>NW_006788040.1:1255206-1269817 GCF_000442215.2 Lipotes vexillifer
TCTTTCCCTTGACTTTACATTGTAGACCCCACCCCCTGCTGTTATAATCTTTTCCTAAACATAATCTATGGCAACATTAATATTAATACACAACGTGAATATACCATAGTTGTAATTTTTATTGAGGGACACTTAGTTTCCTTTTTTGTTGTTGTTTTTTTTAAAATTATTGTACATAATTTTTTCAACAGTAATCAAAACTTAAAAATTTGTTTTTCATTAAAAGAATTTTTTTAGCTGCACCATGCAGCATGTGGGATCTCAGTTCCCCAACCAGGGATCAAACCCCTGCCCCCCGCGGTGGAGGCGCAGAGTCTTAACCACTGGACCGCCAGGGAATTCCCAATATACATAATTTTTCAGTGAGCACCCTTATGCATAAAGCTTTTACCAAATTTAGGGTAATCTTCTTAGTATATATTCCCAGAGGTGGAAGTGATCAACTTGATATCCACTGTCAAGCTGTTTTCCAAAAAAAGCTTTTACTGATACTTTGACCAGCATGGATGAAAAGAGCCAGCTTTTCGTGTGACCTTTCCTAGCCTGGGTCTTACTTAAAGGTATCTTTGCTGATAAGTCAAAACTGGTATCTTATTATGGGAATATAGGGCTGTTTGCTTTTTGTTCTGTTCTACATACAGAATTGTTCTGCTAAATTCAGTACCAGTAGAAGGAGAGACAAGAGAACTCACCACTCTGTGAAACGATTTAGACAAGAGTATTTTTCATTACTGTCTAGAAGCTCCAGCCCACCTTTTTTTCTTTTAGTTTTTTACACATTAAATATTCTTATTCCCAGTTATTTGTAGTGTCATTTTGAGAGCTCTGCTCCTCTATTCTTTTCTATTATAAAAAAAAAGTAGGTATTTCAGACCATCACTTGCATTTACCTGGTTGCCTCTTATTAAATTAGAATGAGTTGACAGTGAGCATTAGATGGAAACCGTGCCCATGAATGAAACCTGGTTTTTGCTTGAAACGTTCTCTTCGGTTGTAGGCTGCGGGTAGCCAGGGAGCGGACAGCCATCAGCTCTGGGTGGACGTGGCAGCATGTCCCGGGCACGTTTGGGAGCGAGGCCAGCAGCCCTGCTCTCTGAGGGGCTGAAGCCTTTTCAGGCCTGCTCCTCTCCTCCCTGGGTCCCTGGAGGACTTGGTTCTCAGGGTCAGAGCGTGCCCTCTGACTACTGGGCCTGCTCTTTCAGAAACCATCAACAGGTGTCTTAGGAAATATCTGGAACAGCTGAAGGCCCCTGTGGGGCCTCTTTCAGAAGCCCTTGGAAACCTGCATCTCGACTCGTCACCAGGTGAGTCAGATGTGGCCCCTGCCTCCGTCCCAGAAGATACCCCAGTCACAGGATCCTGCCGTTTGAAGTGTGTGTGTTACGGCGTTGGGAACTTTGCCACCTGTGTCATAGCTAGAAACCAGCTCGCATTTTTGCTTCTCTTTCTGGAAAAGTGCCAGGTAAACTTTGGTATCTTTCTTTATCGTCTCCTTCCTTGGTCTTGTGCACACAGATGTTGACTAAGCCACTCATTTGCCCTCTGCAGATCCCCAGAAGTCACTGCTGGGTGTATGACCCTCTGTTTAGCCAGCTGGAAATTGCGGTTCTTAGCACCCTTGGTGTGGTTGTTCTCAGTGAGAACGAGGTACGTGGTTTAAGAGAGGGGAGCAGGGAGGGCTGGGCAGCTGCTCACCAAGCTGACCCCAGGCCCTGTCCCTGGGCGCCAGGCTCTGTGACTAGCGGTGCCTCCTCCCCAGGGCGTCCGTATGTGGCCGGTCTGTTACCCCGTTTGGACCTATGTTGTGCCTGTCAGAAGAAGAAAATCACACAATGGCACAAACACGTTAGGTCTGCAAAATTCTCGTTGAGAATTGTGTCCCAATTTTATGCTTAGTCGGTATTTACTGTTGCTGCAGGAGAATAAAGAGGGCACAGTCTCCGCACCTCAAATGAGGTCCTGCCGGTTGGGACGTGCCCTGTCCTGGGGGAGGGAAGCCGTAGACCAGTCACACGCATAGCACCTGGCTGAGAGTTACGGCTAAGTCCTTGGCCTACCCTGCAAGGGTTGGGATTCAAGATTTCTGAGACCTCCGGATAAAACATCATTGCACAAGCCAAGGGCTGGAGCGACTCTATGCAGGTACCTCTACGTTTAGTCAGGCATTGTCTTGGGGATCACAGAATCATCATTTTGTTCCTCTCTGTTCTGAAACCGCCATCTCATTGCTTATTATGAAACATGAAAATTAGGCCCAGCTGAGAGGAGAGTCAGTCTCTGATGTTGGCGGGGTCCTAAAACACTGCCGTTCAGCTCAGGTCACCCCGAGCTCCGAGTGCCTGCTCTGTGCGAGGCAGGGAGCTCTGGGGAGCCCGAGGGTGGTGGGCACTGCTCTCCGCCACTGCAGGGCACGTGGCTGTGAACAGGCGCGTGACGAGTGGACAGCGAGCAGAGCCACGTCTGGGAACTGAGACGGAGGACACCTGTGCTCTTCCGGGGGCCCAGGAAGGCTTCCTGGGTCTGAGCTGGGATTTGAAGGTCTCCCGGGAGTTTGCTGAGAGCCAGGACTGCAGACTGCAGGCAGCCTGGGCAGAGCCGCTGCTCAGGAACCACGGCCAGTGTGTCATGGGCCGGGGAAGCTGCAGGGAGAGAAGAGAGGCCTAGGGTCGTCGGCGCCAGACAGCAAGGGCCAGGGGGCTTGTTCCTGCCGGAGAGGCGGCAGAGATGGCATAGAGCAGAGGTTCTCCAGAGGCGGTGACTGGACCCCCAGGGCACGTTTGAAGAGGACTGAGTTACGATAGGGATCTGCATAAAGTGACTCAGGAAAACACAAGTACCTGAGGGACAGTGACCTCTGCTGTCCCTCCATTCGTCCAGAGCCTTCTGCGTTCATGGGACACGCATTTGTTAAGTAAACGCGAGTTCTTTCTGGACGTCATGATTTCCTGACTTTTAGTCCCGTATAAGCCTATAGATTTTATTCCACAAGAGAACGTAGTCGTTTTCTTTCCATTTGATGCTGCAGTTCGCCTTCCCCTCAGCTCATCATTTGTCCACAGCTACATTGACCTGTGGTGACATGTAACGTGTAAGCTGAACGTGCACTAGTTGATGTGATGCATTTTTTTGTAAGACTGCAAGCGAGCTAACACATCCTTCAGCACCACACAGAATTACATTCATTTTTTGGTGGTGAGAAGTCACGGCTCATTATCACTCTGCCCTTCCCTGCCCTTCCCTCTCCCTCACCTTGTTGTAAGAAGTGTGTTTACATCTGTGCACGTTGTACCCCAGGAAGGAAAACGGAGTGTGTACGGCGAGCCCACCGTCTTTTACATGCTCCACTGTGGGACGGCGCTCTACAACAACCTTCTATGGAGGAACTGGTCCATAGATGCCCTTTCCAAGATGGTCATCATTGGGAACAGTTTCAGAGGACTCGAGGAAAGGTAAGCCTGGGAACACCGAGGTGCCACCAGGCCCTGAGATGAACCCATTCCTCAGACTGACCTGCAAGCAGGAAACATTTCACACTTGGAAAGGCCTTTCCATGGGAACCTGGACAGAGGGTTGGAGCTGGGAGACATCAGCCCTGAGTCAAGCTGGGAAGCAAGTTAAGGAGTCTTTCTGCCAATAATTCCTCCCTTCCCTCAGGACAGGCAGAAACGGCTTTTTAAAATGGGGAAAAAACATTTGATTTCTCTTCTTACAGCTGCATAACATCCTCCTGCTGCTTCATGATGCCTCGGTGTCTGCTGTCATTTTTCCCCTGATGAAATGGGTAGTGACTGGGGCATTCACACCTGCTACTAAATATTTAACCTACTCTGCATCCCACGTTTTTAACGAGATTTTTTTGATCTGTTTCAGTCACCTTGCCCTTCTGTGTCTTAAGTTGAATGAAACCACTCTCAAACCACCTAATCAGATTTTTAAAAAATTTTTGTTCTAGGTTGTTGACAAGGATTCTGCAGAAACATTATCCGTATGTTGCAAAGGTATCTGCCTGAGTTGAAGGGGCTGGGGTGGGACATCATACCATACATACCTCTCCATTACCCTGGAGAATTCTGCCTTCACCTGTAGTGGCGGGAGCTCCCAAGGGGCTAACCGAAGGCACAGCGAGGTTATAGCAGCACCGCCAGCTCTCGCCAGGGGTCTGTGTTCCAGAAAGCTAGGACATTTTAGTGCATCGCTTCATTTTTTCTTAATTATTTCCTCTATTCTTAGGTAGGCACTGCCCTTGGGGCTTCCAACTCATTACACAAAGCACTTAAAATAAATACCTTACTACTTATTTTTTTAAAAAAAGAATAACGTGGGAGAAAAAAGAATAACGTGGGAGGTGGGGGTGAACAGTAAAACGTGACTCTAACCCAGGAGACTCTAACCCAGGAGGGTGGGCCTTACTGGGACTCTCGTTTTACTTTCGAATTTTCCCGCTCAGATTTTGAAAGGACGGGAGGAGCTGGCATTCCCTCAGACCTCACAGTACACGGACGTATTTAATGACACCTCCGTCCACTGGTTTCCTGTACAAAAGCTAACACAACTTTCCACGGACACTTGGGCCTTCCGGGAAGAACCAGATTACCAGGACTGTGAGGGTCTCGAGATCATCAGGAACAAGACGGAAGACCCTTCTGCCACTGACTTGAACCCGGTGTGATGTGTCTGCTGAGGCAGAGGCAGTGACCACGGAGGGACTGCAGTGAGTCCCCTTTCAGACAGGGCAGGACGTACGTCAACTGTGATTTAAAATACTGTTTGTTTGTTTATTCACCGGTCGGTCCGTGGCAGGTGCTGCGGTCTACTTGGCCATGTCAATCAGGCTCTGCAGGGAGGTGGGCACCCAGGTCTTCTCCCCCTGCACGAACACCACGCCCCGATCGATGTAGATGACGATGCGGCCGAAGGTGTACAGCTGCTTCCCTTCGTGTCGCTTCCCGATGACGGGCATGAAGACGATGTTGTGCTCCTCGGCCTTGGTCTCAATGAGGTCTTTAAAGTTCATGGGCACGGAGCTGGCAGCCACGCCGATGCCTCTCTGGGCCATGTTCTCAGCCTCTCGTCGTTCCTGCATGGCCTCGTACTGGAAATCCTTCCTCCGCTCCGTGTGGGTGAGGTAGGCGATGTTCTCCCGTGCTCCGGGCTGCATGTAGGCACCTGGCAGATAGAGGGGGGGTGGGGTGAGGGACACGTCCCAACATGACAGAAATGGAGACGCCGACTTGGCCTAGGGCTGGGTTTGCCACAGGCGCCGGCGCCGTCTCCTAAGGCCTCCTGGTGCCTCAGAGCACTGGTTTAAAATAAACCAGATGATCGAGCACCTTGGGGGAAGCGTGGCCAGCTGGCTGCAGTCACATAAAAACACTTCTGCTTAATACCTAACAACCAGAGATTATTAAATAGTCCCCATAATAAAGAAGCATCAGCAAGGGATTCTTATGGGCCAGAAACCTTGACAGGCATTAGCCACTGTTCTGTTCCCTTCCTGCTAGAGTTTTCACTCCACACTTCCCCCAGGGCAGCTTTTAGAACCCTGAAGACATATGGCCTATACTAGTTAACATATGTAACTTACCCATGCAGGCCCCTAGCCCCTAGCCCCGGAAGAACTTTATATCCGGGGAGCTGAAACACAGATGTTTCAGCTTCACAGATGAAGGGATAATACAGGACCATATTTGCCTCATTAAATGCAGTTATGTGTCTGTCTATGAATTCTAAGTAGAAAGAATTAAAGCCTCGCCTCGGGAGGAAACAGAAATTACAATCCCAGCTGCCACTCTGTAGTTCTGTGACCTTGAATGAGCTCTTGACCTTCTCTGTGAAACACGGCTAGACTAGGTGCTCCATTGGCCTTTGCTTTGAGATGTGAGCACACTCTTCACAGAGGACTGGCTCAGTGGCTCCTGGACTTGCCTAGAACTGAGTAGTTCGGGAATAGATAGTAACCGAACAGTCAGCTGCCTACTTCTGACACACCAAAGACACCACCTACTGAGTGCCATCCACGAACAGTACCTTGGTCCCCCTAGGTGCTTAATAAAAACCTGGAAGTGGGTCCTTACTACTGCTTTACGGGTAAGAAGTTAAGCAACTACTAAGTGTTAGACTGTCACCCAGCTCCACACCATGAGCTGTTACACTGGAGTGGCCACAGAACGCCGGCCGGGCAGACATGCCGAAGAGCCCAGACGGAGCTTGAGTGAGTGCCCATTCAGGAAGAACGCCCCTCCCAGCCCCAGGAGGTGGGGGAGTGGCTGCTAGCTAAATAAGCACATGATGGGTCTCGCGGGCAAGAGTCTGTGTGCCCTGGAGGCGACGGCGAGCCCACTGGTGCCTGAAAACTCTGTGTCATTTCCATGCTCAGAAACGTGGAGCTGGCCCGGGATCTCCGTAAAATGGAACCCTCACTCACCGACATTGGAGGACACCGCCCTGTTCATGATATCAAGTGCCTCGTTAAATTTGTCCTTGACGGATGGGTGCGCCAGCACTTGGTCTGAGAACATGGACTTCCAACCCAGGTACCACTTGGTGATCTCCTCGTAATTTGGGCTGTTACTGAGCCAGGAGCACAGCACCTGCCAAAAGGGAACACATAAGAAACCTGCATCCACAGTGGCAACAAAGGGGAGCAAAACTTCCAAAGGGGCTACTCGTTTTGTTTGGGTCCTGCTCCTGCGAGCTGATGATACCTGCAGGGGGTCAGCTCGGTAGCTAAGTGCCCTGCATGTAAACTGCACCTGGGCCTCCCACCTACACACGCGATACCAGTCCCCACCTTACAGGGCTGCTGTGAGGAGGTGAGGGTAATCAGACTGAGACCAAGTGCTTAGACCAGCATCGGGCACGTGGCAAATGTCCAGTAAAGTGGTGCTCGCGGTTCCTGCCCGCCTCATTCTCACCTTGCCGTGTAGTTTACCTTCACTGTGTGGCCACAGCACTGCCACCCAAGGCTCCAGTGACTCCCTCCCGGTCCCCAACGCACCCCAACAAAGCGAACCTGAAGCCACTTGGGGAAGAAGTGCTTTTCAAGAAGCCCCACGAGGCTGGAGACAGAGATCATCCCTTCCCAGTCGATGACCCAATAAAAAGCATCCATGTGCTGCTGGTGGGGGTTGATGACCAACTCCCCGAGGCACATCCCTGGAAGAGAAACCCAGCGTCTAAGGCAAAGCCACACAGCAGCGGCATCACCAGACAATGTCGGCATTCGATCTGCTTTTAAAGGTCAAGTTTAAGCTCTTGTGGCAATTCTTAAAAATTGTTTTCTTCTCTAATCCAGAAATAGCTCTATTTTTAGAATCCAGTATGACAACAATTTCAGAATACCTGTGGCTATACTGTCAGCAAAGGCCCGAACTGGACCAATCAATCAGGAGGCAGGCAGGGTCTGATGTGATTAGTGCAGAAAGGGACCTGGTTAACATTTATATTCGGCCTCAGTGCACAAAACGCCACCTCTTATACTGAGAAATGTCATGCGCTCAGAGCTCAAAGGCCATGTTTTTAAGCAGCACCATCATTACCGCCAGCCACAGAAACCAGGCACCGAAGCTGCTCGACTTGGACGCATCTCCCGTCCCGTTTCCTTACCCAGTTTGGGCACTATGTTCTTGACCATGAATGCTTCCCAGGAGCCGGGGGTGAAGACATCTTTCCAGGGCTGGAGGATGAGCTTGGCCGAGGAGTCGCTGGGGTGCCACTTCTGCAGGGCGCTGGCCAGCTTGCTGCGGATGGGGGAGTAGAGCGGCTCCAGGCGCGCCTGCATGAGAGGCAGCCACGGGTGGATCCACGAGTGGATGGGGACGGTGTCTGTCAGCGGGTTCCAGTTTTCCACCTGCAGGAGCGGGGGAAAGGCAGCAGTGAGAGGATGAAGAGAAATGCGAAACGAGCCCCCGTGCTTCCTGATGACAACCGTTTCCCATGCCCGGCCCACCTCCTTCTGCAGCTTGGGGAAGACGAGCTGGTCCAGGATGTTATCCAGGATCCACACGGGAATGATGTGCACCCAGCTATCCAGAAAGTCCACCATCGGGTCGCAGTTCCTCGGTTGCCAGTGAGTGACGATATTTCGAACAAATGGCATCCAGACTTCCCATATCAGCCTACGCGAGAAAGGCAGAGGGCAGCGGGCTAAAAGCACTGACTGGTTTCCACGTGTGCAAAGTACATCGCCACCTACCTCTAGGGTAAGGAAGAAAATGGCAACAGCAGCGCAATCCAGTCACAGAAAACCACCAGACCAGCCCGTGTGTTTGGCCAGACGTGTGCCTGCCTCGACCCCGCTCTCCTGGCCGCCCACTCGGCCTTGGGGCCTGTCTCCTCAGTAGCACCTGCCTCCCTGGCAGGGCTGCTGCCGGGTCCCGCCCCCCCAAGTGTCATGTGCTTCCCCAGCTGGAGCTCTATCTGCACAGCCGACGCCCCTCATGCTTTAGGGTCACAGCTTCAACGTCACCTCCCCCGAGAGACCTGTGCCCCCCCTACAGGTGCGCATACACAGGTGGGCACCCTTGTCATTCTCTACTGCTGGACCCAGGTGGCAGCCTGGATTTATCTGTCCACTTGCTTGGTTACCACCTGCCTTTTCCCCTCACTGGAGACAGGCCGTCTCTTCACTCCCAGGGTAAGGCAGCACAGAGCACAGGCAGATCCTCAACGGCCACTTGACAGGTGTGGGGTGAACTAATGAATTTAAATTCCCCAAGCAGCATCGGCACGTGGCCAGGGCTCATACAGGCAGTGGCCCCCGTCCCCCGCAAGGAGCACCTGTGGAAGGCGTCTGCCGAGAGGTCCTGCCCGCCGTGGGACAGCAGCTGGTCGTTCTCCAGGAGGCTTTTCCACTTGGAGATGATCTCGGTGCCGTACGTACAGTCCTGAGGAGAAACACAGCAGCTGAGAGGCAGCCGGCTGATGGCCCCCTTGCCCCCGGGGCCTGCGCCGGAGGAGAGGCAGCGCGGCAGACTCCCCACCCACTCACCTTGAGGGGGTCCCACTCCTTGAAGTGGTCCTTCATGAGCGGGTAGACGATGGCCACGGCCAGGTCCACGCGGTCGGACATCCTGTACTCCTCGTAGTACTTGTCCTGCAGGGTCTCGAAGATGCGGGCGCACTCGTCCAGGGTGAGGGGGTCACCGCAGCCGGGCTGCAGGCGCCGCTCGCACTCCTCCACGAGCCCCAGGACCTTGCTCAGGTTGGAGATGGCCCGTTCCTCGTGCTCCAGGACCTCCGACACCTTTTCCAGCTCGTGGGACAGGTTGACCACCATGTCTCGCTCGTACTGCAGCTGCCGGTCGTTCTGGATGATCTCCTGCTCTGTGAGGTCGATGAGCAGCTGCAGGTTGTGCTCCAGCTCCGGCAGTGCGAAGCCGGGGGCCTTGGCCTCCTTGCCGGGCTGGGGCAGCTGCTGTGACTGCAGCGGGAGCCCGTCGTCGGGGACGCTGTGCTTGTGGCTGATCTGGCTGTAGCTGTAGTAGACCTTCTGCTCCCGGCCCGTCATGTCTATGACCTTGGAGAAGGCAGCAGAGGGCACGCAGGTTAATGCTCACCACTGCTGCTCTGTTAGACACACACCTGAGCCCGGGGAAGGCACGACGCTAGTGGGAACGTGTCAAAACCACACCGTTCAGCAGAGCTGGAGAAGGGCGGTGTTTCTCAAAGTGGGGCCTGGGCTGCGCTAGATTGGAAGCGACTCCACGGACAAAACAACCAGATACAAACCACCAACCGGATGGAGAAGACTTAGCAAAACTGATGCAATATGAATGTGGACTATTTAGATGAGAGGAAAATCTATTTTCATGGGTAAGTAGAGGCTGTACTGATCACAAAGCAGGCAATGGGACAACAAACACAATCAAAATCGTATTTTGGTTAAAAAAAATGCATATTTAGACAAAAACACCTGGAAGGATGTACATCACAGGTGTGAAAACCAGTTATTTATGGGAAAGGAGAGTAATTCTAATATTTTTGCCTCTATTTCCTAATTGCCTAAAGCGTACTGCATACTGCTCTGTAGTAATAGCTTTTTTCATTTAAAAACAACATGAAACATACAAAAGGCAACCGAGGAAATGAGCTAACTTCAATGTCTGAAGGAGACTGAGGAAACGAGAACGTGGCTGTGCTGAAACAGAAGCATCGCCATCACCTGAGGTGAGAGTGTAATCTCTGAAGCGTCAAATACCTGGGGGAAAATAACTGAGCATGAGGCCTCAGGCCCCATCTAGACCTGGACATCTGCGCTTCTCACCAGGTCCCCAAGTAACCTGATACACAACACCCTGACCTTCGAGAACCCACTCGACTTTCTGTAATACACACACACACTGTATCTCCTACGCTATGTCCCCTACAACAGACATCTGTCACCAATGTTCTCTGGCCACTAGGGACAGTGATGGAAAAGCTCAGAGGCTATCCGTACAGAACAGTGGTAATCATCTTAAATGCAATGCTGGGACGCCCTGAGGGCCCACTCCTGCTCGAGCAGTGAGTTAGTGCAACCTTCCCACGATTTAAGAGCCTTGAAGACTTTAACCTGTGACTGCACTTCTAGGAATCTATCCTTAACAGCTGTAAAACAAAGACAAGGCTTTATACACAAACTAACCTGCCCCAAACCAAACCAGAAATGTTAAAGGTTTCTAGCAACAAGCAACAGAATGACAGGAGCATCATTAAATTCACTGACAGCAAGCTCCAGGAAGCTGGGGACATTGTTCGATTTAGCACTCTCACGCCACAAGGAGTGCTTGGCACAGGAGGGGTGGGATGGCGATGAGCCTGAGCGTGGTGAGCGTGAGTGCGGGGAGTGGGCACAGGCTGCTTCATGCCACAGAAGCAGCACACACACAGCCGGGATGGAAGGCCCGCGGGAACCTTACGAGCAAACGTTCGGTGACTGCTCTGGTGTGTGGGGTAACTTTATTTGTGTCTTCCAAGCCCCCATCCTGGACCAGGCATCCACGGGCCCCATACCTTGACCTGAGAAAGCTCCTTCTGGGGAGCAGCGAGCTTCTTGCTAATCCTGCCCTTGGCTTTCAACTCTTCCACTGTCTTGTAAGAGTATCTGGGCTTCTTCTTGCTTCCACTGGGGTCTTTCCTCCACTGGCTCAGCTCCTTCTGAAATTCCTGAGTCAGAGGGATACAGTCCATCACAAGAAGAAAGGGCCACTTTTTACCACAGGTGGGGTCGGTGAGACTTTCACAAGGTTCTGTGCTGAGCACCGTGCTGTGTAACACTAAACCCAGCCAAGGACACTGCTTGACACCCGCTCCCCGCCCTTACCAATGCTGAGACCCCTTCCCCACACATCCAACCTTAAGTTCTCCCCAGGACTTCCTGCAACCACACTTTGGTTACTTGTTGACCGCGTCCCTGTCCACCAGGCTCTACACCCGTTCAGCGTAGGACACCAGCCTCCAGCACGGTGAGTGGCACGCGGTAGCTGGGCGAGTGAGCGAGCAGATGAACAAACACCAGTTGAAAGGGGCACAGACAGCACCCGGCCTGTCTCTCCTGACTCACCTCCTCGGCTTCTTCTTCGGAGTCAGCCATGGGGAAGTCTTGCAGGGGCTGAGTGGTGCGCTCCGAGCCGTATGCCCCCACGGCGCCCTTCCCCTTTCTCTGCTTGGCTTCGATTGGGTTGATGATACCTGACAAATTTCAGCAAAAGACAGAGACTATTTCAGCAAAAGACAGAGACTTCAGGTCACGGCAGTTGCCACGTGTGTGAGCCACTCTGGGGGACCACACTCCTGGGTCCTTACTCAAGACGATGCACCACCCAGGAAGGAGAGTGCACTTCTGCCCTCATAACACTGTTCCGCTCCCGGGTGACCGGAAGTGTCTGTGCATTTATGCTGCCACAGAGCAGTGTGCGGATATCACCGCATGCATGTCCGAAATACAGATTTCCATTTCCACTTGGATTCATTTGTTTAGTGGATGGGAATATTCATTTACAGCTGGAAGCTCTGGCATACTAGAGTCTACACTTTGTTAATTTGGAGGCCCATTATAACTCGGGTAATATATTAATTCTGATTAAAGTGAGGTGGAGCTGCCATTTAGTATGGAACCCCATCTATTTTACTTAGTACTTCATGTCCCCCATGCTTAACCTGTTCTATAACATGTTTAAGCCTTGGAAATAAATGTGTCTTTCCTGTAAAAAAGTTTACAAACAGGACTACAACATTTCAGTGAAGAACTGCCCTCACCCCAAACTTCCCCCCACACCCCTTCCAGCTACTACTGTGGAAATGCCACATTAGAACGTCACGTCCCTCACGCATTCCAGGTCACCTTTTCCATCTTCACTCAAGTCCATGGGTTCTTCATACAGCTAATAGTTAGTTACCTGTCCTGCCCCTTTGTGAGCAGGGACCACAGACTCATATGCCTTCAGGGCCCAGAAACATTAACAGGAACAAGGAAAGTGGGCTGGGGTGTGGAGAAGGCTTCCAGAATAAGGCCGCGGCTGCTACCTGGGGCAGGAAGATTCAGCGAAACCACTCACTGCCAAGCAAATCTAGAATTCAGATTTTTAAATACTGGCAAGCAATTTGATTTTTTTGGAAACAATGGGCGGGACAGAAAGAAGCCTGTTCTCAGCCCATCAGCCTGCAGCCTATTTGAACCCTAACCTCTCCCTCCTGCTAAAATAAGTGTATTTTATGTAACTTGAGTTCTCTGATAAAGTGCAGTGGCTTGGAGCACAACCTGTCATGTGCTGCCAGAAAAGCGAAAAAGCAGAGAAAAGGCAAACCACGCCCCAGCTGCTCTTCTGGCCTCTGCCTGGCCGCCCTCCTGTGAGACGGTGGAGTGGGGGTACCACACCTTGTGCGTTCTTCCCAAGGCCTCTTCCAGGGACATAGCCCATCTTCTGAAGAAGCTTCTGTCCAATTCCTTTTGTGTGTCTTTCCCAGCTGCCAAAATCCAGGAAAGACTTGGTTCCTCCTGCAAAACCTTTCTGGCTGGGTTTAAAATTGCCACCCTGAAAAGAAGAAGAAAAATCAAAAGAAGGAAAAACCTAAGAAAGCAAGAAGCTTGGCTGACGGAAACATGGCCTGGCAGTCACAGCACTGTGAAAAGCATCCTATTGTACAAACCAAACATATCTGTGATGTGTCTCAGGAAAGAGACAAGACTGCACTGCACATCACCCCTCAGGGAAACCTACCTCACAGGGAGACACCCACACGAGCGGCCTCCGGCTGAACCCCTCCCCCAGCAGGTGCTTGGGCCAAAGCGATCTTCCAGGGGTATTATTACTAAGGTCACAATCCTTCAATAAAAATGCTACCGTTTTTAACTTCTTTGGTCCGAAATCCTTAGGAAATTCATCCTGCTTAACAGGTTTCTCCTCATCATCGGAGCCTTCCAGCTCCGGCTCTTCTGCCGCCCCTTTCTTGAGCCCCGCGCTGATGAAGTTGACTGGCGCCGAGTAGTCGCGGGCCCTGCAGGCAAACACAAGGCCCCACGGGGTCCATGAGAACTCTCTGCAGGCATCCCTTGGAGCAGCTTTGCTGGCCAGAGAACTTCCTTAGAGCGGACCTCGTGGGATCCATTTTAAAGACCAACCCATTGACTCGTATCAAAAGGGCCCCAGTAATCACGTTTGACATTTTTGCCTGATGTGTTCAAGGCAACTCCGTGGCTTAAGAGTTACCAATAACAGAGTTGGCTTAAAATTGTAAATATGACGTGACTGTCCACCTTCCTTTTACGTTTTTAAAAAATTAACTTACTTTAAAAAGCATCTGTGACATTGAGTCGAGATGGCATCCCCCGCAAGACGCCAGGAGCACGTGTACAAATGGAGCGGCTCTCAGAGAACACCTGCTGGACACCAGCAGAGGACCTCGGACACCAGAAAGGACAAGAAGGAGCTCCGCGGAACCAGGTAGGACAAAGAAAGGAAAAAAAAAAAAAAAGCAGCAGGACAGGACCTGCGCCCCTGGGAGGGGAGGTCCCGTCACCGGCAGAGAAATCGGCCGGGACAGAAAAGGAGCTTCGGGGGCTCAGAGGAGAACGCAGCAACCGGTCCGTGACAGGCAGGACAGAGTGAGAACTAGGCGGACGGTCTGTGCCACAGCCCTACACACCCCCCCCAGCCTGAGGCCTGTGCCCTGGGACGGGCAGGGGCTGCGTGCCCAAAAGTGGGGTTTAAACAACGGACCCGGGGAGGGGCCTGCTGCTGGCTGTGCAGAGACAGGCTGTAGGGGTGGGAGCACGGAGCTCTGCAACCAGGAATGCTGGTGAAAGCAGCCCAGGCCGCCACGGAAGTGAAGTGCCATTTTTAAGAGGCAAACAAAGCGCAGGGCCACCACCGCAGCCTCTTCCCCCACGCACGGCCCCTGCCTCCCCGGGCTCCGGGAGGCGCTCCTGTCGAGGCAGCCCGCTCGCCCAAGCCAGCTCGTGTGCTCCAGCAGCCTCGGGAGCAACCTGTGGGTGGCCCACACGCAGAGGTGGGGCCGAAGCCACAGCTGAGCCCCAGGGGCCCGGAAACTACGGAAGAAGAGCTGAAGTCTCTCCTTGTGGCTGCGCGAACTGGATTTACACCTCCGCTGGGGGCCTTATAAACTCAGCTCC
>NW_006788040.1:1270332-1271597 GCF_000442215.2 Lipotes vexillifer
CTGCTGAACTGGGCCAGGCCGGTGTCCAAGCTGCCCCCACAGCAGGTCCAGGTGCAGCACTGCTGCGGTCCTGGGACCTGAGTTCAGTGCATGTGCACTGCTGGCCTGGTGAAAACAATGCCCGACAGTCACCGGGGCCAACTGCCGGCTCACCGCAGTTAAGGCGAGACCAGTGCCAACAACAGCGTACTTTCTGAGCCCACGCGGCGGGGGAAGAGTGACACAACAGAGCACATTCACAGGTGAAAGCTCCAATGGAGGAACACTCAGTGGCTTCTCTCCCAGTGGGAGTGCTCCAATCCCACCTACCTTGCACCGCAGATCAGAAACAGCTCAGAGACAGATCTGGGGGCTTCTACTCCGACAGCTAGGGAGCAGACCCTGCCCCTGACACGGCAGTGACAACCACAGAGCAAAGAGGAGGCCTCACTCGATAGCCAGTGTAGGCTCTGGTCACCACAACATCAGTCACACCACCTATCAAAGGGATAACGGCCAGCATACACTGAGGAAAGAGGTGGCAGACGTCCATACTAAAGGCAGCACTTGCACTAAAAAAAATATTAAACCCACGCAGGCTACACAGGGACATTCCCACTTAAAAACAGCCTTCCAGGGACTTCCCTGATGGTCCAGTGACAAAGAATCAACCTCACAATCCAGGAATGTGGGTTTGATCCCTGGTCGGGGATCGACCCCACATGCCGTGGGGCAACTAAGCCTGCACGCCGCAACTACTGAGCTCACACACCTCAACCAGAGCCCGCATGCTGCAAACTACAGAGCCCAGCCCTCTGGAACCCGTGCACCACAACGAGAGAGAGAAAACCCACACCCACAACTAAAGAGAAGCCCACGCACCACAACAAAGAGCCCGTGCACCACAACGAAAGATCCCACGTGCCTCAACGAAGATCCCACGTGTGCCGCAACTAAGACCCAACGCAGCCAAAAATAAATAATAAATGGAATAAATAGATAATAAATAAGTACTGAAAACAAAATTGCCTTCCAAGACAGTCAGAGGGCCTGGCATCAGGAGGAGGAACCCCCAGGGCATTTAGCTTTGAAGGCTAGTGGGGCTTGAGTGCAGGAGTTCCACAGGGCTGGGGAAACAGAAACTCCACTTTTGAAGGGCACACACAAGGTCTCACATGCACTGGGACCCAGCACAAAGCAGTACCTCCATAGGAACCTGGGCTAGACCTACTTACAGGTCTTAGAGGGTCTCCTGGGGAGGCAGGGGTCAGCTATGGCTCACTGGG
>NW_006788040.1:1271751-1290660 GCF_000442215.2 Lipotes vexillifer
GGGGGCAAGGACACTGGTGGCAGAGGCCCCAGGGAACACTGGTCAGTGTGAGCTCTCCTGGAGGTCCCCATTTTGGCACCAAGACCTGCCCCCACCCAACAACCTGCAGGCTCCAGTGCTGGAACGCCTCAGTCCAAACAACCAGCCAGATAAGAACACAGCCGAGAGGCTGCCTAAAGTAAGAACACAGCAGAGAGGCTGCCTAAAGTACTGAGCTTAAAGCCACCTCTTGACACAGCCCTCCCCACCAGAGGGAAAACACCCAGCTCCACCCACCACAGGGCAGGCATCACTCCCTCCCACCAGGAAGCCTGCATAAGTCCCTGGACCAACCTCACCCACCAGGGGGCAGACACCAGAATAAAGAGGAACTACAATCCTGCAGCCTATGGAAAGGAGACCACAAACCCAGAAGGACAAAGTGAGATGACAGAGAAATATGTTTCAGATGAAGGAACAAGATAAAACCCACAAGAACAACTAAATGAAGAAGAGATAGGCAATCTACCTGAAAGAGACTTCAGAGTAATGATAGTAAAGATGATCCAAAATCTCAGGAAAAGAACAGAGACACAGACCGAGAAGACACAGAAATGTTGAACAAAGAGCTAGAAGATTTAAAGAATGAACAGATGAAGAATACAACTAAAATGAAAAATACACTAGAAGGGGGACTTCCCTGATGGTCCAGTGGTAAAGAATCCGCCTTCCAATGCAGGGTACACGGGTTCAATCCCTGGTCAGGGAACTAAGATCCCTCATGCCGCGGGGCAACTAAGCCTGTGCGCTCCAACTACTGAGCCTGTGTGCCGCAAACTACAGAGCCCACGCACTCTGGAGCCTGTGCGCCACAACTAGAGAGAGAAAACCTGCACACTACAACTAGAGAGAAGCCCACGCAGAGAGAAGCCCATGTGTCACAACGAAAAGCCCGCGTGCAACTAAGGCCCAACGCAGCCAAAAATAAATAAATAAATAAGTAAATATAAAAAAGATACACTAGAAGGGATCAATAGCAGGATAACTGAGGCAGAAGAACAAATAAGTGAGCTGGAAGACAGAGTGGTGGAAATCAATGCCATAGAACAGAATAAAGAAAAAGAATGAAAGGAAATGAGGACAATCTCAGAGACCTCTGGGATAACATTAAACACACCAACATTTGCATTATAGGGGTCCCAGAAGGAGACGAGAGAGAGAAAGAACCTGAGAAAATATCTGAAGAGATTATAGCCAAAAACTTCCCTAACATGAGAAAGGAAACAGTCAACTCCAGGAAGTGTAGAGAGTCCCATACAGGATAAACCCAAGGAGGAACCCACTGAGACACATATCAATCAAACTGACAAATACAAAGAAAAAATATTAAAAGCAACAAGGGAAAAGCAACAAATAACAAGGGAATCCCCATAAGGTTATCAGCTGATTTTTCAGCAGAAACTCTGCAGGCCAGACAGGACTGGCACGATATACTTAAAGTGACAAAAGGGAAAAAAACCTACAACCAAGAATACTCTACCTGGGGAAAAAACCTACAACCAAGAATACTCTACCCGGAACTTCCCTGGTGGTGCAGTGGTGAAGACTCTGCGCTCCCAATGCAGGGGGCCTGGGTTTGATGCCTGGTCAGGGAACTAGATCCCACATACAGGCAGAACTAAGACTTCGCATGCCGCAACTAAGGAGCCAGCAAGCCTCAACTAGGGAGCCCTCAAGCTGCAACTAAGGATCCTGCCTGCCACAACTAAGACCCAGCGCCACCAAATAAACAAACAAATTAATTAATTTTAAAATAAAGAATACTCTATCCAGCAAGGCTCCCATTCAGATTTGATGGAGAAATCAAAAGCTTTACAGATAAGCAAAAGCTAAGAGAATTCAGCACCACCAAACCAGCTTCACAACAAATGCTGAAGGGACTTCTCGAGGCAGAAAAGGCCACAAACAGAAACAAGAAAATTATGAATGGGAAAGCTCACCAGTAAAGGAAAACATACAGTAAAGAAAAGAAATCATCCACACACAAATATGATATCAAAACCAGCAACCATGAGAAGAGGATAGTACAAATGCAAGAAATGGGAAATGCATCTAAATTAAGAGACCAGCAACTTAAAATAACCTTGTGTGTGTGTGTGTAGGCTGCCATATCAAAACCTCATGGGAACTGCAAACCAAAAAACGACAACAGATCCACACACAATCCAAAGCAATCCAAACACAACACTAAAAACAGTCATCAAAGCACAAGAGAAGAAAACGAAAGAAAAAAGACCTACAAAAACAAACCTGAAACAATTAAGAAAATGGCAGTAAGAACATACGTATTGATAATTACCTTAACTGTAAATGGATTAAATACTCCAACCAAAAGACAAACACTGGCTGAATGGATACAAAAACAAGACCCGTAAATATGCTGTCTACAAGAGACCCACTTCAGATCTAAGGACACATAGAGACTGAAAGTGAGGGAATGGAAAAAGGTATTCCATGCAAATGGAAATCAAAAGAAAGCTAGGGTAGCAATACTCATATAAGACAAAAGAGACTTTAAACACTGTTACAAGAGACAATGAAGGACACTACATAACGATCAAGGGATCAATCCAAGAAGAAGATACAACAATTGTAAATATTTATGCACCCAACACAGGAGCGCCTCAATACGTAAGGCAAATGCTAATAGCCATAAAAGGAGAAATCGATTTTACAGCCCACTTTTATCAATGGACAGATCATCCAGACAGAAAATCAATAAGGAAACACAGGCCTTAAATGACACATTAAACAAGATGGACTTAACTGATATTTATAGAGCATTCCAGCCAAAAGCAGCAGAATACACATTCTTCTCAAGTACACATGGAATATTCTCCAGGATTGATCACATGCTGGGCCACAAAGCGAGCCTCAGTAAACTTAAGAAAACTGAAATCATATCAAGCAACTTTTCTGATCACAATGCTATGAGATTAGAAATCAACTACAAGAAAAAAACTGTAAAAATCACAAACACATAGAGGCTGAACAATATGCTACTCAACAACCAACGGATCACTAAAGAAATCAGAGAGGAAATCACACAACACCTAGAGACAAATGACAACAAAAACACGACAATCCAAAACCTATGGGACACAGCAAAAGCAGTCCTAAGAGGAAAGTTTATAGCAATACAATCTTACCTCAGGAAACAAAAATCTCAAACAACCTAACCTTACACCTAAAGCAACTAGAGAAAGAAGAACAAACAAAACCCAAAGTTATCAGAAGGAAAGAAATCATGAAGATCAGAGCACAACTAAATTAAATAGAGACAAAGAAAACAACAGAAAAGATCCATGAAACTAAAAGCTGGTTGTTTGAAAAGATAAATAAAACTGAAAAACCTTTAGCCAGACTATCAAGAAAAAAAAAGGAGAGGGCTCAACTCAACAAAATTAGAAATGAAAAAGGAGAAGTTACAATGGAAACCACATAAATACAAAGGATAAGAGATTACTACAAGCAACTATGTGTCAATAAAATGGACAACCTAGAAGAAATGAACAAATTCTTAGAAAGGTACAATCTCCCGACACTGAACCAGGAAGGAAGAGAAAATGTGAACAGACCAACTGCAAGTACTGAAATTGAAACTGAATAAAAAATTGCCAACAAAAGCCATCCAGGACCAGATGGCTTCACAGGCAAACTCTATCAAACATTTAGAGAAGAGTTAACATCTATCCTTCTAAAACTATTCCACAAACTTGCAGAGGAAGCTAACATTCCCAAACTCACTCTATGAGGCCACCATCACTCTGATATCAAAACCAGACAAAGATATCACAAAAAAAAAAAAAGAAAAAGAAAGAAAATTACAGGCTAGTTTCACTGATGAACATAGACGCAAAATCCTCTACAAAATACTAGGAAACCAAATCGAACAATACATTAAAAGGATCATACACTATGATCAAGGGGCACTCATCCCAGGGATGCCAGGATTCTTTAATATCTGCAAATCAATCAGTGTGAAATACATCAACAAATTGAAGAATAAAAACCATATGATAATCTCAATAGATGCAGAAAAAGCTTTTGACAAAATTCAACACCCATTTATGATAAAAAAAAAAAAAAAAAAAGAACTCCCCAGAAAGGGGGCATAGAGGGAACATACCTCAACATAATAAAGGCCATATATGACAAACCTACAGCTAACATCATACCCAACAGTGAAAAGCTGAAAGCATTTCTTCTAAGATCAGGAACAAGACAAGGATGTCCACTCTTGCCACTTTTATTCGACATAGTTTTGGAAGTCCTAGCCATGGCAATCAGAGAAGAAAAAGAAATAAAAGGAATACAAATTGGAAAAGAAGACGTAAAACTGTCACTGTTTGCAGATGACACGACACCATACATAGAAAATCCTAGAAAACTACTAGAGCTCATCAATGAATCTGGTAAAGTTACAGGATACAAAAATACACAGAAGTCTGTTGCATTCCTGTACACTAAAAAAAGATCAGAAAGAGAAATTAAAGAAACAACCCCATTTACCATCATCAAAAAGAATAAAATACCTAGGAATAAACCTACCAAAAGACCTGTACTCCAAAAACTTTAAGATGCTGGTGAAAGAAACTGAAGATGACACAAACAGATGGAAAGATATACCATGATCCTGCATTGGAAGAATCAGTATTGTCAAAATGAATATTCTACCCAAGGCAATCTACAGATTCAATGCAATCCCTATCAAATTACCAATGGCATTTTTCACAGAACTAGAACAAAAAAATTTTTAATTTGTACGGAGACACAAAAGACCCCAAATAGCCAAAGCAATCTTGAGAATGAAAAATGAAGCTGGAGAAATCAGGCTCCCTGACTTCAGACTATACTACAAAGCTACAGCCATCAAGAGTATGGTACTGGCACAAAACCAGAAATACATATCAATGGAACAGGATAGAAAAGTCCAGAAATAAACCCACACACCTATGGTCAATTAATCTACAACAAAGGAGGCAAGACTCTACAGTGGGAAAAAGACAGTCTCTTCAATAAATGGTGCTTGGAAAACTGGACAGCTACATGTAAAAGAATGAAATTAGAACATACTTTAACATCATACACAAAAATAAACTCAAAATGGATTAAAGACCAAAACTTAAGACCTGATACTATAAAACTCTCAGAGGAAAACATAGGCAGAACGCTCTCTGACATAAATCGCAGCAATATCTTTTTCAATCTGTCTCCTTGAGTAATGGAAATAAAAATAAAATAAACAAATGGGACCCAATTAAACTCAAAAGCTTTTGCACAGCAAAGGAAACCATAAACAAAACAAAAAGACAACCCACAGAATGGGAGAAAATATTTGCAAACGATGTGACCGACAAGAGGTTAATCTCCAAAATCTACAAACAGCTCATGCAGCTCAATATCAAAAAAAAAAAAAAAAAAAATCAAAAAATGGGCAGAAGACCTAAACAGACACTTCTCCAAAGAAGACATATACATGGCCAAGAGGCAATTGAAAAGGTGCCCACCATCGCTAATTATTAGAGAAATGCAAATCAAAACTACAATGAGATATCACCTCATACCAATCAGAATGGCCATTACCAAAAAATCTACAAACAGTAAATACTGGAGAGGGTGTGGAGAAAAGGGAATCCTCCTACACTGTTGGTGGGAATGTAAATTGGTATAGCCACTTTGGAGAAGAGTATGGAGGTTCCTTAAAAAACTAAAAATAGAGCCATCATTTGATCCAGCAATCCCACTCCTGGGCATATATCTGGGGAAAACCATAACTCAAAAAGATACATGTACCCCAATGTTCACTGCAGCACTATTTACAATAGCCAAGACATGGAAGCAACCTAAATGTCCATTGACAGATGAATGCATAAAGATGTGGTACACACAATGTTCATCGCAGCTCTATTTACAACAGCCAGGACATGGAAGCAACCTAAGTGTCATCAACAGATGAATGGATAAAGAAGATGTGGCACATATATACAATGGAGTATTACTCAGCCATAAAAAGAAACGAAATTGAGTTATTTGTAGTGAGGTGGGTGGACCCAGAGACCGTCATACAGAGTGAAGTAAGTCAGAAAGAGAAAAATACTGTATGCTAACACATATATATGGAATCTTAAAAAAAAAAAAAAAAAAGGCTCTGAAGAACCTAGGGGCAGGATAAAGATGCAGACATAGAGAATGGACTTGAGGACGTGGGGAGGGGAAGGGTAAGCTGGGACGAAGTGAGAGAGAAGCACTGACATATATACACTACCAAAAGTAAAATAGATAGCTAGTGGGAAGCAGCCGCATAGCACAGGGAGATCAGCTCGGTGCTTTGTGACCACCTAGAGGGGTGGGATAGGGAGGATGTGAGGGAGGGAGACGCAAGAGGGAGGAGATATGGGGATATATGTATATGTATAACTGATTCACTTTGTTATAAAGCAGAAACTAACACACCATTGTAAAGCAATTATACTCCAATAAAGATGTTAAAAAAAAAAGATGTGGTACTTATGTACAATGGAATATTACTCGGCCATAAAAAATAATGAAATAATGCCATTTGCAGCAACATGGATGGACCTAGAGATTATCATACTAAGTGAACTAAGAGAAAGACAAATATCACATGATATCACTTATATGTGGAATCTAATTTAAAAAATGACACAAATGAACTTATTTCCAAAACAGACAGACACACAGATCTGGAAATCAAACTTACGGTTACCAAAGGGGAAACATGGGGGGAAGGGATAAATTAGGAGATTGGGATTAACATATACACACTACTGTATATAAAATAGACAACTAATAAGGACCTACTGTGTAGCACAGAGAACTCTACTCAATATCTGTAATGACCTATATGGGAAAAGAATCTGAAAAAAAAAAAAAAGCATTTGTTTCAGACACTATTTCAAGTAGAAAAATCAAACAAGAAAGACATTCTCATAAATAAAAATCATAAATAAATAAAATATATTAAGAGAGATTATATGAATGTAAAGTATATTAGCAATTACATCAATCAGATTCTTAGAAAATCTCATGTCCATTAAATTTGTTTATGAAAACTAAAATACCTAAGAGGGACTTCCCTGGTGGTCCAATGGCTAAGACGCCGTGCTCCCAATGCATGGGGCCCAGGTTGGATCCCTGGTCAGGGAACTAGATCCCACATGCTGCAACTAAGAGTTCGCACACTGCAATAAAGATCCCACATGCCACAACTAAAATACCCCACGTGCCGCAACTCAAAAGATCCTGCGTGCCGCAACTAAGACCCGGCGCAGCCAAATTAAATAAATAAATAAAAATAAAATATTAAACAAATAAATGAATAAAATACCTAGGAAATTAACTCCGTGAGATGGAAAGTATTGATTTTAACCCTGAATGCCTCAAGAACAGTAGTTACAATAAGTCATTAGCAACAGTTCCCTTTTGTATGAACTGGAGGTGATAGCTTTCTATTATGTAGTTAAATGGAGAGAAAAGATTCCAAAGAAAAGCCCCGGGAATACAGCAAAATAAGGCAATGCTTTACAAAATGACTAACGTAGTAAATAAACATCCCCACGACAGCAATAAAATTCAGAGACTTTTTCCCTAAGAGATGCAATATAAGAGCCCAACTCTAGAGCCTGACAGGCCCAGATTCTCACAGCTTAGCTGCGTGACTTTTGGCTGCTGTTTCTTAACCTGTAAAATGGGATGATAATAATTGTACCTTTCTCGGACTTCCCCGGTGGTGCAGTGGTTAAGAATCCACCTGCCAAATGCAGGGGACACAGGTTCAAGCCCTGTTCCGGGAAGATCCCACATGCTGCAGAGCAACTAAGTCTGTGCACGACAACTACTGAGCCTGCGCTCTAGACCTCGCGAACCACAACTACTGAGCCCGTGTGCCACAACTACTGAAGCCCACGTGCCTACAGCCCGAGCTCCGCAACAAGAGAAGCCACCGCAATGAGAAGCCCGCGCAATGCAACGAAGAGCAGCCCCCACTCGCTGCAACTACAGAAAGCCCGCGTGCAGCAACGAAGACTCAATGCAGGCAAAAATAAAAAATAAATAAATTTATTTTAAAAAATAAAAATAAAATGGTACCATTCTCATAAGGTCAATGAGACCAGGCCTGTGAAGAACCTGAGATTTTGGCTTCTATTATTATCTTATGATCTTGCAATTCTTGACCCCTGATCTACTCATCGTCTGCTGTTAGATTTCTTGCCAGAAGAAAAGAGGTTGAACTGATCTCTGCTCTTTCTCCCCAGTTTCTTTTGTGAAAAATGTACAATATCAATGGGCTGGAGCCTCCAAGCCTCAGGTGGAGACAGGGAGACAAGCCCAAATCTACTACCCACTCTGGTCAAGTGAGTTGCAGCCAACACACACACGACTTCACACCAAGGAGGAGGCTTTCAGCCTGAATCCTCATCCCTGTGCTGCCACCTTAGCCCAGGTCTCCCGCACCTCTGCCAGGACCACTGCCTGGGCCTCCTCAGAGCCCCCTCTTCCGCGGTGGCTCCCCGCCAACTTTGCACATGAGCAAAAGGGTCTTCTACCCTTCTCCCCAGGTCATACCCTCTCTACACAAACCCACGGCCTCTTCTCAAACTACACTCCCCACTCTCTTCCCGCTTCAGCCCACAAAACCTCTCGTATCCTCGTGGGTGCCCTGCTGCCTCCCATCAAGGGCCTTTGCTTACTTGTGCCTCCCCTACCGGCCAATCTTCCCTGACCTCCCCGAATAGGTCATACTCCCTAAAATGTGTTTCCCCTCAGGTCCCAAATCAGTTACACCCTTCCATTGTGTGAGCCTGTCTCCATCCACTAGAGTCTGGGCTCCTGGAAGGCAAGGACTGGGTCGACAGCACAAGGCTTAATATACATAAATGCTCACTTAACACCAACTGATGATCAACCAGTCAGAGAGCAGCGCTCTAACCTAAAGCGGAACTGGGCTCCCGAGCTGATGCCGCAGCTAAGGGACTCAGTGAGGCTGGGAGAGAAATTTACTTAGCGGGGTAGCTCCCCAATTCCTAGGGAAGCAGCCCGTGCCAGCCATACCGTTTGCCTCCAAAGCTGGGCCTCTCTTCATCCGAGTCTCGCTCTGCCCACACTCCGTAGGTGGCCTCTTCCTTGGTCTGCCAGTGGCGCTGCCGGTTGGGGTTGAATTCATTCTGGAGATCCCAGTCGGTGATCTCAAAGTTCTCCCGCTCGTCCTCGTCATCCATGTGGCCTTGGCCTTCCCCGTCCCGGTACAAGTGGGACAGTGACATGCCCTGTCACTAAAGGAAGGGATAAAAAAAGGTATAGTCTGTGACAAGTCCTGGGAGCAGCAGCAGGCTCCCCTGTGAGTTCCCACTCCTTGCTGCCTGCAGAACTTCCTCCAAACTAAAATTCACTAACATCATTGTTACAATTCAATAAAGCAGACACTAAAAACATATTGTAGAAAACAACAGGTACCAAAACAGGTGGAACAAAAGACCAGTCCCAACAGTCCATGTGATTCTTAAGCATGTATTTCCTTGTCAATGTCGTAAAACATCACACACACTCACATACACACAATCCACATAAAAACAACTAAGGAAGTATGTTGTTCTATGTATTATTGCCTCAGAAATGAGGCAGACATCTTCCTGGACCCCAGATTTTATTCGTTTTTTCTATTATCGAGTAAAGAGTTTCCTCTGGACCTCTGACAGTCGCAGTACAGTGAGTTTTTTCCGAAGACGCTTTCTGAAACACTTTATTTGATGAGAGCCTCATCAAATGAGCCTTAGTTTTCTTCACAAAACATGAACCTCTTCTGAGGCACCAGAAGGCAGTAGTAATTAGGAACACGAATTTAACAGTACACAGCTGTGAAGTGGAATGCAGCCATCATGTCAGAGTAGCTGGGTGATGAGATTCAGCTGTCTCTTAAGTGGATTAATTGCAATACCAACCTTAGAGCAACAAGATGGTGCTTTAAAGTCACTTAGCTCACAATAAGTGCTCAAGGAAGAGCTTGTTATGGTAATCCCATGATTAGGTTCATAGCCCTTCCTATTACTGGATTCGGGAATGAGCCGAGCAAAGTGACTGTGAAACCGGCTGCTAAAATCACAGCCCGAGTTCAAATCTCCACTCTACCAGGTACTCAGTGTATGAGTA
Source organism: Lipotes vexillifer (assembly GCF_000442215.2). NCBI lineage: Eukaryota > Metazoa > Chordata > Mammalia > Artiodactyla > Lipotidae > Lipotes > Lipotes vexillifer. The sequence goes on from NW_006788040.1 coordinate 1,281,961, forward strand.
TTAAATGCAGATGAAGAGCCACGCATGGGCCGCCACACAGCAATACATTCAATATATGACAGCACTGTGATTCGCCTCCAGCAGTTGCTGCAAACAGCCTTCAGGGGCGGGGGCTGGCTACTTCCCCAGGCGGTGTTAAACTCTGGTCAGCTCTCTTTGAAAGTTTCCCCTGCTTACTCTACTCACTGGTGCACTGGCTGGGTGCTGCCGGTCCCAGCCTCATCCAGGAGCGCAAAACAGGGAAACATTCTCAGAGGAGGCGGCGAGTCCCAGATACATGGGAGTCACTAACACTGCTGCCTCCTTGGGCACAGAACATGGGGATAACCACATAGTTGTCACGAGTAATAGAGCCCCCGGGGGGTGCTAAGCACTTGCTAGACGCTTCAGGCCGATAATCTCATATAGGAATCAAGACACTTCTACGAGGAAGGTACTACTAGCGTCCTCAAGCTTCAGATTAAGTAAAGTGAGGCTAAGTTAAATAATTTACCCTAGGTTCCACGGCTGGCGGGGCTCGAAACCAGGTGGGCCTGAAGCCAGGGCTCGGGTGTCTCCCTGCCATGCTGTCCAGGCCCCGCGGCGGACACTCACTCGGTGCCTAACTCGGCCCAGGCCCCGACTGCCCGGTGACCCCGCGCGGCCCGCCCCTCTCCCCGCCTCGGCAGAGCCGTCTGCGAAAGGGAAGCGCAACTGGCGAGGCCGAGGCCCACCTCCCCCGAACCGGAGCCCCCACTACCACTGGCACAGAATCCCCCGAGTCCCCTGCCCACTCCCGGGCGCCGCTCACCTCTCTCCTGCTCCGCGTATCAAACACAACCGCCCGCGCCGGGTTAGAAGCTCGACGCTTGGGGCCGGAACCCGGATGTGCCGGCACAGGCGCGCCGGAAATGACATTTCTCGACAGCGGAAACGTCGAGCAGGTTGCCATGGCAGCAAGGGGACGCTAGGGCGGCTTTGGATCTAGAGTGGCTGAGCTACTAGGGAGGGTTTTCAGGGCCCGGAATGGAGGAGGGCTGATTTCCCTGTTGCGCCCGCTTCGTGGCGACGCCCAGCCTGTGACGACGGGTGTGGACGTCGTCGAGCCACCCTAGCCTAGGGAGGCTCCTTTGCCAGCCTGAGATTCTAAATCTGCAAAGTGGGGATATAGGACTAGCTCATGGGATAGCTGTGTGTGAGACATTTGCGGGGGGCGGGGGGCGAGTTAGAGGTGGGGACGGGACATGGCATTCAAATAGGAATAATGAAGGTCAAGACTGTCTCCTGGATCTTGGGGTGTCTCAGTATAAGCACCGTCGTGGGCACAGATCAGTTGCCTTATACCGGTGTTTGAGGGAGTGAAGGAATGAATGGGCAAACTCAAGAATTCCCAAGTATTCCCGCCAGAAAATCTCTCCATTCTCTTCCTTTCCAACAGGTTGGTAAATAAATCCATTCAATGATCTAATAAAAATGTACTGAGGGCCTACACTGTGCTAGGCTCCAGGGATCCAGGGAACAAAGAGGCACCAGGCACTCCCAGGGAATCCCTTACCAGCTCTGGACTCTGTGTGGGTACACAGAGTCCAGAGTTCCTATCTCAGCTCTGCCACTTACCAACTGTGGACCTCGGGCAAGGCATTAATTACATGTTAAGCCTCAGTTTTCTCTTCTGCAAACGGCTGAGATAAAATATGTAAGCAATTAAAACTGTACCTGGTACCTAACAGGTGCTTAGAGAGTGTTAGCTGCTAAATTTCGCTTTGTTTTCTCTCCCTCTCTCTCTCTCTCTGTAAGATGAAAAGATCCAGGAGGCATTGTCACAGTATACACAGAGCACTGGACTTGGAGTCAAAAGACTTGGGTCTAAGTTCCCATGGTTGTTATTAATTAAACGAGAACCTACATGAAGCCAATTACATGCCAGCCTCTTGGGAACAGGGACTGTGACTTAATGGTCTCTGTATCCCAATGACATGTCCAGTCCATGTGCCTTACACATAGACACACACTACATAGTATGTACTCAGGAAAGAATCTGGAAAGTGAGGTTTTAGTAGAGGAGAAGGCGGGGGAGAGAGTCTTACAGACTGAAAAGTCCACTACGGAGCAGAGTGAGGGAAACACGGAGACAAGATAAACCATGTTGAGCCTGGGCCTGAAAATGTGTATGCTTCTATTTATAAGTCAAAGGCAAAAATAAAAATAAGCCTGGCTTCTCGGTAGCTATGTCCATAGCTCTACAGCAGATTTTATGGATCTCAGTTACTTTGCTCTTGACAGACGGATGCTAGTGGATTTGTTTCACCAAATGGACCCTACCATGTGGCTTCTGGAAAAGGGAACCTTCTGGATGGTTGTGGGGTCACTGAGAATACAGGCTCTGATTGTGTGTCCCCTAGAATGGGGCGAATGGGAATCACGTGATAGAATGTCCTGAGAAGACCGAAGCATCACTCCTGTGATTTCCTGCCAAGCTGCATAACCTGAATGGAATCATGATACAGAAGGCAAACCCCATTAAAGGGACTTCTACAAAACAACCAGTCTGTCATCTTCAAAAGTGTCAAGGTCATGAAAATGAAAGACCCTACAACTGTTCCAGACTGAAGATGACTAAAGAGACATGACAACTAAATGCAACACATGACTCTGAAATAGATCTTTTTGCTATAAAGGAAGTTATTGGGGAAGCTGTCAAAACTTAAATGGGGTAAGCTGAGGTTTCCATGGTAGTGATGTGTCGATGTTCATTTCCTGATTTTGATGGTTGTCCTGTGGTTACGATGGAGAATGTCACTGTTTGTTGGAAATACTAAAGTATTTGGTGCAGGGTGGAGGGGCATCACATAGGCAACTAAATCTCAAACGATTAAGAGAAATAATGTTTTCTCTATGTACTTAGAATTTTTTAAAAGTGAAGGTTCTGGAGTAAGACGTTAGGGATCCAAATCTCCACTTTGCTGCGTCCTAGATATGGGACCTGGGGCAGGTTGCTTTGCTTCTCTACACCTCAGTTTTCCCACCTCTAAAATGGAGATAAAGATAGCACTGCTCTAAAAAGGTTGTTCCCAGGACCAAAATAAAAAGGGGGAAGGCTAATTAATGCATGTAAAGCCCCTGGCATAGTAAGATCTTCTTAAATGGTTGTGGCTATTTTTATTTAAAAGACACAATCTCATATCTCTGCATAGATGGTCTCTAGCCTCAAAGATAGTGGTTTTTCCAGATTTTTGGACTCAAATGCACAGCCTCAGGAAAATCAAGGAGAGGTGGCCAGAGGTGTAGTTTCAGGATCTCATACCCAGCCTGGTCTCCTGGCACTGCCCAGGTAAACCCTTGATTTGGGACCCAGGGACATCCAGACCCATGTCTAGATTCCCAATGAGGTGCTCAGACATGTAGACTGCCCAGGAGGGGGTTGCCAGGCAATAAGGTTCCTCAGCAGAAGCCTGGCAGGGCTCTTGGACAATCATTGGTCCAGCCCTCCCTTCTCACAGAAGAGGCAACAGAGGAGGCCACGCCACAGGGGAGGTACCAGGGCCACACAGAGGACTGAAGGACACAGTCAGACCAGTCCTTTCTCTGCTACACGGTGCATGCACCCACCCACATCATTTCTGTCCACTTACTTGAGCTAAAACTTATAGGGTGACTACTGTCTGTTCAGGGTCACAAAGACCTCTGCATATGTCATCTCTTCGATTCCTCAACCTTCCAAGGTCGTTTCTAAGCCGAGTCCACACTCCTAATCACCCCTTAGGCAGCTCACACCATACAGTACTGTTTCCATATTGCCTTCAAAAGATTTGGGGGGGGGGCAGGAAATCCTCACTCAGTTACAACTTTAAATAGGTTGGTACCATAGAAACAATCTGTAAGTGGCATTTCAAAGATGATATATTTAAAGCCTAGCACAAGTACCTTTTCTGGGACATTGACATTCTACAGTTGCACGTGGCTTAGTCTTATTTTGAGTTTTGTTCAAAAAATATATATATCATGTCCTGAACTTGGCAGAATTGAAGATCCAGATCAGCTGAGATTAGCAAATTTGGTTTCAAGTGTTTCTTACAGATGGTTTCTACCCTACTTATCTTTCAAGAATTTGTGAACACTATCCTTAGATAGCAAGCTGGGACAAGGTTCTGCAGGCCTGGGACATTATCTGTAAAGCAAGCATCCTCAAAAGGACACAGGTGAGGTGAAGTGACACTGCACCAGCTCCAGGCATATCCCTTAACTGCGTGGCATCTACTCTGGGGGAGCCCAGCTGCCATATAAGGAGTCTGCCTAACCATGCTACAAGGAAGTCCAGGCTCGCCGTGTGGAGAGGCTACATGATAATGACGCCTCCAGATCCTCCAACCATCCCCAGCCCAGGCACCAGACATGTGACTGCAGGAGCCTTCAGTGGACAGAAGCCCCAGCCACCATCTGACTATGAGAACCACTGAGCTCACTCTAGTTAACTCCTAGAACTGAGAGATTCAACAATAAATGCTTTTAAGTCACGAAGCTGGGGGCTGTTGAGTCATGCAGCAATAGATGGGTGGAACAGTGAATGAGGCCGGATGTCTTCTGCTAAACCTTGAGGGGTGATCATGAGCTTCCTGTGTCCATGACTGCATCAACTACCCATCCCACCTCTGTCTCAAGACAAGGAGAGACAAGAGCTGCCTCACACTGCAGGCTCATCACACACCAGGCACCACTGCCCACATCACCCATCGGCCCCTCCCAATAAACCCAGGAAGTTCTACCTTCCTCATTTTACAGATGAAGAAACAGGGGAGCAAACCACACAGCTGGTGCTTTGGCCTGACTCCAAAACTCCATACCCCACGCCACTGTGAGTCACTACCTTCCCAAAGCCTCACTACTGTCATGAGAGCTAACGCAAGGCAGTGTGGGTAAAACAGTTAACCCTTAAAAGATAACAAACTGTTCTGGGCCTGGTTGATCCCTAAGCATTTGAGCAGCCAAGGACGAACTCAGCAGGCTTGGAGAGTTCCAACAAACCCTGCACGTGACAAAGGATCAGCCTGGACCAGCTCCTGGGAGCTCACCTCTGAGCCCTTGGGATGTCCTCACTAGAAGGAGTGCCTTTGAATACCTAGGACCCTGGACCACAACAGGCCATAGAGTCTATGTTAACAATGTGATTTATGGGGGGTCTTGGATCACACTGTATCATGTGACCTCTGGAAGGGCTGGAGACCAAGTAACTATGGTCAGTTGCTGCATACCTTTGTGACTGATGCCAAGTAAAAAATGCTGGACACTAAGGCTCAAGTGAGCCTTCCTGGCTGGCAATACTCCATACATGTTGTCACACATTGTTGGTGAGAGAATCAAGTGTGTCTGTGAGACTCCAGTGGGAGAGGACATCTGGGAGCCTGTGCCTGGGCTCTCCTGGACTCTGCCCTATGCGCCTTTTTCCCTTGCTGATTTTAATCCGTATCCTTTCGCTGTAATAAACCGTAACTGTGAGTCCACGAGGTTTTCTGAGTTCCGTGAGTCCTTGTAGCAAATCGCCAAAACCAAGGGTGGCCTTGGGGCTCCCTGACACAGGAGTTCAGCTGTGCCCTTGCGTGGACCTATTCTCCAGCCTTTGTTCTTCATCAACCCACCTGACAAAACTCGACATGGAAGAAAAAAATCTATTCACTCTGTAAAGTAAGGCACAGACAAATGAGTCCCTGTTCAGTTTATTCAAATAATATATATATACTTTTCTCTGTGAGTAAAACTGAGGAGGAATCAAAGAAAGCCTCATATATTAAATTCTTAAATAGATTCTTTGAATTCAAAAGTAAGGGTCAACAGGAGAGGCACGGGTGGTGGGCCCTGTCCCAGCAAACAAGGCCACCAAGGCAGTCCTGCAAATTAAGGAGGATGGTAAATCCATTTCTTAAAAAAAACTTCTCGAGGGGAAAAATATAAAACACCTAAGTTTCAAAAGCCGGACTACCTCCACACTCTTGGTTCTCTACCCCAGACTATCCTAAGATAGAGTGTTTCAGGGTTAAGTTTTCAATGATTCAGGTTTTGCAAACATATGCAAATACATTCCTCGTGAGCAGTCCTGTTTTGGTGATTAATAGCAAGCAATATGCTTGGATTAGAGGTCCGATTTCCACTCAAATGCAAAGTTTCTTCTCTTCTGGCAGCAAAGCCACTTGCAAAGATCTGAAAGGGGAGAAAACTGGTGTTAGGCCCAGAGTCGCAATTCTGAAACAGATCTTGTATATTTATATGTGTGATTGCAGGACAGATGGTCTTCATGCATTCATGTAAGCATGTGAGATTTTCTATAGCATCCAGATGGCTGGAGAGAATTTACCTTTAAAAATGTTTCTTGGGTCCTTACCCACATCTCAACCTGTCGCCACTTGACCTCAAAGATATCACTTTTCTGATTTATGAAGAGCAGATGGCAATGATTAGCTAAATAAAGTACCCTGTCTCTGGGACCTCATCTAAAGAGTAAAGCGAGAAATAGATCTGGCTTTCGTCAACGAGAAGGTTCAGGATTCTACTAATGAACCTGCAGAAAGAGAGAGAGGGAAATCGAGTTGGGGAAAAACTTGGAAAAAGACTGCTTTCAACGTGAGACTTCTTAGGAATTAAACGGAAGTCCTGGATCTTAGCACAACTCAAGATGGGAATGCTGATAGGGTGACTTCGTGTCTCCAGCCTTGTGGGCTGGTGCAAAGTGGATCTCAAGAAAAACGAAAAAATATGCTGATTATTTAAAAATAAGACAAGGAAACTAAAAATCGACTAGAGGCTAGAAGCTCTTTTACAGTTTAAAAGAATAGGCCAAATACCCGGGCAAGTTGGTCCTGGCCTCTCTGACTCCCCCAGGTTTCCCTGAGCCTGATCAGAGAGGCTGGGGAGCATAAGGAAGTGAGCTCACTCGCTGGAGCCTTAACTCCAGGGCCCACGCCTGCCGCGACGTGGTCCCAGCGCTCCCACCCGGGCCGGCTCACTTCATCTCACGACCACCCTTGGAGGCAGACAGTGATGAATCCCCATTCTCCAGATGGGGAAAACAGAGGCCAACAGGAGTTGAACCTCCAGTGAGTCCTTAAATCTTTGACTTCCCAAGTTCAGAACCTGTTTCCCTGCCCCTTGGCAAAACATGGATGGATAAATATGCACTTAAAATCGTTTGTTAAAAGCAAACTCTGGGGGAGATGACTTTTGGTGGCTCTGTGGCCTTAGGCAAGTCAACGCCCTTCTCTGGGCTTTGGTTTTCTCCTCCATAAAATGGGACAGTCATGTCACCTGCCTCCCAGGGATGCTGAGGGTTAAAGGAGTAACACAGGAAGAGCACTCAGCCCAGTGCAGTAGGGGTTATTCTTAGACCAGAACTGCTTGTGACTATTATTACGACATTAATTGCTTTGGGCCAACCTGATGCTGTTTATAGAAGCTGGGTTGGCAGACAGCATTCTGTGCAAAATGGTTCTAGAATCCCCCCATCACACCTGTCCTCTGCAACCCCTCCCCAATGCCAGATAAACCTTTTTCTGGTTGGTTCAGCATTGATCCCTGCCCACACCCCTGATCCAGAGCCAGGAGACTAAGCCTTGATTCTATAAATAGCTCCCCAGGCTGGGGCCAGGAAACCTCCTGATGGGGCTGGGTCAGCCCACCTTGGTGGCCACTCCTCCCCAGGGAGGCTCAGGAAGGACAAGCTTTTCAGAAAAGTGACTCGTGGGCTCAGAAGTGTCGGAAGATCCCGGCAAAGTCCGCAGGCCTACCTGGAAATCATGAGCTTCCTAGGTGGGAAGAGGTGCTATTCTGGTTCACCTGGAGGAAGACAACACACAGAGGAAGGGTCACAGCCAAGTGGTGGTACCAGGGCCTCATTGCCCTGAGGTTCAGCCCTCAGCATCACTGAAACGGGCACACTCCCTCACCGAGTAGCTACCACACACCTACTATGTGCCGGGTGCTGGGGCTACTGTGAACATGATAGACCCTATCCTATCCCCACCCAGCTCACATTCTAGTGGGGAGAGCCTGCTCAACAAACACATCCGTAAGACATCCGTAAGACCCAGGCAATACAGTGGGCTGATATGAGTGACTGGTGTTGGGGCTCCTTCAGATAAAGTGGTTTGGAGAGGCCACTACAGGGGGATGACATTTAAGGTGGAGTGTAATGAAAAACCTACATGTGTTTGCCTTGGGTTCCTGGCACCAAGCTCCTAGAACCCTTGGAATCTCCCTAGTGAGAAAAAGCATCTTTTGTATGCAAATGAGATGACTGGTGGCTGGGGGCCCCTGGCTTCAGGATGTGGGCTTGGTTACCACAAAGGCTAAGGCATGATTAAAGGGTTGGAAATACCAGCGCCCTCCACCCCAACCTCTGGGGAAGGGAGGAGGCTGGAGGTTAATAACCAACAGCCAATGATTTAATCAACCATGCCTACTTAATGAAACCTCCATAAAGATCCATAAGTGATAGGGTTCAGGGAGTCGGGGTGGGCGATCACAGGGAGGTGCCGGGAGGGTGGTGCACCCAGAGAGGGCATGGGAGCTCCACGCCCCTTCCCCCATACCTCGCCCTACACATCTCTTCCACTGGGCTGTTCCTGAGTTACAGCCTTTATGATAAACTGGTGATCTAGGAAGTAAAGTGTTTTCCTGAGTCCTGTGTGTTGTTCTAGTGAATTACCAAACCTGAGTGCTGGGGGGGGGGGGGGA
>NW_006788040.1:1290752-1303727 GCF_000442215.2 Lipotes vexillifer
GGGGGGGGGGGGGCATAGGGACCCCGCAAATGTGTAGTTGGCTGGGCAGAAAGGTAGGTAGCCTGGGCATCTGAAGTGGGGGCAGTTTTGTGGGACTGGGCCCTTAACCTGTGGGGTCAGAGGCTATCTCCGGAAATCAGTGTCAGAATTGAACTGAATTACACAACACCTAGTTGGTGTCCAGATAATCAGAGAATTAGTTGTTGGTGTTGGAAAACACCCCATAAGCAAAGAGCTAAAAGATGAAAACGAAGCCGGCCATGCACGGATGTGGGCAGAAAAGCATTCCCAGCAGAGGGATTAGCAAAGCCCTGGAAAGGAGAGGGTGTTTGGAGTTTAGGGACAGAGTATACATTTTTGCATGAGTTGCCATTCTAATATGTGAGCAGCTTTGTTTTGCTTGCTTCCTATCTTCCTATTTTTGGGGTTTCACGATTACCATTTTGGATGGCTACATAATATTCTACACAATGTACACACCACCATTACTCAACTGTTGCCCTAAGATTGTTGCCAAGTTTTGCAATATCCTGCAGGAGATCACGTGCACAGTGAAAGTAGGGGTCTGACGTAATTTGCGGGGCAGCTCTCCAGAGGGTGGGACTGCTCACGATGACAGAGCACGTGCTTTTCCTCTACATTTTGCTCCTAAGAGAGCAAAAAACTGTCCCAGGCCAGCTTGAATATGCCACACAGTGCAGGAGAGTGTAAACTGGTCCAACTCTTCTGTAAGGCAATTTTAACCTTGTAGTTCAAGAGTCTCGAAAAAGACCCTCCCATGGGGAATTCCCTGGCGGTCCAGTGGTTAAGAATCCACGATTCCACCGCAAGGGGCACGGGTATGATCCCTGGTCCAGGAACTAAGATCCCACATGCCGCATGGCCAAAAAAAAAAAGACCCTCCCATCCTCTGATTCCACTCCTTAAAAGTGTATCTGGGGACTTCCCTGGTGGTGCAGTGGTTAAGAATCCACCTTCCGATGCAGGAGACACCGGTTTGAGCCCTGGTCCGGGACAATCCCACATGCCGCGGAGCAACTAAGCCCGTGTGCCACAACTACTGAGCCTGCGCTCTAGAGCCCACGAGCCACAACTCTACGGAGCCCGAGTGCCACAACTACTGAAGGCTGTGAGCCTAGAGCCTGTGCTCCGCAACAAGAGAAGCCACCGCAATGAGAAGCCCGCGCACCACAACGAAGAGTAGCCCCTGCTCGCTGCAACTAGAGAAAGCCCACACGCAGCAATGAAAACCCAATGCAACCAAAAATAAATAAATTTATATAAAAAATTGTATTCGAAGGGAACAATTCCATAGAGGCCCCCCCAGCCCTCGCCCCACAGAAGAGAGGCAAAATCAGGATGATAGGTGCATGACATCATTTGAAATATTGCAAAATATTGCAAAAATTACATAGGGCAACAGTTAAGTAATTGGTGGCACATAATGCATTCCAGAGAAAACTATGTAGCCATCCGAAATGGCCACAGTGAGACCGCCAAGATGGAAAAACAGTAAGAAAGTGAAACAAAGCAGCTCATACAATGGAATTGCAAGGAACATAAAAATGGATATCCAGGTGGGCAAAAAAAAGACTGTATGTAAAAATGAAAAGAGCTGCAGATTGCAGCTAATTCCCCTTACCCCACTTCTGTTTGTTGTTCTTGTTACATCCTCTTTGGGCTAAAACAAATAACAGATTAGTGCTGATTAATTCTGGCAATATTTTTTCACAGTGGCAAGAGATGGGTTTCTGATTCCCACAAAGGGAGTGTGGACTCATCCCCAAAGGACCAAAATCTCATTGCCCGACCCATGAGAGTCTGTGAGTTTGATGATTAAATTGGGGATTAGCATAGGGTGACCCCACCCTTTCCTGACCAAGTTAAATAAAACACACACACAAACTGAAACTACTGATTGTAGCATCACCACCCTTCATTTAAAAAGGAGCATTTTGGCACCAAAAGGAGGATGCTATGTCAGTCCTGGGAGCGGTTCTTCTTGACAAGATTCAGGGACAGCCTCCATGGACACGCCCAGGATGCATGGGAGGCCAGCCTGTAGGGATGAGTGTGGGGACACAGGACTGTATTATGTCTACATTTGCACACATACCTGCATCACATGACCCTCATTTTTTGGCAGACTGATGAAATTTTTGTGCTGGGCTGGGAACTGCCACTTCATACTTTTTTATTTTGGCCACACGGTGTGGCACGCGGAAATTCCCTGACCAGGGATCAAACCCACACCCCTGCAGTGAAAACACGGAATCTTAACCACTGGACCTCCAGGGAAGTCCAGCAACTGCCACTTTAAATGAAGCTGAATTTAAGGCTAGAGGCAGAAAGTTTGACAGAAAGTCCCCACTAAGTTCCTCCAGCTGCTTTCAAGCCAGGGGACAAGGAAGGGGCTCAGGCTGAAGGGCTACTGAGATGTTGCTCCAGGTGGATCAGACACTTGAGAGCCTCTGACTGGAATCCCACCCCCATCCAATTTTCTGATGGACAAACCATCAACCATATGAGAGAAGTGAAGTGTTCAAGGGCACAGAGGAAGCTAGTGGTGACGCAGAATTCCCCCTGGGGTTTCTGACCTGAAGATAGCCTTTCAGATTGGCTGGTGTTTTATAGTCCCCTTTCAAGACCTAGGAAAGAAAAAATTATCGCTATTGTAGAAGTGATCAAAAAATAAAATTTAGTCCATCATTTGCACACCCACCCATCCATCTGGGTACCACCCATCCACCCTCCCATCCATCTACCTCTCCATCCACCCACACACCCCCCCATCCACCCACACACCCCCCCATCCACGCCCCCCATCTACCCTCCCGTCCACCTACCCACCCATCTACACACCCATCCATCCATCCACCCAACCCACCCATCCACTTATCCACCTGCTCATCCATGCATCCATCCAACAAACATGTATTAATAAGCTCCTCTTATTCCGGCATTATTCTAAGCTCGGGGGTGGGGAGGGGGTTGGGGGCCATTACAACATTGCCCAGACAATTAGAAGTCCCATCCTCCTGGAGCTTCCATTCTGGAGTGGGGAGGGCCACACAATCCACAAGTGACAACAAACACAATTAAACAAGAACGTATCAAACCATGGAAAGCACTACAAGGAAAGTATGTGACTAGGAGTTGCCCAGGGGGCTTCTTCTGAATGGGTGGCCAGAAAGGGCCCCTTGGAACGCATGGCCTTTGTGCTGAGACCTGAGTGACAAGGAAATGCTGCCAGGCTAAAGCTCTGAAGGAGAAGCATTCCAGCCAGAGGGCACAGAGAGGACAAAGGCCCTGAGGTGGGAACCAGAAAATTCCAGGCCTTTCCACTGTCTCTCGAAATACAAGGCACTGGATAGACCAGCGCTGTCCGATAGAATATAATGTGAACCTAGTCTGTAATTTTAAATTTTCTAGTAGCCACATCAAAAAAAAAAAGTGAAACAGGTGAAATTAATTCTAGTGGGGTTTTTTTTGTTTGTTTGTTTTGTTCTGTTTTGTTTGTATTTTTTGGCCACACCACGCAGCTTGTGGGATCTTAGTTCCCCAAACAGAGATGGAACCTGGACCCTCAGCAGTGAAAGCGTGGAGTCCTAACCACTGGACCTACAGGGAATTCCCTCTCGTGGTATTTTTTATTTAACCTGATATAGCTAAAATATTAATACTTCAACACGTAAATGATGGGGTTCAGGGCAGGTCGCCCCCAAATCTACCACTTTGGCATATTCATTATTTTGAATTAAAGTTATTTAAGAAACAGCCGGTGCCAGAGGGACACTCTGACCCTCCTTTGTGCCCTTGAGAGCAGGGAATAAATCTCCCAGGTGAAAGGTACCCTCCCCACAACAGGAGGTGGAGAGCCATCCTTATCACCAGAGATGAAGAAATCAGAGCCAAAAGGGCTGTGTACACAAACCTTGTTACCTCTTCAGTCATTTACTACCCCAAGCCCAGGTGTATTCTTTCTTCGTCTAAAAGGTATGAAAGATGCCTGCTTTGGCCCCTTCTTATGAATCTCCTATTTTTATGAGCCCCTGTATGTACGATATTAAATTTGTTTTGTCTCCTATTAAACCGTCTTATGTCAATTTCATCATCAGATCAGCCAAAGAACCTAGAAGGGAAAAGGGAAAAGTTTTCCTTCCCTATGGAATCAATATAAAAATGACTAAGGAGGGGCTTCCCTAGTGGCGCAGTGGTTGAGCGTCTGCCTGCCGATGCAGGAGACACGGGTTCGTGCCCCGGTCCGGGAAAATCCCACATGCCTCGGAGCGGCTGCGCCCGTGAGCCATGGCCGCTGAGCCTGTGCGTCCGGAGACTGCAAGGCCACAACAGTGAGAGGCCCGCGTACCGCAATTTAAATAAATAAAAATAAAGTCATGGGCTCTTTAAAAAAAAAAAAATGACTAAGGAGAAGTTTTACATGCTTCTTGGGGGTATGAGGACCTCAAAATCCAGGGTGTGTCTCACACTTACACGGCACCTTTCAACGTGGACTCATCACATTTCACTGGTCACATTTCAGTGGCCACACAAGCCTAGTGGCTGTAATGAACAGCACAGGTACAGACAGTTTCATTAGCACTGGGATCATTTCAGAACTGAGGGTACTGCCCAGGATCCAATACAGGAACATTCTGTGCCTTCAGCACACACACACACACAGACGCACACGCACACGCACACGCGTGCGCGCGCGCACACACACACACACACACACACGCACACCCTTGTGGCTTTCAACGAGGGGACTTATCTTTGTAGTTACAGCAAAACCACCGTAAAGACTAAATAAGGTGTCTGGTACTTGTTAAAACTTGTGAAAGCCCCAAGGAGTAAAGCTCTTTTGTTTTGTTTTTGTTTTTCCTTTTTTTGCTTTCTTGATTTTATTTTAAAAGTACACAGGGTCACAAAACTAGAGCAAGTTTTTGGCTTTTTTTAAACCAAATTTAGTTCTTAACAAATGTAAAAATCTGCACCGTTGGATATTTAAGCCAGAAACTTGAAATACAAAAAATCACTTTTGAAAGTGACCCTATCAATTCTCTACTTGCATAGATAGATGAAGTGTCAAAATATTTCTTCTCAGTAGTACAAGTGTATTTGTCACAAAAATTCACAGTTAGGGATGAGAATAAGTGAATCAGGGAATTGTGGTTCTCTTAACACTTGTGTCATTAAATAAGTTAGTAGAAAACAGAGTTTTTCTTTAGGGAGTAAACCTCTTTGGAAGAAACCCAGAGATATCTTCCGTTTTAAATAAACAACAGAGCTCCAAACAGCTGTTCTTACCCATCACTGCTCATCAGAATTTTTTTTATACAACACCCAAGGTCAGGCCTTACTCTGGAAGCTTCTGACCCATAGTCTAGGACCTGCCAGGGGCCTCTGCCTTTTAGAGGGACTTCAGAGGAGCTGGGCCCCTGGCTAAAAAAGCAGGTAAGGAGAGGCCAGCTTTCTCTGATGCCCTCATCCTGTCCCAGCCACCCCTTCTGAGAAGCATTTGGGGGCTGGATTTCAAGGTCATCACCAGTTGCTGCTGCTTTTTTAATCCCGTTAATGAATTTAAAAAAATAATAAATTTATTTATTTATTTTTGGCTGTGTTGGGTCTTCATTGCTGCGCGCGGGCTTTCTCTAGTTGCAGTGAGCAGGGGGCTTCTCTTCGTTTCAGTGCGCGGGCTTCTCATTGCGGTGGCTTCTCTTGTCGTGGAGCACGTGCTCTAGGCACGCAGGCTTCAGTAGTTGCGGCGCACGGGCTTAGTTGCTCCGCAGCATTTGGGACCTTCCCGGACCAGGGCTCAAGCCTGTGTCCCCTGCATTGGCAGGTGGATTCTTAACCACTGCGCCACCAGGGAAGTCCCTAATCCTGTTAATGAATTTTTTATTATGAAATATAGCATATATACAGGAAAGTATATAAAGCACCTAAGTACAGTTTAAAGAATGATAACTATTATTAAATAGTAAACATTAAAATTAATAATATTTAAAACAAAAATAATAAAATCATAAAAATAAGCCACATCCAGGTTGCCAACACCCATGCTCTCCACGCACTCTGGGTATCTACCTTGGATCCCTGAGCATTTCCACAAGTAGATGTTTACAAAATCAACTAATGTCGGGGGAAGAGGAAGTAATGAGACCTATAGATGGGCTTGCATTTCAAGGACAAGGGCAGAGCTGCCTACGCTCAGTGTTAGTAAATTCTCTCCGTTAAAAAGAAAGCTTGCAGGAATTCCCTGGTGGCCCAGTGGTTAAGACTCCACACTTCCAATGCAGGCGACACGGGTTCGAGCCCTGATCAGGGAACTAAGATCCCACATGGCGCACGGCGTGGCCAAAAAATAGAAAAAGAAAGAGTGAGTGAGAGAGAGAGAGAGAAAGCTTGCACGTGTTAAAGACTTGTTGGCATCAAATGGAGTCTTTCACCTTGAGTCCACTGAAGAATTAAAGGACAATAAAGAGTAATGACTCTCTCCCTTTCTGATTCAATACAAAACTGTTGGGTTGGGACGGGGGGAGGTGAAATGGGTGAAGGGGGTCAAGATAATATAAAATAAACAAGCCACGGGGATGTAATGTACAGCACGGTGATTATAGTCGGTAATATTGTACTGCATATGTTGTAAATTTGTACAGTGACAGACAGTGGGTAACTAGACACAAATTGTAGTGATCGTTCTGCCATGTGCACAAATATCAAATTGTTCTGTCATACATCTGAAACTACAATAATATAATAAGTCAGTTATAAGGCAGTAAGAGAAAGAAAAAAAAGAACTGTTTACTTTCTAAAATCAGCATGTGCTCAGAAATGCCAAACTTGGGCTTCCCTGGTGGCGCAGTGGTAAAGAATCCGCCTGCCAGTGCAGGGGACACGGGTTCGAGCCCTGGTCCAGGAAGATCCCACATGCCGTGGAGCAACTAAGCCTGTGCGCAACAACTACTGACCCTGTGCTCTAGAGCCTGTGAGCCACAACTACTGAAGCCCATGTACCACAACTACTGAAGCCCGCGTGCCTACAGCCTGTGCTCTGCAACAGGAGAAGCTACCACGATGAGAAGCCCGTGCACCACAAGAAGAGTATCCCCTGCTCACTGCAATTAGAGAAAGTCCGCGCACAGCAATGAAGACCCAACGCAGCCAAAAATAAATAAATTAAATAAATAAATTTAAGATGCGTGTCCTTTCTTCTCTAGTTCAACAGACCAAACACAAAGTAGTTCTCTGAAAGTAGAATCAGAGGACTTTAGAATTAATTTTTTTAAAAAAAGAGAAAAAAAGAAATGCCAAACTCAGCTTAAACTAAAACTCTGGGTCTCAATGACATAAGGGGTAGGAGGGCTCTTCCTCAGGCCTGGGTCCCATTTTCAGATATTTTTATTAACTTAGTGTCTCTGAGGAAGTCAGAACACAGCAACCAGAGTAAAGGAGAAGCTGTGACAGTGACATGTAAATAATATCGACTTGGTAACTGTTCCACCCAGGATTAGCCTACTTTTATGCTCCAAAAACATCTTCTCAAAGTCATTTCCCCTTGACCACCTACACTAAGGAGAACCTAAAAAGTAATTTAAACCACCCTAAACTTACATTTGTCTGAGAAGTAAATATTAAACCCTATGGGGGCAGGGACTTCCCTGGCAGTCCAGTGGTTAAGACTGTGCTTCCACTGCAGGGGGCATGGTTTCATAAAAATTACTTTTTATTTATATGACTAAGATGAGTATTTTGTTCTTGAGAAGTAATTCTAAGACACAAATGGTAAGGCGAATAGCCCCTGGGGTCACCACTCCGAGTCCTTCAGCTCCCTACGGGGACCTGACCATAGCATTCTGAAGCGTACCCTATCAATCTGTTTTCTGTACTTTTAAAAAACCTGGTTGGGGAATTAAGATCCCACATGCCTCGAGGCAGGGCCAAAAATAAATAAATAAAATTAAAAATTAAACCTTACGGGGGCAATAAAGGGACCAATCGTTGATTTATTCACACCCAGTCTCAACAGAGACTTGAAGTGCTTTACAAACAGACGAACAAACAGCCAGGGAAGCAGGGGGAAAAGGGTAAATCAAAGTAGAGAAATAGGATGGAATTAGTGCACAAATGGGCCTGCCATGAGATGCTATACAGTGTGAGGCAGGCTACCAGTTGGTTTTGAGCTTCCTTGTGGCCCAAGCAAAAATGGAAATACAAGCAGCCGTACGAATCACCGTGTCCCTGAGACAGAAACAAACCAGCTGCATAGGAATCAAGAAACTAAGTGCTTTCTGGGGTAGCTGGAGCCTCCACCCCACCGCAGCCTGAGCACGCCATCTCCCTGTGTGCATGTGCACTCACCCGGTGTGTGTTGTTGATGACGATGGGATCGGGGTTGCCGTAGTTGGGCGGGTTTGCATAGGGGTCATAGCCAAGCCGAGCCAGCATGGGGGCGATCTGGGCCATGTCCCTCAACACATCCCCAGGGATGTGGCCAGTCCACTTGGAGAGAGCTTCCAGGTTCACGGGCTTGATGACCTGGTCTGTGGATCGCTCGATCCTGGGGAGAGAGGATGGGCTGGACGGGGCACGGGCAGACCCAGGTGGTGCTCAGGTGGGCTCCCTGCTCAGGGACTCTGGGGCAGCAGGAAAGGTTGGGGGGACTGGTCCCCAGGGCCCACTCAGCTCTTATCAAGTATAAGAATGTGGGCAAGTCATATGGCCTCATCATACCTGCTCTGTACAATGGGGATAAAAGCATGGGGTGGGAAGCTGGGAGAAAGGGCTAGACAGTGCACACCACTTCAGTGGTGTTGAAATTCTGCTTCCTTGACCTCTCTGACTTTTTAAAAATTACTTTTTATTTATATGACTAAGATGAGTATTTTGTTCTTGAGAAGTAATTCTAAGACACAAATGGTAAGGCGAATAGCCCCTGGGGTCACCACTCCGAGTCCTTCAGCTCCCTACAGGGACCTGACCATAGCATTCTGAAGCGTACCCTATCAATCTGTTTTCTGTACTTTTAAAAACAGAGTGGCTAAGCGCAGGCTCAGGGGCCAGACTGCCTGGGTGCAGATGCCAGCTCTAAGAACACTGGCTGTGTGGCCTTGGGAGACTGACTGAACCTCTCTGAGCCTCAGTGTCCTCACCTGTAAAATGGGAATCATAATAGTACTTACCTCACAGGGCTGTTCTGGGGAGTAAATGAGTTAATAATAAAAGAGTATCTGGTACATTTTAAGGTCTCCGTGTTAGCTCTCTCTCTCTTTCTCTCTCTCCCACACATATACACACTGAAAATCTATGGTTTTGCTTGCAGATTTAAAAACAGAAATTATATACTATACATAGTACTGGCTTGTAGGCGGGGTTTTTCTTTTTCCGCGCTCTCTCAATACCTCATTCTTTTTCCATTCCCCTAAAGATGGATATTCAGGTTGTTTTCATTTTGCTGTTAGGATGAAAGTCATCATCTTATATGTGCTTCCTTGCTCTCCCATACAACAGGGTTACCAAGCTGTGTGAATCATGATGATCTTACCAATTATAGTTCAGAGGCTTTATAGGATAGAGGGTGGGGAACTCCTAGGATCAAGGACCTATTTCTAGATGCTTCCATCCCAATTAAGAGATAACTTGGGAACAAAGAACAGAAGCAAAGAGATGGAGCAAAAGGAAGATGGGAAGGGGGGTGAGGGGAACTGGGGAGGGGAGAGGGTGTGGACTGGTGGGGAGGGCATGGATCTGGAGTCTGAAGACCCGGATGTAAATCTCAACTCTAGCCAGTGTGTCAAAAACTCGCATATACGGTTCTAGGTATTTTCACCATAAACAACTTCGCTGCAAGCAGTCTCACCCCACAATTGGCCATCAGGCCATTCTGCCATAAAGGATAAAATCACTGGTTGACAGCTACATTACACGAGAAAATGACAACATATCAGTTTCTGCAAATCCTTCGGTGAACTAATCTAAGCCAGATTCTGTTAGAATTTTCACCGTTTTCAAGACACGTCGGGAATCAAGTAACCATTCCTTTTTGAGGGGACAGGAGGAGCTTGATTCTTCTTTTGCCTCTTTTTCTTTTTTAATTGAAATATTTGCAATGTTGTGTTAGTTTCTGGTATACAGCAAAGTGATTCAGTTATACATACGTGTGTGTGTGTGTGTGTGTGTGTGTGTGTGTGTGTGTGTGTGTGTGTGTGTGTGTGTGTGTGTGTGTGTGTGTGTGTGTGTGTGTGTGTGTGTGTGTGTGTGTGTGTGTGTGTGTGTGTGTGTGTCTTCCTATTCTTTTCCATTATGGTTATTTCAGGATATTGAATATAGTTACCTGTGCTATGCTGTAGGTCCCTGTTGTTTACCTATTTTATATACAGTAGTGTGTATCTATTAATCCCAAACTCCCAATCCATCCCTCCCCTACACCCTTTCCCCTTTGGTAATCCTAAGTTTGTTTTCTACATCTGTGAGTTTGTTTCTTTTTCATGAATTAAGTTCACTTGTGTCATATTTTAGATTCCACACATAAGTGATATCAGACGGTATTTACCTTTCTCTGTCTGACTCACTTCACTTAGTATGATAATCTCTAGGTCCATCCATGTGGCTGCAAATGGCATTATTTCATTCTTTTTTACGGCTGAGCACTATTCTATTGTATGTACACCACATCTTCTTTATCCATTCATCTGTCGATGGACACAGGCTACTTCCATGTCTTGGCTATTGTGAGTAGTGCTGCTATGAACATGGCCTCCAATGTCTAATACTGTGTGATAAATCTGGTAAAGATGGCAGGAGAGAGAAAGTAAGTGCATCTAAATTAGCTAAACATTCATCATTAATGCTCTCAAAGGCAGCTGTCCCTTTCCTATGAACCACAGCTCAGTACCCTTTTGGTTTTGACAGGTGGGAGGGATAACTGTGCTCATTGAAGTGTTTGAAGAAACTGATATGCTATCATGTCCTAGAGTAATGAGACCAGAACCGTCAATCAACCAGTTATTTCATCTTTTATAACAAAACGCTTGCTGCAAAGATGTTTACAGTGAACATACCAGACACGATCAAACGTGTGCCTGGCCTTTGCCACAACCCTTGCGTCTCCAGGACTTCACAGGACAGAAATCACATAGGTACATCCCAGAACTTGGATGGGAGCCAGGCTTGATACGAGTCAATAATCAAAGTGTCCAAAAATAGATGTTAAATAGAATATGGTGATCGTGTAGTGGAATATTATGCAGCCATTCAAAATGATGTCACTGCAGAGTGCTGGGGGCCATGGGCAAGTGTCCCAAATACAAGGCGAAGAAAGGTTACACAGGAAGATGACCAGCAGGACTCCAGTTTTATCAATATACCCTGATCAAGGACCAGCAAGCCACAAATCAAAATCTGGGTGTTGGGATTATGGGTGGTTTTTCTTTCCTGTTTTATGTATTTTCCCAATTTCCTGCAATCAGGATGTATTCCTTTGATCTTCTGATGTCTTGTCATGATGATTTACAAAAATTCCAGCTCCAGCACCAACTGGTGGGGGTACCCAGCCCATGGGCACTTCACTGCCAGGAGCTGCTGAGAGCTTCCCGCTCTGCTCAGGGATCAGGCGCTCTTGGGGGCAGAGCCTGGGAGGGTCCAGCCATGAAAGAAATGGGAGGCGTTGTCCAAGGAAGGACCGCCCTTCCACTGGGCTGTTAAAAATGCTTGCAAGTGACCAGGATGGAGACATGGGGATGGCACATTCTGGTGCTGCACTGTCTCAGGAAAGGGACAGCCTCCTCAAAGGAGGAAGGCAGACAGCAAGGGACAGAAAGGGAGGGAGGATGGGTCCCAGCCACGGAGGGCTTGAGAACACAGGCACTGGAGTCCAACAGACCTGCGTTCAAATCCTGACACCACCGTTTGCTAGCTGTGTGGTCTTAGGCCAGTAACTTTCCTGAGACTCAGTTTCTCCATCTGTAAAATGGGGACAAGAGCAGTTCCTATGTTCTAGGTGGCTGTGGGGATTAAAGGAATAATGATTGCTTGTGGCTTCACTCAGTGCTGGCCACACTGCAGACACTCAATAAATGAGAGTGAAGGTGAGCCTGATGAGTATTCCAATAAAAGCAAGATCAACACTGAAACGATGATAACGGGAATAAACCACCTAACGTGTTATTAACCCATTTGATGTTCACACGTGAACATAGGTAGATTCTATCCCTATGCTACAGATGAGGAAATGAAAGCAGAGAGAGGGAGAATTACTTGCTCAAGGTCACACAGCTAAAAAGTGGCAGACCTGGGATTCAAACCCAGACAGCCTGGTTCCAGAAACTATACCCTCAAGCTTTACCTGCTACAGCTCACTACAAAGCATACTCACAGTTTGGAGAGGAGTGACTGCCCCACTTTTTGGATAATAAAGCCGAAATTCAGAGAGGTACAGCGACTTATTCAATGCCACAGAGCTATGAGGTGGGAGATCTGGTTCAAGGCTGTGCTCTTAACCACTCTCTTCCCAGATCTTCTCCAGTACAACAGAGGAGGCTCAGAGAGGCACAGTGACTTGCCCAAGGCCACACAGCTTGGAGGGGCAGAGCCAGCCTTCCCACTGAGCGTCTCTGACTCCGGGATCAGGGGTCTGGGCGGAAGGTGGGGGATCCACTCACTTGGACAGGGAGACGCCGCCGGGCTTGCCGATGAGGTCCTCATGGTGCAGGACGGCGTCGCTCCAGGAGATGCCGAGGAAGTCGAGGATGAGCTTGAGGGAGCGCCGGGGGTGCAGTACCAGCTGCTCGTAGTACACGGGCAGGCATTTGTCCTCGCCCACCTCCATGCACTGGGCGTACATCACCTCAATGGCCTTGTTCCACTTGGCGAGGCAGTCACGGTAGCTGCTGAGGTCGAAGCCGGCAATGGTGACCTTGCGGGTGATCATGGAGTGCACGGAGGCCCGGCCGTCCCGCACCATCAGCCGGGACT
>NW_006788040.1:1303748-1310007 GCF_000442215.2 Lipotes vexillifer
AGCAGGAACTTGGAGTTGGGGAACAGGCGCGACAGGTAGACAGAGGACTTGAGCGTGAAGGGGTCTTTGTTGCAGAGGACGCGGGCTGGCTCTCCGTGCTTGGCGATCACCTCCAGGATGAAGGCCTGCATGGCAGCGTCCAGCACCTCGTCTGTCACACCCGCCTCGTCCAGCCGCAGCTTCTCCCGGCCCGACTTGGACCAGGCCTGGCGCATGGCCAGCACGCGGGGGATGATGCGGGTCTCCTCCCCGCAGCGCACCTCGGGGTGGGCGTCCAGCATCGCACGCATGAGCGTGGTGCCACTCCGGGGCACGCCCCCCACGAAGATGAGCGGCATGGCCTTGCCGTAGCGGTACTCCACGTGGTCCGTGCCCACCATCACCAGGTCCTCCTGCTCCGGCCGCATGGCCCGCCGGCGGGGGCCCCCCAGTGCCACCCGGCACTCCAGTACCTGCTGCCCCAGCTGGACCGCCAGCACCAGGGCCAGGGCGAAGCCGGCTGCCAGCAGTGCCCTCCGCACCGACAGGCGCATGCTGGGCCCAGGGCGGGTGGCGCGCTTCAGCGACAGATGGGCGGGAGCCCCGCCGGGCTCACATCTGGGGAGAGAGAGGGACACGCGGTCAGGGAGGCCTGCGGGCTGTAGGCGCTTTACCATCCAGACCCCAAGAGTGGCAAGTATGAGGGTGCTGACGTTCAGAGCAGAACGCTGCGGGGCACTGCATCCATCTTAATTCATGAAATCCTCCAACAACCCTAAGCGTAGCTGCTATTATTACCTCAGGGTGCCAGATGGCCTGGGTTCAAATCCCCCCTGGCTACTTCCTAGCCGTGAGATCTTGCCCAGTTCCTTAACCACTCAATGCCTCAGTTTCCCCAACTGATAAATGGAAAGAGTAATAATTCTTTCAAAAATGGACTTTCTTGAAATACATTTATGTGAAATTCTTTAAAATGTGAAAATAATAAAGCACTAGAACATCAGATTTCAGCAGCACAGTCGTTTGATGAAGACATGGGTTTTGCCTGTTTTGTTCACGGCTGTCTCCCCAGCTCCTAGCACCGTGCCTGGCCCCTAGTAGATGCTTAACAAATATTTACAGAATGTGCTTGGGTCGAATGAGCGGGGCCTGGCACAGAGTAAGTGCTGGGAAATGATTATGGTACAGCGAGGAGGAAACCAAGGTACAGAGCGACTGTTCACCGTTGTCCAGCTGGAAAGCGGCCAAGCCAGAGTCCATGATTTTGACCCAGGCCAGCAGGCTCATCAGCCGGCTCTGTGTCTGCTCTGAGTGACCACAGTCTGCCTCTGCAGGAGAGGCTTTTCAGAAGGTGCAAAATATCCTGGTCTGGGCTTCCTCCAGAATCGCCGTCCGTTCGTTCAGCCTTCACTCAGAAGCAATAAAAGGCGTCAGGCACCTGCTTGAGGCTGGAGACAGGAGAGTGGACGAGACAGCCAGGCCTCTGGCCTCAAGGAGCTTACAACCGAGTTGGGGATGTGGACAGTACACAAGCTACCGCCAGACCGTGATAACGGCTTGCAAAGAAATAAGCTGGACACCATGAGAGAGATCAAGAAGGGGAAGGAAGAGGGAGGTTAAGGAGGACTTCTTGGAGGAGGTGACGTCCAAGCTGAGACCTGGATGAGAGGGAGCTGGCGGTGTGAAAATGTGTGGGAAGGGTGCTCCAGGCAGAGGGAACGGAGAGTGCAAAACCCCAAGATGGGAGAGAGAGGTTTTGGCGTGTTCAAGAACCTGAGAGGAGGCTTCTGGGGCTAGAGGGGAGGGAAGGCGAAGATGGGGCGCAGCTGCCAGGCATGTCCTCAGGGGATAGGGAAGGAGCTGGACTTACTCTACAGGCAGCCCCTGGGGAGAGGGCCTGCAGGGGTGGGAACGGAGGCGGGGAGGTCAGTCAGGAGGCTCCTGCCCGTGTCCTGGGGAGACTTGGGGATGCTCAGACTCGGGGGATGACGTGCAAACAGGGGGAGGGGATGACTTAGGACATGAATTATGACCCTGAGCCTAGCTCCTCACCCTTCCCAAATGTCACTAATAAAGATGATGAGACCTCAATGCCAATTCTTTAGGTAGGGGCTGGTTTCAAAGAGTAGCCACCCCTTCTCTAGTCACTCAAATGTCAGATCTGTCCTCCTCCCCAATTCACCCTCAAGGCCCTTTGATTACGCAACGTCAGCCCAACGCAAAAGGTGCAGACCCAGATGCTGGACAGACAGCCCACCTCCGACCACCCAGCCCTTCTCTGCCTCACCCCCGCTGTGTTTCAGAACCTTCGTTTCCTCTCTCACCTCTTTCTAGAATCCAAGTGAGGGCTTGAGGTCTCTGGGCATTCAAGGAGTCAGACAGACCTGGGTTCAAATCCCAGCTCTGCCATTTCCTGTGTGGCTGTGTGAGCTTGGACAACAGACTTCACTTCTCTGAGCCTCATCTGTAAAATGGGTCTAAGAGTGTCCACCTCAAAGGGCTATTATGAACATTAAATGACCCCCTTTAAGAACTTAAGAATGTGCCCGGCACACTGAGAGCATTTGAAAGAATATTAGCCATGATCACTGACTGGTTATTCAATTACCCCAACATTTCATGAGTTCCTACTGTGTGCGGGAGTTGGGCTATGGAGTTAAGAGACACAGCCTCAGCCCCCCGAGTCCACTCATACTGTGGACCCACACTAGGGAGGGCGTGACAGGTTCGACCTGTGTAGGTGAGGGAAGGCTTCCTGTAGGAGGCAGCCTTTGTGCCGAGTTCTGAGCAGTGGACAGGGAAGTTTTGCACAGGCAGGTGGAGAAGAGAGAGAAGGGAGTTCCTGGCAAAGGGAACAGCCAGTGCAAAGTAACAGGCAGGAAAGAGTCCAGCATGCCGGGGGGCTTCAGGTGGCTTGGCGAATGGGACAGGGTCTGAAGGGAAAGGAGTGGGAGGCGGCTTTCTTCTTTGGATGGGAGGTTCACCCGAAACCACTCAAGGACCTGGTTGGCAGCTAGACCAATCCACCCACGAGGGCCTGGGCCGCCTGGGGCCCCTCAGGCCATAGCAAGTGGAAAATAAACATCAAAGCTGAGGAAGTACACAGCCTCGGGGCCTGGGGTCGAAACTGCTAAGAGGCCCTGGCATTTCCCGGCCATGTGTCTTTGGGAGAGTCTCTTCCTCCATCTAAGCCACAGTTTCCTCAACTACAAAGACGGGTGGGTCCACTGACCTCAAAGGCTGCTGTGAGGTTTCTAGAAGCAACTGACAAAGCAAAGATGAGTCTCATCCGGGGGTTGCTAGCTTCTCTGAGCATCAGAAAATAGCTGGGGACCCCCTCCCCAGAAACCTGAGCCTATCATATGCTGCTGAAATTGTTAGCAGTTAATGTGTACACTGGATTCATGTCTGGCATGGGGAAATCTAATTCCAGGGCTGCTTTCAGCAGGGAAGCAGGCTGGACAGGACACAAAGTCCCTCAGAAATCCCTCTATGGAGCTCTCGGCTTCTTTAAATGCTCACTGAAATTCTCCCCTTAGACCTGAGAGTAGAATTCTGCCAATGATTATTATTTCAGTGGCAAAACCCTGGGGGACTGTCAATCACACTTTAGCTTGAATTAGTACAATCACCCTTTCTTCCTGACACTTGGTGGGGAGTGAGAGACTGAAGCTTTGGGGAACAGATGGCGATGGGGGATGCAGAGAAAGGGAGAAAAGGGGATAATTTGGGAAAGTGGTTTCCAAAAGGGATAGACACAGTGTGCCTGCCCGTGTGTGTGTGTGTGTGTGTGTGTGTGTGTGTGTGTGTACTCTTCGAGCTTCTGTTTGGGGTTGGAAGTGATTTGGATACTAAATACCAGGGGAAAAGGCCTGGAAGAAGGGATAGACAGAATTTTTTAAAATGTTATCAACTCATGAGTTTTGCTTAATACTGAGCACTCATCTGGCTACAGCATTTCAAAACAAAGCACTGAGTTGTGTATTTTTATATTGACTGAGCATGTCCTCTGCTAAAGCTTATTCCATGCCTCATGTAGCGGAATCCTCTCCACCACCTCTGGGGTAGGGATGCCTCCTGCCCAGCAGGCAGCTCAGAGAGAAGAGGCAACTTGCCCGAGATGGATGGCATGGCTGGGGTGGCAGGCCTGGGTCAGACCAGGCTGAGGCTGAGCTGTTCACTGTCCTTGGACAGCACCCAGCGAAGGGCTCATCTCAGTCGCCAGGAGAAAACAGCTCAAAGCAAGCAAGTCAGCCGTGAGCAGGAGACTGCACAGACCTGGAGGATGGCTTGAGAAGCAAAGGCAGGGCCACGTGGCAGAGGGAAAGCAGCTGGGAGCCTACGAAGCAGAAGGTGGCTTCCTGAACACCCAGAATCAGAGACTCCGCCCATTCCAGGAAGGGCCAGAGGGCCCAGTCCAGGGACTCCGGTCTGCCCTCCGTCCCCACCACCCTGTTGGACCCTGTCGAGGGAGGTGTCCCGGCATCCTGGCAGTGAGGATGGTGGCTAAGACCCTCAGACTTGGAGTCTTACAGCCCCAGGTTCAAATCCAGCCCCTGTCACTTGCCAGCTGGAGAGTCGGACAAGGGACTTCGCCTCTCTGAGCCTCTGTTTTCTCCTCCAAAAAAAAGGGGGGATGATAAGAAGCTTTTTTCAGGGAGCTATTATGAGGTTCAGGGAGCTTTTGTGTGAAGGGCAAAGCAAGCACACCAAGAACACTGATGCTGGAAGGTGGCATGCAGAGGGTTTGATTCTGGCCGTGCCTTGAAGCTGTCCACTAATGCCGGGTAAGTCCTGCCTGCTCTGGGACTCAGCCTTCTCCCATCACCAGGAGAATCATTTTCCTAAGGGGTGAGGAAGAACAGAGGCCTGCCCTCTCCACGCTGCTGGGATCCAGCTTTGTCTGGCACTGGATTTCTAACAGAGGAGAGAGCTGCCTGGGGGAGTTTGCTCAGCTGCCCAATCAGGAGGCTGGGGGCTGTCCCTGGAGGAGCCGGGTCTCTGGGGGACCTTCGGGAAGCACTTACCTCCCCTGGACACTCTCATCCCTGGGATCTAGCCCTCGTGGCTGCTTGCTAAGACCCTCCACGGGTTGAGCCCTGCAGAGGCAGAAGAGACGCTGCATTAGGTGCATTAGGGGTGGGTGCTATGGAGAGGGGCTGGGCCCCCTCGGAGGGGCAGAAGGGGATGCTGGGCTTCCCAAGGGTGCCCGACAGTGACTCTGGGAGGCGAGCGGCAAGGCAGGGACAGGCCACCTCAGCCCAAGATGTTGAAGCTGGGGTCTAAATCCACTGATTCAGCCAGGGAGTGAACTGGCCCACTTCTCAGGCAGAGGGGTGTCAGCTGAGAACCTGAGCTAATGCACTGCTGCCTTAGGAAGTAATGGGTCTCTTACAACCGGGCTCTCCCTTCTTCTTGGCCCAGGGATCTTGGACTTCAGGAAAAGTAAATATAACAAGAAGCAACAACCACCACCACTGTACCACGAATCACCATCTGGAATTGCTGGGTATGGTTGAACAGGCTGTGCACTGCTCAACTCCAAAGGGCACTGCGTACCCAGCCTATGACAAATATGGCACCCCCTGGAGTTGGACAATGCCGTGCCGCCACTGCCACCTAACACTGACCAAATGCCTGCTGTGAGTGCCTTGTGCCATTTAATCCCCCAGCGAGGAAAGTATGATACTCCCAATTTTACAGGTGAGGAAATGACACCAAGAGGAAGAGCAACTGACCCGGGGAACCAGGATCGCCATCCACATCTGTGAGACTCTGATGCCCAGCTCTTAACCACTGAATTAAAGGAATGGGCCGTGAACTCATTGGGTCTGGCATGAAGCCTGGCTGACGTGGAACCAAGGGGATCTTGGTGTACATGTCACTACTATGTCCTTACCATTTACTGGGGGACGGGGTGGGTGGCAGATTTTTAGTCCAATTCTCGCCTTCTCCTGTTTTACAGATGTGAAAATTGAGGTTTGGGAGCAAATATCTCTTCACAGAGTCACAGAGTCTGAGGCTCAACTTCCCTCTGCTTAGTCCCAGCCCAAGAGGTGGGGTGGGGTGGGGGGTTTAAGGATGCAGCTCTGGAGTTGGATAATTCCCTGGCTAGGTAGATTGTTGTTCTTCTGAGCCTCGGTTTTCCTATGCTGTAAAATGGGCTACTGGGAGGTTTAAACAAGACAATAGCAAATACTCAAAAATCTCAGCAATTATTTTTTGGTGCCATGATGCAAATACACTGGGCGTAGGACCATTTTTGGGGTCCTCTTTCACT
>NW_006788040.1:1310017-1311051 GCF_000442215.2 Lipotes vexillifer
CCCTTCCTATTCGCTCTCTCCTTGCCTCTATACAGTTATTTTTCCTCTCCCTGAAATACCAGGGATTAGTATATCTAACCCCAGGAGGAGAAGGGTTCCCAGACCCTCCCCCTCCTCCCAGCTACAGAATACACAGGCCTGGCATTCCCAGGGCATATGGGTGGCCAGTGAAAAGAAGCCTGGTTCTTGGAATAACAACAAACACAATTAGGGACCAGGGCCCTTGAAGCTTTTCCGGAGACGAGATGGCTCAGGCCCAGCTGCCCTCAGGCGGCCCTTGAAATGCCAGAGAGTTCAAGAGGCCTGCCAGGCGGGCAGCTCCCACGGCCCCTTTCAGGGCGGTGAAACGGGGCTGTCAGAGCCTTCAGTCACTCAGAGCTGGGACGCCAAGACTCCGACATGACGACATGATGCATTAGCCACAGGTCAGTATTTAAATTTAAATTAAGTAAAATGGGGACCTCCCTGGTGGCGCAGTGGTTAAGAATCCACCTTCCAATGCAGGGGACACGGGTTCGAGCCCTGGTCCAGGAAGACCCCACATGCCACGGAGCAACTAAGCCTGTGCGCCACAACTACTGGGCCTGCACTCAAGAGCCTGCGAGCCATAACTACTGAGCCCACATGCCACAACTGCTGAAGCCCACGCATCTAGAGCCCGTGCTCCACAACAAGAGAAGCCACCACAATGAGAAGCCCACGCACCTCAACGAAGAGTAGCCTGCGCTCGCCGTAACTAGAGAATGCCGGTGCACAACAACGAAGACCCAACGCAGCCAAAATAAAATAAAATAATTAAAAATAAATAAATAAAGTAAAATTAAATAAAATTTAAAATCCAGCTCCTCATTGGCACTGGTCAGAATTCAAGAGCCCAGCGACCCCCTGGGGGCTACCATACTGGGCAAAGCAGATTTAGGATGGAGTCAGCACATGATGGCCCTTGGGCCAAATCCACCCCTCAGCCTGTTTTGTAAGGCCTGCAAGCTAAGAATGACTTATATATATATATATATTTTTTTTTTTAAGGGAAA
>NW_006788040.1:1311061-1318620 GCF_000442215.2 Lipotes vexillifer
GCTGGGGGGAGGGGGAGGGGGAAGCAGCAGCAATAAGAAAAATTCTACGTGTTCCGCAAAACCTGAAATGTTTACTATCTGGTCATTTACAGAAAAAGTTTTCAGGCCCCTGATCTAGAATATTCCCATCATTCACACAAAGTTCTACTGGACAACGCAGACTTGGAAGACCCATGAGAGGCATGGGGAGGGGTCACCGAGCCCTCCTTTTCTTGCAGGAGGAACATCAGCATTTATTAAGCACCACTGCCTATTTAACAGCAGACCAAGGGAGTTCCACACCGATACCTCATTTTATCCTCACAACAACTCAATGGCAGGGCGGAGGGGGGAGGGTTGGTTCTCCAATTTACGGATGACAAAGGCCCATGGGGCTTCAGGGTAAGCACGACTGTGCCAAAAAGCGAAACCACCAAGTCAACCGAACCAACCAGCAAACACAAACCCCATGTATGAAAAATGAGAAGGGAACAGACTCAAAATGCCACAGGGGTGGTAGGTGATAATATTTTTCTCCTAAAAACACATGGTGTTGGGCTTCCCTGGTGGCACAGTGGTTAAGAATCCACCTGCCAATGCAGGAGACGTGGGTTCAAGCCCTTGTCTGGGAAGATCCCACATGCGGCAGAGCAACTAAGCCCGTGCGCCACAACTACTGAGCCTGTGCTCTAGAGCCCGCGAACCACAACTGCTGAAGCCTGCGTGCCTAAAGCCCGTGCTCCGCAACAGAGAAGCCACCGTAATGAGAAGCCCACGCACCGCAACGAAGAGTAGCCCCCGCTTGCAGCAACTAGAGAAAAGCCCGTGCGCAGCAATAAAAACCCAACGCAGCCAAAAATAAATAAATACATTTATTTTAAAAACAAACAAACAAAAAGAACACATGGTGGTGTTATATTACCTTGATCTATATAATAATAAAATGGCTAGTATTTTTTGAATTGTATGCCAGCCACATTAGGGGGTCAGACTGCTTGGGCTCAAATCCTGGCTCCACCAGTTACTGGCTGTGTGATCTTGGCAAGTCACTTAACCTCTCTGAGCCTCAGTTTCCTTCTGTACAATGGAGATGACAACAATACCTCCTAGGAGGCTCACGTACGGCCCCAGGGCACTACAAATGTGGCCAGTGTAAATGTGGAACTGGCCTCATACGAGAATTGGGAAGTATAAATGTTAGAACGTGTTAGAACAGAACCTGGCACATAGCAAGTGTGCCTTACTAAGAGGGAAAGCCAGTTTCCAAATCTGGTTCTGTCTTAACAATGACATCCTTGGTCTCATGTCACATGGCTCATAAAATGGGGAGAGCAGGAGAGGATGGGAGAGGACTTCGCTCCCTTCCCACTGACCCATGGGCTGCCCTGAATGACCACTGGAAGGAAGGGGAGGGGAGGGGGGCTGGTCAGTCTTCAAGATGCTCTTAGGTCGGATTCATTCATTCCCCAAATGTTTACTGAGCACGTACTATGCTTGGAAGTAGATGCTGGAACACCTCAAGGGCAGCACAGCAAGGCCTCTGCCCTTACGGAGATGATGTTCTAGTGGGGATCCAGGAAACCAGCACGTCAGATAATCACGACTGTGATTGTGTAATGCCCACGGTGGGAGGGGAAGACATGCTCTAAGGGGTCAGACTCATATGAACTTTCCAATTCTGCATGATTTCTCCAAGCTCAGCAGATCAAGAGGTTCCCAAGATTGGGGGTAGGGGTGGGGGGGCTGGAGCACAGGACGCCAGCTCAGGGGTCAGGTCATGGCACTTGCAGAGGAGCCTTGGAGGGGTACCTGGTAGCCACATGCCCAAGCCCAGCCATCAGCCTCACAAGCCCTCTCAGTGGGGACCAACTCCCAAACATTCCATCACCATGGCGACCACCTACCCCGCTGGGCCCTGCGACCTCACTGCCCCAAGCCTCCCGAGCAGGAGCAGAGTAGAGCAGGAGCAGAGTAGGGGAGGGGAGACCAGAGTTCCCCCTTCAGGATCCCTGGGGATCAGAGACCTCCAACGCACCCTGGAGGGAAGCCAGCCAAGAAGAGCCTGCCAGAATCCAATGGGGCAAGAGGAAGAGGCAAAAGAATAATTCTGAGGTTTTGGATGAGGCTTGAGCATAAGAAGCACCATGGGGTGGCTCAAGAGGAAAGAAGAAAAGCCAGGTTGGAGCGCGGCCTTAGAAAATATTAGCTCATACTTACCAAGCACTTTCTGTGCACCAGGTACTGAGCTAAGGGTTTTACATATATCACGGAATTTTGTCCGCACTACCCTGTCCATGACCCCATCTGACTCTCCCTTATTAACCATCTCTTTACTGGGGCTCAGAGAGGTAGGTTCACCTGCCCAAGGCCACAGAGCTGGTAAGCAGGGGAGTAAAAGGAAAACCCAAATCTTCCTCTCTCTCCATAGCCCATGCTCCTAGATCTCTCCTTCCTGATGAGCTTTGCATTCTTTTTTAACCTGAAATGATCAAAGCTGGACCCCCACGTGCCACCCTGCCTCCCTCTCAGAGGCCCAGTTCAGCACCCTGTTGGCACAAGCTCAGGGTGGGGAGTGATGAGGGCGGAGGTTACTTCTTGGCTCTTGTACTCAGAGGCTGGGTGTCCTGCGTCAATCCAGCTCTCCAAGCCTCAGTGTTGCCATCTGAGAAATGGGAGTAACACTTGGGACAAAGAGAGTCATGAGGAATTCCATAACTTCATTGTGCCCAGCACGGACGTGCAAAAAGGTCAGCACTGAATATTATGATCACTGTCATCACAGCACGCGGATGAAGATTGGAAGGAACCCGAAGACGAAGAAGCCAGTGGCCCGGTGAGGCGGGGCTGGCAAACTTCTGTGAAGGGCCAGGAAGCCAATGATTTTGGCCCCGTGGGTCAGAGGGTCTGTGACAGCTACCCACTCTGCCTCTGCACCATGAAAGCAGCCAGAAACAGCACATCCAGGAACACACGCAGCTGGGTTCCAGCGAGACTATTAACGAAATCAGGCGGCAACCTCGATGAGTCCCTCAGGCCATCGTGGGCCAGGCCCCTGCTCTGTATGAGCTCCCAGGGGAACTAGGACAAACTCACAAAACGCAAATGCCATGGGTGACCGTGGAGGCCGGTGCATGTTCGGGTTCTGGGCCCAATCTCGGAAGGCCTAGTGCGAGGACTCAGGCAGCCGGCCTCTGGTGAGAAAAATGGACAACTCGGGAAGATATTTGATATTTTTTAGAAAAAGAAATGCACGTGCGCACACAGAATCATCCGGTGTCTGGCCTGTTGCCAAGTAAAGATTTAAGGAGAGAATTGTGTGTGCCTGGCACTTTGCTGTGCATTTTGCCTCTAACAACCCGGGGAGTAGGGGGAGGCAAGCTTATTAGCCCCGTTTGACAGAGGCGGAAGCTGAGGCTCAGAGAGGTGAAGTGTGCAGCCTGAGGTCACACAGATAGGCACAGTCTGAGCCTGAAGTGGAACCCAGCTCGGTCTGATGCCAGAGGCCAAGCTTTTAACCATCACCCCCAAACCTCTACCCTGCCCAACTCACGGATGGGGGCGATGCATGTCCAAGGTCATGCAGCTGCCCGGGGCAGTAACCAGCTCAGCCTCTTGGCTCCCACGTCCCAGCCTTGCCCCCAGTGCCTGGTGCAGCCCTCCCTCTGGGCTTCCTGTTCGGGAACACACGGGCCCCTGCCTGATCAAGAGTATAAACAGGAAAAGGCCAGGGTGACCTTGCAAGGCCCAGGCTTCCTTCACCCACGCCACGCCACGCCACGCCACGCCACGCCACACACACACACACACACACACACACACACACACACACACACACCCAGTCAGCAGCTAGAAGCCTTGTAGCATGGGACAGTTCCTGGAGACTCCAAAGCTCTTGTCACCAGGCTCACAGGTGACATCTGAACACACATATGTGATCTCTGTCTCCTATGTGTGCACACACACACACACACACACACACACACACACACACACACACAACCTGTCTCCATTCCTCTGTCTAGAAGCTTCCAGAAGTAGGGGTGGGGGGGTGGGATGAGCACTGTAGTGGGAGTTGTACACACTGGGCTTGGAGTCCGGTTCTGGTGGTTACTAGCAATGCAGCCTTGGTTGGAGCAGGGGAGGTAAACAGCGATGTTACCTAACTCCCCTGTGCCTGTTTTCTCATCTGTGGGTGCTACCGTGAACTGATAGCGCTCAGAGCTTTGTTACTGTATCACTGTTATTTCTCCCCTTTAAGGTGGTTCGAAACCTCTGCGCACATCAGAATCACCTGAAATTCTTAAAAGACAGATTCCTGGGTCCTGCCCCCAAATACTCTGATTTGGAAGTTCCCCGACGGAGCCCAGGGATCTGCATTTACCGAGCGCTGCCCCTCCACCTGAGCTATGAAACACTGCGTGGGGCACTGAATTCAGCATTTGAGGGCTATTTACTGGCCAGGCTCGGGGACTGCAGTGGTCCCAGCATGGAGGCCAAGAGCCGGACAGGCCCAGCGGCAATCTGGGCTCACCCACCCACCAGCTGTGTGACCCTGAGCCAGCGACTTCTTTCTGGGCCTTACTTGCCTCCTCTCCAGAATAAGGGTGCAAAGTGCACCCGCCTGGTGGGCTGTCGTGAGGCTGGCACACAGCGTGAGCTTAAGTGACATTGTTTCTTAGGAGAGACACAGGTCTGCCAGTGAGGGGTGTCAGGGCAACAGACACAGGACAGACAGACAAGCCACCCAGAGGGGGATGGACCCCAGGACAGGGGGCGTGCACAACCGGGTGCTAGAGCTCCCAGGGCCACACCCAACGGTCAGCCAGACGGACCCCGCACCGGGCAGTGTCCAGCACCATCACTGACTCTCCCACAACCTGGAGGGAGAAAGCACCTCTCTGATCAGGGCACAAGTAAGAAATGCAGACTAGGGAAGCGGCTGCCCATGCTCTCAGGGCGGTGCCGGGCAGCGGTAGGACTTGAACCCACGCCCAATGGGGTCTTTGACCTTTCTGCTGCCATGGACCCTGTCAGCCATCTGGTGAAACCTACGGACCCCTTCCCAGAAGAGTGTTTTTAAATGGAATCAATTACGTAAGAGTAAAAGGAAACCATTTATAGTCGAGTCTGGCTAAGAACACACTGATGAAGATGCTGTGACACTGTCACCTATACGCTGCTTGATTAAAGCCATGAATAACCAGATCGAGGGGTGGACCTCATAACGACTGTCATTTGCGTGTTGTGATGGATAGAGGTGTCTGCGGCAACAGGAATATGATATGAAGATACATATGGTTTCTATTGGTGACCAAGGCCCAACTACTGCTGCTACTACTATGACTGCCATTTGTCACCTACACTGATGCCTGGAGATGTTAATTAGTATAAATAAAGATGTCATTTTTTTTTCCTATCCAGATTCCCGGGCCCCTGGGAACCAAAGACTGTGACTCGGGGAGACAGGAGCTGCACCCCTGCCTCAGGAGGGCCCTGGGTCCCATTCCTCCCTCTCCCTGCCCATTTCCTCGCTCCACCCTCGAACCAGAGCATGGGAAGGGTGTGTACCAGGAAAAGCTCAATGGCATATTCTGGGGTGTGGTTTAGCCGTTTTGATTTTATTTAAAAAATAAAAGGCACTTCCCTGGCGGTCCAGTGGTTAAGACTCTGCGCTTCCACGGCAGGGGGCCCAGGTTCGATCCCTGGTCAGGGAACTAAGATCCTACATGCTGTGTGGCACGTGCAAAAAATAAATAAATAAATAATTTAAATAAATAAATAAAAATCAGAGACAATGGAACTATTATGAAAGGCATGTGACGTCCACCCATGCTGGCCTCACACGCCAGCACGTGACCTTGGAGAGTAACTCCAGTCAGAAGTGGGTGGAGGACATCAGGGACCGGAGTGGGGGTGACCTTGGCCTCAGACACTGCACACAGGGCCCTGAGGGGAAGCAGAACAAGGCGTGTGCATCTCCATTGCCAGCAGAGGACAGAGTCCCAGGTAGGTGGTCAGTCAGCCCGGGTGTACACCTGCCTCTGCTCCAGGCCCCTAGCAGTGTCCTCTCCTCTCCCTGGGCCTCAGTTTCCTCATCTGTAAAATGGGTCCACCAACTCTTACTAGCAAGGCTGCGGCGAGGATTTAAGTGAGATGGAGGCTTAACTGTGAGAAAGCACAGAGGGCTGAGGCTGATGCTGTAGCTCTTGGATAAATATGCGTTCCACACGAACCTGGGAGACAGAAGTCAGCAACAGGAGGGCAAGAGGGTGGGGAAATGAGGTTGGCGGGGCCCAGCCTGTAAGCAAGGAGCTTGGGGTTATCCTGGGGGCAGTGGGAAGTGGTGAGTGCTGGTGAGGTTGGGGCTCTGGGAGTGGACATGGCTTTTTCTAGTGTAGGATGGCTTAGTAGACGAGGGCTGGAGGCCAGGTGAGAGGTGCTGGGGGACCCAGGGATCACCTCAAAGGAGAGGAGACGGAAGACAGAGGGAAGAAGGTGGCCAAGAGGCCAAATGCTCTGGGCCAGAGGAGGTGACACAGAGACCCCACTCTAGCCTCAGGCCAGGCAAACTCACAGCCTTTCTTGCCATGGGCCTCACCGGCCTCATCTGCCCAATGGGAGCCGGAAGGAGAACAGTGGCCAGGGAGCGCCTGGCCACCCAAGGGAGAGCGAGAGGTATGCCTGGCAGGGTCGGGATAATGAGGCCTTGACCGCAAAATTTAATGGGGTGCCCCCAACTCAGTAATCAAGATCAACAGCATTTTAATGCAACGTTTAAAAACGAATGCCCAAAAACAATGACGAACAAAACATCACATTTTTAAATGGGATAAATAACGGCGCTATGCTAAGCTGTATTAGAGCCTGAAGCAAAAGGGAAAAAAATCAGTAATACTGATCCCGTCTTTGTTTAAAATGTGGACATATTGTTCATCATGGATATTTTTTCATCGATTCAGATTTTTTTTGCTAACAACTTTACTGAGCTCTAATTCATATATTATAAATTCACCTATTTAAAGTGTACAATTCAACGGTTTTTCATGCATTCACAGAGTTGTGCAAACATCCCCACGATCAATTTTAGAATATCTTCAACACCCCACGGAGAAGCCCGGCACTCAAGCTACACCCCCTACCCCTCCTCCCCCCAGCCCCTGGCAACCCACTAATCTATTGGGTTGGCCAAAAAGTTCGTTCGGGTTTTTCCCTAAAATGTTATGGAAAAACCAGAACGAACTTTTTGGCCAACCCAATACTTTCTGTCTCTATGGATTTGCCTCTTCTGAACATTTCCTATAAACGGAATAACATAAAACAGGGTCTTTCGCTTCTTTCCTTTAGCATAATGTTTTCAAGGTTCACCCGTTGGTTTTGATTTTGCATTAAAATAGTATTTATCTTGATTGCTGAGCTTTGGGGCACTCACTCCCTTAAATTCTGTACCCAAGTCAAGTGCCTCATATACCTAATCTCAGCTCTGGGTCTTGGGATCCCTCCAGACTAAACCCGGGTATCTGCAAACCCTAAATTGAAAGCATTTTTTTTTTTTTTTTTTTTTTTTTTTGAACTACGGGCCC
>NW_006788040.1:1318771-1332409 GCF_000442215.2 Lipotes vexillifer
ACGCGGGCCTCTCGCTGCTGTGGCCTCTCCCGTTGCGGAGCACAGGCTCCGGACGCGCAGGCTCAGCGGCCACGGCTCACGGGCCCAGCCGCTGCGCGGCATGTGGGGTCTTCCCGGACCGGGGCACGAACCCGCGTCCCCTGCATCGGCAGGCGGACTCTCAACCACTGCGCCACCAGGGAAGCCCGTACAAACCCTAAATTGAGAACACAGTTCTGTTCACACTGTACCCAGGAGCCGGGGAGCTTGGGACACCCCCCAAAACACCCCCGGCCTTGACAGCAGAGGCTGCTGGGAGTCCCTTGAGGAAATCCATGTGGAGTGGTGGAAATGGGTCCCCACAAAGCCCCACTCCTCCTGGAGTGATTCTGTCTCCACCTGCCCTGAGAAATCCTACTGCAGCTTCTGCTTTGAGATGAGCATTTATTGAGCTCTGGCTGTATACATCATGTGTCACCTCTCCACACACTGGGCTCAGTGGGCAGCCACTTCATTCCCTTTCCTTGGACAGTCACAGTGCACCCACCTCAAAGATACAGGGCATCTGAGAACACAGGAGGTGAGGCATATGGCAGGGTGGCCCAGTGGTTAAGGGCCTGCATGGAGGGCTCGGGAGGGGCTGGGGCCGCATCCAGCTCTGCCAAGGACAGGCCAGGAGACCTGGGCCTGGTTAACATCAACAGCCTCAGTTTCCTCATTTGTAAAATGGGGCTGAACTGCCCACCTCAGAGGGTTGCTGTGATGACCACTGAGGCAAGTGCTTAGGGCAGGACCCGGCAGGAGGAGGATTTCAGTAAATGCCAGCTCTTAATTTATCATCATCTCTAACTAGACACCCTAATTAAATATTCCACGGTACAACAATAACAGACCTGTTATTTTTTACGGATATGACCATAAAAAAAGGATTCATTACCCTATGGGTCATCTGGGATGTGATGTTAGGTGATAAAAAGGTTATCTGATTCCACTCTAGTAGATATTTATGTTGGGAAAATACTCCAGAAAGGTACACCCTAAACTGCTAACTGGAGCTTCATTAATTTCTCCTTTTTTCCCTCTGAATTTTCTAACTACTCTACAGTGGATATTTATCAATGGTGTGATGTAAAATAAAAGAATGGAAAAAAGAAATTGGTGATTTCTAGGTTTGTTGCACAATATTGAGACCTTAAGCCTCGGAATGTAGAGCTGGCCTTGGAGGAAGCCTGGTGAAAGCCCAGAGAGCCTGGCCAAGGTCACACAGCAAGGTCATGGTGCAGCCAGGCCTGGGCCCAGCTCTCCAGACACCCCGACCCAGGCTCCTCCCTGCTGGCATCATGCTGGTTCATTCTCCTAGTAAGATGAGGTAGGCTGGCCTCTTGGTTAAGAGCCTGGCTCTGGAGTCAGGCTGCAGATCCTGGCAGGGCCATGAGCTACGTGACCCTGGGCAAGACGCTTAACTTCTGTGGGCATCAGTTTCCT
This sequence comes from Lipotes vexillifer, assembly GCF_000442215.2. NCBI lineage: Eukaryota > Metazoa > Chordata > Mammalia > Artiodactyla > Lipotidae > Lipotes > Lipotes vexillifer. Next base: position 1,320,236 of record NW_006788040.1, read on the forward strand.
CCTCTGTACAATGAGAATCAGACTTGCAGCAGTGCCATAGGGCTTTTGTAAGAGTTAAATAAGATAATGCATGAAAAGCATTTTGTACCATGCCTACCAAACAGTGGGTACTCCAGGCCCTATTATTATTATTATTATTGTTACTATTATTATTACTACCAGTATTAGTATTTGGAATCTAGCAATGTCATAGAGAATCTTTTGTAGGGCATGGAATGCTAACTCAACAGGAAGGAAATTTCGACTTGGGTACTAGGGAGCCATGGCAGGTGTCTGAGCAGGAGAGGAGCAGTACGACTCTGTAGCTGCACAGGGCTGGCAGCCAGCGCCCACCTACAGGGACTGTCTCCGCCAAGGTCCTCCATCACAGGCTCCACATACTTGGCAGTCTTCCCAGAGTTGCTGGGCCAAACCACAGTGCAACTGCCACAGGATACAGCCCTGCCACCTCCGGCCTTGCCCGCTTCCTCGGTGCCAGTTGGGCTGGTGGACATCAAGTGATCAACAAGCTGGGGGACTTGAAGCAGCCCACACAGCCTCACATGTGATGACCAGGAGGCCCAGATGCCCGGCAGGGAACACAGGGTGGCAGAGGAGAAGTGGCCCCTACATCAGAGCCATGAAGACTGATTTTCAGTCAAGCCTAGCTCCTACTCTGCTGTGTGACCTTGGGAAAGTCCCTTCCCATCTCTGAGCTCAAGTTTGCCCATATGGAAAGAAGAGCTTAAATGCTTCATATGCTTAGGGGCTGCCAGAGGGATGCAACACAATAAAACAACAATGGTTTCCTCTGACTGCGCTCCTGCTAGGTGCCCGGCGCTGTGCTGAGCACTTCAGGTGAGTACCCTCACTAAATCCCTGCACTCTAGAAGTGGGTCCCTGGACCATCCCTGTTTTTTAAATTTATTTAATTACTCAAGTCACAGTTATAATCTCACAGTTATATATTTAAAAATAATAGAAAAGGCTTAAGTCTCCTTGGAGCAAAATCTCCAGTCTTGTCCTCTTGCCTCATTTCTAAGAGGTAACCGCTGTCTATCATCTTAGGGAGGAGCCCCCCACACCTGCTTTCTATGAAGTTACAGCCAAAATCATATCTGAATGGAAATCACATAGGGCCTCTCTCCCACCCTCCTGCCACCCATCCTTTCGTCCTTCCATTCACCCTTCCTCCTTCTAGTCACATACTGTCCTATCACACAGTAGATCTCAACTGGGCCTGATTTTGCCCCTCTGGGGCAAACTGGCGATGTCTGGAGACAGTCTGGGCTGTCACAACTAGGGATCATCTGATGGGTAGAGGCCAGGGATGCTACAATGCCCAGCATCCACCACAAAGAATCATCCAGCCCCAAATGTCGGTAATGCTAGGGCTGAGAGGCCCTGGATCGCACGTAACCTGAAACTGCCTCGGTTCACTCCACACCAGGTTGGGGAGATTTTCCCATGTCAGCATACTGATTCTGTCATTCAGTAAACACTGCCTGAGCACCTACTGTGTGCCAGGCCCTGTTCTAGCACGGGGCCACATCAGTTAATGACACAGGCAAAGCCCTGGCACTCAGAGAGTACTGCCATCCTCTCGGGAGACAAGACACATCAATGTGCAGGACCCCAATGGGTCTCCCTCCCTCTTTTTAATTGCTCCAGAGCATCCCCGGCAGGGATGGCTGACCATTCATTTGGCCAAAGCCTTCCTGATGGACATTTAGGCTATTTCCAACTTTGACGCAACATGCCCCATCACAAAGGGACATGCCTCCTTGTGCTTGTGAGTGAGAGGCACCCCATGGCCTTGATAATGCATCAGCAGGGTTCCCTGGAAGCTTGCTAGTCCCACTCCAGAGGTACAGGATTAGAGTCTGCATTTTACCCAGCCCCCAGGCATCCCCACGCACATCAAAACTTGAGAAGCACGGCTCCACTCTAAGTAGCCACCTAAAAGCAGCTGGCTGGCTTGGGGGCCAGCCATCCTCTACGTTTCAGCATAAGTGCCTTCCAAAGACCCTCCTGCCAACGGTCTGCAATTCCCCCGTCTGCACCAACTCTGTATTGTCAGATGTTACTGTTTTTGCCGAGCTGATGATTCCTGCCATTTTCCAGATGTGCAGACTGAGGCTAGACAACCAAAACCCCGGGCTGATGACTTCTATGGCCTCTGCCATCTCTGGCTTTTAGGATTTGGCCACATCCTGGGCATGTTCCATGCCAGCTTCCCTCCCAAGCACTCTGGCTCTCAGAAAGCAAAGCTGCTTACCTAGCAAAGGAAGACGTCCTGCGGGAGAGCAGCTCTGTAGAGGGAAGGGGAGCTTCTGTAAATACCACCAGGGAGGCTGCCCTGTGCCCATTCATGTCCAGTCATCCAGGACAAAGGACCAGCTGGATCCTGGTACCCACCTGCCCTTTAATGCACAGGAGGTGACGCCAGGACTCTGGGATAAGGGCAAGGATGGGGGAAGGGAAGGGCTCTGGAGCCAAGGAGCTGGTGGGGACCCCAGCTTTGCTCTCACTAGCTGCACATCAGTTTCCTCTCCTGAAAAATGGGCTCATGCCACTCACTTTGGAAAGCTGCCGTGAGGACTTAAGTGCAGATCAGTCAACAAACAGTAGCCGCCATCTGGAGCCCCGCCTTGGGCTGGCACTGCGCTGCTGCACTCAACTTACTACCGCTACACGGCAATCGGCTGTGCTCAGCATCGCCATCCTCCCCACTTGACAGATGAGGAAGCTGAGGCTCAGAGAGGTGCCGCACCCTGCCCTTCATCACACACTGAGCTATGGCCATGAGGGCGGTGGCCGTGGACCTTATAGGGTCAGGCTCCTCATAAGAATCCTGCCTCTTTTGTGCCGTGTGACACGGGGCAAGCTGCTTTGCCTCTCTGAGCTTTAGTTTCCAAAGCTGTGAAATGGGACATCACCTCCCATGATGAGGTCATCAGAAGCCAGGGGCCAGGTCAAAAGCTGACCTGGCCCCTGGCTTCTGATCAGGGGCCAAGGAGGTGATGTCTGCCCCTGTATGTCTTCTAGTACAGGAATCAGAGATGGGAAACCCCTGCAAACTGGAGAACGTACCAGATGTTCCTCCCCCTGGGCTCCATGCTGTCATCCCCAAAAGACCCAGCCCAGGAAGACCCGTCACCTGTCAGCATCTATAATCTCTCCTGTACTCTCTGTACAACATGGGTGAGGCCAGGCAGAGCCGGTGGCCCGCTGGGAGGGAAAGTCACCTGCTCAGGGTCGCACAACTGGTAAGCAGTGGAGAGCAGGGCCAGGCAGCAAGAGGCGGGGTATCCAACCTGAGTGGGGTGCAGGCCAGGCTGGGGCTGGTGGGTGTTTGGAACAGTGGCCACCAGGAACAGGTGGACCTGTACCGGCCGAGGTCTCTCCTACCAGCTCTTAGCAGTGAGGCCCCTTTGAAGGACTGGTCAGTCCCAGGACGTGCCCACTTCTCCCCAAACGTTCCTCCTCCCTGGGGGCCCAGCCTGGCCACCTGTTCATGGATTGGCAGTGGACACTACCTGTCTGGGACATCACAGCTTCCCTCTGCGGCCAGAGCTCAGGCCTTCCAGGCTATTCGGTCCCCCTATGGCTGGTCTTGACCTGTTATCTGGAATCTTCTCTCACCACTGTGGCCAGAGGGTGTAGCTGCCACGGAAACCTGACCATGTCACCCCCTGTCTAAACCCTTCCATGAGCCCTCAGCCTCGGGACGACGCTGCAGCTCCTCCCCACGGTTTATAACAGCAACATCCAGTAGAAGTTCAAGGTCAGCCATGCATGAAAGTCAATTTTCCAGCAGCCACATTAAAAAGGTAAGAAGAAAAAGGTGAACTTAAAAACTTCATAATAGATTTTATTTCACCCAGTATATCCCAAAATATTATTCATCAATATAAAAATGATTAATAAGACAATTTACTTGCTTTCTCAGTACTAATTCTTTGGAATTGGGGCTGTATCTTCTATCATCAATGCATCTCAATTTGGATGATCAACTGTCAGTAGAAATACCCAATCTGCAGCTAAAGTTCATAATATTCACAGATGGAAAAGTACATCCACATCCCCGAATAGTTCTACACATATTTAAAAGTTTGCCAAGAATGGAATGGAGTATCTGTTTTAAAATCTAAATTTAAATTATATTAATAGAAAATTCAGGGCCTCAGCTGCATTAGCCACATTTCGAGGGCTCAACAGCCGCAAGTGGCTTGTGGCTCCCGAAGCAGACACACAGGTTCGGTCCTTGTCTGGTCCCCACAGCCCTCTCACACCTCCTTTCCAGGCCTGGCCTAGACACGAGTGGAATCTCCAAGCATGCCCTGAGCTCCCATCACCGTGATTCATCCGCGTCCTTCCTCAGCATCCCGCACTTCAAGCCCTCTCTGACATCCTCTGCACAAGATCACATTCCCGGTCCCTCTGCTCATCCCCCTTAAAATAATTTCGCATGGCATTGGCATTGGCCATCTAGAGGTTCCCCAACCTCACCACTACTGACATTTGGGCCAGATAATTCTTTTTATGGGGCTGTCCTGTGCATTGTATAGCAGCATCCCTGGCCTCTACTTACTAGATGCCAGTAGCGTCCCCTCCCCAAGTGGTGACGGCCAAAACTATCTCCAAGTGTCCCCTGGGGACACAATCACTCCTGAATGGAAACCAGTGCCTGGAACACAGAAGGCACCCAAGCGTGCACCTAAACAGAAGAGGCTTACCCAAGTATACTCTACTATGAAGCTCGCCTACTCTGGGAAGCCTTCCATGATGCCCTAGCCCGGTTAGTGTTCTTCTGGGCTCCCACAGCCCCCCGCACTCACCCCGGTGCAACCTCCTCCAAGGGCAGGAACTGGGTCTTGTTCACTGCCATACTTTCAATCCCTAGCTCGGCGACTGGTATATAGTAGATGCTTAATAGATATTTATAGAACTGACCCAAGAAACAGGGAATAACTTATGCTGAAAAGCCCCACGGGGCTAGTTTTGCCTGTTTTAGTTCAGGGCTTTCATCCCTGCAAAGGTGCTAGTAACAGTCCCAGCTCTGTTTACACACCAAGCACTAGGCTAAACACTCTAGCCTAGCAGAGTGTTGAGAGAGGGAAACTGAGGCTCAGACAGGTGAGGGCTTGGCCTGTGTTCAAATCAATGACTTGGAGGCTCAAAACTCCTGGTTCTACCTCTTACTGATCAAAAGAAGTTACACATGGAAGAAGATATTTGCAATATATAAGGCAAACAAGATATCTGTATCCAGAATATATAAAGAACTCTGGGAAATCAATAAGAACAGGACAGGCAACCCATTGGGAAAAGGGGCAAATTTTAAGACACATGTCATCCAAGACGTTATCTATATAGTTAATAAGCATGTGAAAAGGTGCTGAATCTCATTATCCAGCAGGGAAATAAATGAAAAATAAAAGTACAACGTGGGGCCACTATACCTCTGAATGGTTTAAAAAAATTAAAAAAAGAGGATAATACCAAGTGTTAGCAAGGATGTGATCCGATCAGAGCTTTCATGTTCCACGGGTGGGAGAGTAACCTGGCACAATCTCTTTGGAAATACTCTTTGGCATAAGCGACAAAAGCTGACCCTGCACCTTCCCTATGACCAGCAATTCCACCATTAAGTATATGTCATCAGAAATGCATCTAACTGTTCACCGCAGAGCACATGTCATGTTCCTGGCAGCATTATTTGCAACCGCCCTCAACTGGAAACTACTCAAATGCTCACTAACAAGAGGATGGATAAATAAGCAAATACAAATAAATCCATCCATACTGAACAGCCAGGAGAGAAAACAAGCCAGAACTTCACAAAATACGGGTAAATCACTCAGATATTATGCTGAGATATTAGCCCCAAAAGCCAGTACAAAAGAGAACATAAGCTTTTATGTATGTAAAGCATTTTTATGTATGTAAAGCACTTTGTATGTAAATAAAGTACAAAGACAGGTGAAATTAATCTCTAGTAGGAGACTTTGGGATGGTGGTCACCCTTCGTGGAGCCTGGAGGGGGCATAGGTGTCTTGGGGGGGCGGGTGCTGGGCATGTGTTTTTCTTGATCTGGGTACACACGGGCATGTTTATCTTTTGAAAATTCATCGAGCGGTCCTCTTATGATGTGTGCACCTTTCTGTATGTCTGCTTGACTTCAATAAAAATAGTCTTAAAGAATCACACTTTGCCAAATGCAGCTGGGCATCCTCCCACCCACACACCTTTCCTGTCTGTTCCAGAGGAACACACAGGACTCCACTCATTCATTCAAGGACCTCTGGCTGCCAGACACTCTCCCGGGGCCCGGCTTGGTGCCAGGTGCCAGGGACAGAAAAGTGGATTGAGCCTCGGCCCCCGATTTTGCCACTCACACCCCAGTGCCTGGCACATATACGCCCCAAACCCACACGCAAAAAATGAACCACCAGGCGGGGGTGGCTTCTGATCAGGGGCCAAGGAGGTGATGTTTGCTTGTTTTGCTCTCTCTCTCCCGCTTGGTGCGAGAGAGTTTTCAGGCTTTTTCCTTATGCTGGACCAATCCCGGCCATTCTGGCATAGGTAGAAAAGGTTTCGTACTCTGCTACTTGTCTGCCACCACCTTCCCTCCCTCCTGCCAGGCTTTCCTCTGCTCCCCACAGGCTGATGACTCCTGTGTTGTCACCTCCAGCCCAAATCTCTCTCCTCGACACCAGACCTGGCCATCAACTGTCTCCGCGTCACCTCCACTTGGCGTTGAGCTGAGACCTCAAACCTAACGTATCCAAAGCTAATCTCCTCGTTTCTCCCCCTAACTCACTCCACTCCAGTTGTGGGCAGCTCATTATGCCCGGGCCAAAAGCCTCAGAGGCAGCAAGAAGGCCTGACCCCTCTCTGTCTCTTCCAACCCAACCCAACCTTGCGGCCAATCCTGTCAACTGCACCTTCAAAACAGAACCGGGCAATGATTTCTTGGATCTGACACCAAAGACACAGGTAATAAAAGAAAAGAAATAAACAAACTGGACTTCATGAAAATGAGAACGCTCTGTGCTTCAAAAGATACTATCCACGGAGTAATAAAGCAAACCACAGAACGGGAAAATAATATTTGCAAATCACAGAACTGATAAGGGATTCATATCCAGAATCTATAGAGAACTCCTAAAACTCAACAACCCAAACCAAGCAACCCGATTCAAAAATTGCTAAAGGACTTGAAAGGACATTTCTCCAAAGAAGACATACAAATGGCCAAAAAGCACATGAAAAGATGCCCAGCATCACTACTCATCAGGGAAATGCAAATCAAAACTACAATGAGATGCCACCTCACACGGATCAGGATGACTAGTGTTAAAAACAAGCAAATCCCAGAAAAACAGAAGATATCAAGTTGGTCAGGATGTTGAAAAACTGGAACCCTTGTGCACTGTTGGTGGGGATGTAAAATGGTACAGCCGCTGTGAAAAACAGTATGGAGGGTCCGCAAAAAATTACAGATATAATTACCATATGATCCAGCAATTCCAGGGCTGGGTATCTACCCAAAAGAATTGAAAGCAGGGTCTCAAAGAGGTATTTTTACACACAGCATTACTCACGATAGCTAAAATGAGGAAGCAACCCAAGTGTCCATCGACAGATGAATATATCAACAAAACGTGGTAGTTTATACAATGGAATATTATTCAGCATTAAAAGGGAAGGCAATCCTGATACATGTTACAACATGGATGAACCTTGAGGACATTATGCTAAATGAAATAAGCCAGTCACAAAAAGACAAATACTGGATGATTCCACTTATATGAGGTCCCTAGAGCAGCCAAATTCATAGAGACAGAAAGCAGAATGGTGGCTGCCAGGGGCTGGGGGAGGGAGGATGCGGAACCAGTGTTTGATGAGTACAGAGCTTCAGTTTACAAGATGGATGAAAGAGTTACTGGGGTGATGGATGGTGGTGGTGGTTGAACAGCAATGTGAAGACATTTAATACCACTGAACTGCGCATTTAAAGATGGTTAAGATGGGGCCTCCCTGGTGGCGCAGTGGTTGAGAGTCCGCCTGCCGATGCAGGGAACACGGGTTCGTGCCCCGGTCCGGGAGGATCCCACATGCCGCGGAGCGGCTGGGCCCGTGGGCCATGATTGCTGGGCCTGCGCGTCCGGAGCCTGTGCTCCGCAACGGGAGAGGCCGCAGCAGTGAGAGGCCCGCGTACCGCAAAAAAAAAAAGATGGTTAAGATGATAAATTTTATGTTGTGCGTATTCTAACACAATAAAAAAAGAGAAAAAAAAACCCCACCAAACCAGAGCCAGAACCCACTTGCTCCACATCACTCACACTTGCTGGGCGTTTGTATTTTGTGTATCCATGTCTCATCACAATGGACCAAGGTATCCGGGTCTCTTGCCTGCCTAATTCCTAACTGGCCTCGCTGATTCCGCCCTAGTCTCCTCCATCCATTGTCAGTGAGCAGCCAGAGTGACTGGATAAACATGGAAATCAGGTCTCGGCCCTCCTCTGCTCTGAATCTTCCCATGGCTCCCACTTCACTCGGGAGAAGCCAGTCGCCACACAGCCCACAGGCTCTGGAGGCTCAACCCTGCCCACTGCCGTCTGTCCGCATTCCGCACCTGCCCTGCCTCCCTCTCCTCCAGCCACACGGCCCCCTTGCTGTTCCGTACACACAAGCGCGCGCGCGCACACACACACGCACACGCACACTGCACGGGTGCCCTTTCCCCAGACATCCACTTGGCCTTCCTGTCCTCGTTCATGCCCCCGCCCCATCACCCATTTCACACTGCAACCTGCCCCCACCAACACAGCACCCCAGACCCCCCTAACCTGCACCGTTTGTCTTTTCTCCCCAGCACTTCCCAGTAGCTAACACGGCCCGTAACTGACTTCCCATACTTAACTGTCTGGGGTCCTTGAGTGCTCTGCTCGCCAGAGCGGAGCACAGTACATACTTAGCACTAAATACTTACTGAACAGAATTCTCGCCCTGGGGCCCTCTCCGGGCCCCTCTCTGCACAGCAATCATGAAATACCCAACTTCCCAGGGCGACCTCAACTCACCACATTATCTCCTGACCTTGGTTCCCTTCCAGGCTTCCCTGTCGAACAAGCCAGAGAATCCAGATCCCTGTGAACCCCTTCCCTTCCACTCAGCCCTGTCCAGCACCCCAAACCGCCATCACCTCCGACCTGGCCCCCTGCTCTTGCCCATCTCTATACAGCGGGCCTGTCACTTTCTGCTTGTACGACACTGCTCAGACTCCCCAAGGCTCCCCACTACCTTCAGGAGGTAATTCTTCACATGGCTTATGGGGGCCTCACCATCTGACCCTGAGCTCTGGCCAAAGAGAACTACCATCAGCCTGGAGGGTGGCACGCACACCTGATTTTCCTATCCACACTCTCAGTCTACCTTAGACTCCAGGTGCAGACACCTGACCCGGGCCTGGATAATGATAGCATTCTGCTCCCAGGTCACAGTACTGGTTCAGGGATGGATACATGACTCAATCTAGGTCAATGGCAGTTGGCTAGAGACTCTTGCAAGATCCTCTGGGGAGGCGAAACAATTAGGGTACAGGGCCATTTCTAGTCACCACTTCAGAGCCTTCCTGAGACTGAAGCCAACCCAAGAAGGTGGAGCTGAGAGACAGAGACATGAATCACTGATATTAGTTGGGCTCCTGGATCCAGCCATGCCTGAAGCCATCACTACCCCTCAACATTTTACATGAGCCTATAAACTTACTTTTTGCTTAATTTCATGGAAACTGGGTTTCTGTCTCTGTTACTCAAGAGTCCCAACTAACTGGTACCTACATACCCTCTCCTCATCCTTACCTTGGCCTGTTTGTTATTGCCTTTGCTTAAGCATCACCTTTTCCAGAAAATCTTCCCGGAAACACCCAGCTTGTAGTAAGCACTCCACTATGTCTCCCGGTCCCCTATGTCTAACCCTTACCATTCTCTATGATAACTGCTGTTTGCACCTCCTTGAATGTCGGGAGCTCATGGACTGAGGGGTCCTGCAGTCTTTTTAGTGGTTTTTTTTTTTTTTTTTTGCGGTATGCAGGCCTCTCACTGCTGTGGCCTCTCCCGTTGCAGAGCACAGGCTCCGGACACACAGGCTCATCAGCCATGGCTCACGGCTCCGGCTGCTCCGCGGCATGTGGGATTTTCCCAGACCGGGGCACGAACCCGTGTCCCCTGCATCGGCAGGCGGACTCTCAACCACTGCGCCACCAGGGAAGCCCGGTCCTGCAGTCTTAAAAAAAATTTTTTTTTTCTCTTCCCAACCTTAACACAGAGCTTGGCCCACCCAAAGGCATTCATATTTTATTTTTTGAGCTCACTTTGCAGGTTACTAAGTTTCCCCAGGTATCAGGGAGCTGTGGAAAAAAATGGGTTTTACAGGAAGATGGAGGTGAGTTTAAATTCTCCACCTGTCAGCTCTGTGACCTTAGGTGAGTCACTTAACCTCTTTGGGCCTCATTTTCTTACCTGTGAAAGAGGAGAGCAACTAAATACACATAAAGGCTTTAATACCATATTGAAGCAGATTAAATACTCCATTAAGGGCAGTGCCTGCTTTCACTTTCTCCCCCAGGACATAAACCCTGCCTTTCCCTTTCATTGCTGCTCCACCACTGGTGTGAGCATCTGTCAACCTGCCTGCTGAGAATGCATTCTCCAGTCTTCTGGGATCTGTCCTTGTGACTGGGGTAGGGCTGACCCCATGCCCAAGACCAGCAGCTGAGGTCTGGTCAGTAAGAGGGTACTGATGCTCATGGATGGGTAAGAGACTCCAGGTGGATGAATCGGAATCAATCCCAGGATTTGCAAGAATTATTAGAGAAATAGTTCTCTTATAGCTGAGATAGCTAAATTAGCAGGATGTATGCCTGGAGATGTTACTGGGGAGAGCATGCCTGAGAAAGAAGCCGTCACAGAAGAAAGCCCATCTGAGAGACAGAGAGCAAAAGAGAGAGCACTCTGAGACAGTGGAGTACCTGGATACAGCTGTACCTGAAGGCAGTCTACCTTTGGACTTAACCATTTACCTAACTCAATAAATTCCCTTATTTTTCACCTTAACTATTTTAAATTCGGATTTTACCACTCAAAGCCAACTGATACAGACACATAACAGGCTCTTCCTGACCTTTGCACACTTACCACTCAAGTGGTCTTCTCCCAGGCCCCAGCATGACTTTTTAAAAAATTTGTTTTGACAATCTAAGCAACACTGATTTCCAAAGTCTTATTTGAAGACTCACAGTGATGGCTGGAGCCAGCTAACCACTCTCACTTCTGCCCCAAGGGTATGGATCTGAGTTTTCCGCAAGCAAAACTAACCAGAGAATATCCTTACCAGAGGTCAGAAGGTTGTTCTGACACTTTATGCTTAGAAAGTCTTTGATTAACTTCCCCCTTCCCCTGCCCCTTAGTTGTAGTTTATGGCTTTTCTGATTGCACTTCTTTGTTGTAGAGGTTTTGCAGTGGCAGACAGCCAAAAAGGTAGAAAGGCTTGACCAAGAACAAAGCAAGCGGGTAATAAATACTTGCTGATGTAATGTTCCCAGATAAGACAGGTCTTTCCTCCAGGTGATCTTTAGGGCATCTGAGTGGGGGACAGGGGTGGGATTGGGGGGGGGGGGTTCTTAAGAGCACAATTTGCAAGCAGCACATCCCTGGGAATCTAGTTTCCTGGGACATCAACCTGCCCTGCTGCTTCCCTCTTGGACAAACACAGCTCAGGACTGGGAGACCCTCCTCCCTCTCACGTGCTCCTGAAGCAGGTGGAAGCTTCAAGAGCTGCTCAGAACAAGAACACTTCAAAACTCAAAGGGAGGAACCCATGAGGAGAACCTTCTCCTCACAGTTCACTGACTTCTGGAAGCCAGATTCAGAGTGAATGAATGGCCTTTCCTTAAAGGAAAATGGTTTGGGGCTCTGAGGGGGCCTGGGATCTTGTTGGAGAGTATCTGAATCTGCAGACTTGCCCAGACATCAATAGGAACAGAGCCAGGGAGCAAGATGCTGTGGAGAGAGTCCCTGAACTTCTCTGAGTCTCAGTTTCCTCATCTATAAAATGGGTGAACAGGGCTTCCCTGGTGGCGCAGTGGTTGGGAGTCCGCCTGCCGATGCAGGGGACACGGGTTCA
>NW_006788040.1:1332458-1363155 GCF_000442215.2 Lipotes vexillifer
AGATCCCACATGCCACGGAGCGGCTGGGCCCGTGAGCCATGGCCGCTGAGCCTGTGCGTCCGGAGCCTGTGCTCCGCAACGGGAGAGGCCACAACAGTGAGGGGCCTGCGTACCACAAAAAAGGAAAAAAAAAAAAAAAAAAAAAGGGTGAACAACACAATCCTGATCGCTGTGAATTACTGAGCACGTCTATGCATCAGGCACCACATAACCTTATCTATAATCGTGCCAGGAACTCAAGAGATGGTCACTAATATGATCCCCATTTTACAGGTGAGGAAACTGAGGCCCAGAGAGGGGAAGGGGCTGGCCCAAGGTTTCACAGCTTGTGCACGAGCCAACTCAAGTGCCTCTGACCCAAAAGCCCCATCTTTCCACCAAATAAGGGCTCCTCTTGATGCCTGCCTCATGGGTCATTGTGAGGTGTCAATGACATCACACACACAAAGATAAAGATGCAGCTGTTTGCTCAGAAACTGGCAAGTCATAGGGATTTAGGTATTTGAGAAATGAATGGATGGAGACACAGAGAAACCTCTTGAGTCCTCATTACCCGCTTCATCTGGGCTCCTGCTGTCCCTAGTCCTAAGTGGAGAAGGTCCCAGACAGCAGAGCTGGGAGGCGGTGACAGTAAAGCAATCACATCCTTTCAGTAAAGGTGCACACACCTGGGTGTCCTCACCCTCCACAGTGTGGGCTTTCCGCCATGGGTCTGGCTGTGCCCACCACTTCCTGCCACACCCCCGGCCCCACGGGGAACTTGCCACCCACCAGCCGACCTCACCAGAAGCGGGCGAGGGAAGAGCCATCCCTTCTCACCCATCCGTGTGGGGCTTTACCCCACACTGGTTTTTCTGGACCATAAGATGAGAAGATGATGTGCTGTGGACCTCCCCGCCCCATGCAGCCCAGGACCACCCAGGTCCTGTCTCCAGCAGGAAGACATGCTGAACGACCTCTGGGGTTCAAGGCAAGAGTCCAGCCTTCCCCACCTGCCCCGGACCCACCAGTTTCACCTCCCACCACTCACCTATGGAGCCCGCAGGCCCCCCGAAGAAGCGCCGGGTTCAAATCCCATCCCTCCACTTCCCCAGATAAGAGGCCCAATTCCCCTCATCTGAAAATGGGGATAAAAGTGCACCTCACCTGAGGGTGAGATGACTTTTGTCCCTAGGAGGCCCTCAGCGGAATACCTGGCACACACTGGGGCATCAGTAAACACTGGCTACGAATATCATGACTGCGACACCAAATGCCTTCTTGTCCCTATACTGTCACTGACACTATACCTTCTTCCTATGACACCTCTCTTCCCTTCTCATCTCCTCTAATAATTACGGTAATAACAATAGTAATAATCACAATTACCAATTGCTGAGGGCCTCTTATTTGCCAGACTCTGCCCAGAGTTCTTCACACGGACCACCTCCTTCCCAGCACATCCTCCTGGAACAAGGCCACTGTGATTCCTGTACTTTTCCTGTGATGGTTAATTGTATGTGTCAACCTGTTAATTGTATGGGCAACCTAAGGGATGCCCACATAGCTGGTCAAACATTCTGGGTGTGTCTGTGAGGGTGTTTCTGGAAAGGATTAACGTCTGAATTGTTAGACGGAGTAAAGACAGCCCTCAGCAATGTGGGTAGGAATCGTCCAGTCGACTGAGAACAAAAACGTGGAGGAAGGAATTTGCTCTTTTTCTGCTGGAGATGCACCTGCTTGACATCCATCTCCTGCCCTCACACACAGATGCTCCTGGTTCTCGGGCCTTCAGACTCGGACTGAGTTACACCATCGGCGTTCCTCGGTCTCCAGCCTGCGGATGGCAGATCATGGGATTTCTCGGCCCCCATAACTAGGTGAGCTAATTCCTGCAATAAATCTCCTCTTAAAATACATCTCTCGGGCTTCCCTGGTGGCGCAGTGGTGGAGAGTCCGCCTGCCGATACAGGGGATGTGGGTTCGTGCCCCGGTCTGGGAAGATCCCACATGCCGCGGAGCGGCTGCGCCCGTGAGCCATGGCCGCTGAGCCTGTGCGTCCAGAGCCTGTGCTCCGCAGCGGGAGAGGCCACAACAGTGAGAGGCCCACGTACAGCAAAAATAAAAAAATACATCTGTCTCTCTATATAGGTCCCATTGGTTCTGCTTCTCTGGCGAACCCTAATACATCTCTCCCTGTGCATCTGTCTTTCCCCCTAAAACGTCAGCGCCCCAAGGGCAGGGATGGTGTGTCTCGCTCACTGCTGGATCCCCAGTGCCTAGCACGGGGTCTGGCATACAGAAGGTGCTCAATATTCGCTGCATAAATAAGACCCCATTGAATCCTCACAAAAACCTACTGACATCAATGATGATAGATAGTGTCACTTTAAACTGAAGATGTGAAGGGTACAAATAACTAAGAAAATTACCCAAGGCGGCACAGCACTAAATGATAAAACTCAGATTTGAACTGGGGCTTTCAGATGCCAAGTTCATGCTCTTACGAATTAGGGAAATCTCACATCCCAAACAGGGCTCCACCTCGCAACCTGGGAGGCTGACGATGGGGCCGGCCTTCTTGAAACACATCAAAGGCTGTACTTTGTGGGTAACGTTTCCAAGGGGACCTTCCTTGTGCCATCAAAGCCTGGAGAAGTCGGATCTGAAGGAACTTGTGGGTCACCACGGGAGACTGACGCCCAAGTAACTGGATGACGGGCTGAATGAAGTGCGAGCTGGATTAGGGAAGTAAGTCATGTGATCAGGGAAGTCAGAAGGCTGTGGATTCTGGCTGGGGCAGGGCGGGGGCGTGGTGAGGCCCAAGCAGGAATCTATGCTGAGTCTAAAAGGATGGGCTGCATTTTAGCAGGTGCAGAGGGGAGGGGAAGCACCCCACGGGGAGGGCAGAGCTTGATCACAGAGGCGTGGAGGTGTGAATTTGCGCTGGAAATTAGGAGACAGACCGGCAAAGGAATCCCCATAAGCAGAACAGTCTTGGGGTGGGAGTGGGGGAGAAGCTTAATTATAATGGTAATAAAAATAACAACAACAGTAATTGTAATAACAGCAAACACGGATATAGCACTTACTCCGTGCCCGGGCACTGTTCTAGGCAGTATACACGTATCAGCTCATTTAACACTCACAGCTAATCTACGAGACCGGTGCTGTTATTATCCCATTTTACAGACAAGGAAGCCGAAGCAAAGAGAGGTAAGTCCTCTCCTGAGAGCTCAAGGCAGGGAGATAGTGGAGCAGGGTCTTAGGCCTACACTGCCTGGTTTTAGAGCATGCGCTACTATGGTGGTTCTCGAACTGGGTTCCCAGACAGCTGCATCCTGCAGCACCTGGGAACCGGTAAGAAATGCAAATCCTCGGGCCCCTTGCAGACCTGCTGGATGGGGGATTCTGGGTATGGGGTGCAGCAAGCTGTGTAGAACAAGCCCTCCAGGGGGTGCTGCTGCTTGTTCAAAGGCACTGCACTACCAGGAACCCTCTCACAAGGGGTGGGGAGGCGAGAGGCGAGCGGGGGCCCATCTCGGGGCCTGGAGTCGGGGGAGGAGGAGTATCCCTCCGTCCTCTGCAGGCAACAGGGAGCTACGCATTCTCCTTCTGGGTTTCCCCAGCGAACCCACAATAGGCCTGTGATTACAACAGCATCCTCCGTGTGACGCAGACCAGGCAAAATATAACCAGAGGACTGAGGTTCCCAAGGCCAGGGCAGCCACAGACCCTGCTGAGAACAAGCACGCTGTCCACCCGCTGTGAGGCCAGCAGCCTCCGACCCCAGAGACCCGACCCCGTCTGCGATCCTCAGGACTGTGCATCATCACCTAGAGGCTATATAGAGACAGAGAGGACCTCCAGGGAGGAAAAGCTTGCCCAGGGTCCCCCAGCAGGAGGGCAAGGTGGCCTCAAACCCGAGTCTCCCGCCTCCTAAGAGGTGGTTTTCACAGGACACCTACAGAGGGCCACCAGAGCACCCACCTGCTCTCCCTGTCTTGCTGGGGGTCGAGGACGCAGACTCTGCTCTGTGCTCCAAACCTGCCTGCACGATCCTCAGCAAATCACCTCAACTCTCTAGACATCAGTTTCCACATTGGCGAAAGGAAGGGTCTGGACCCAATCTCTAATCTGGCTATGCTCCCCCAAACTCTCAGCCCTTAAATATGCACTGCTGGCCTACTGTGTGCTCAAGGGGAGCCAAGAACACACTGCCTGGCGCCTGCCCGTGGAGCTCACAGCCTCTCGGTGGCCCAAGGAAGGGCGAAAGCGACATGCCGTGGGCCTCGCACCTACTCCTGGGAGCCAGGATCCTCGATCAAACCCAAAGCAGCGTTCAGCCCTCTTGCTGTCAACCCAGGCTTCCTCTCCGCACCCCGGGCCCCCACGGCCCTGGGGCCAGCTGGGCTGGGCGAAGGGCCCAGGGCCAGGGCTGGATTCCAAACCCTGGACTATGGCATGGCCTCCACAGACCTCCTAATCTCCCTCTCTTCACCGGAGAGGTGGCCCATATCAAGTCTCCCACACTTCCACTGGGGATGCTTGGCCGCGTCCCCGGGCTCTGCAAGGGCTCTGATGGTTCTGAGGCAGGATATCACTCATGGCCAAAGGAAGTGGGTTGGAGATGGAGGAAGGGAGAGCAAGGAAGATCGGTGTTAGGGTGTGTGCGTGTGGGGAGAAGGGGAAGCAGGGCAGGTGGGGGAGGGAGACGACAGACAGACAGGGATAGAGATGCGGGAACCGGGGATGCGGAGAGACAGAGGTGGGAGAGAGATGTGGGGAGAGAGAAACAAGGAGAGACAGAGATGAAGAGAGACAGGGGAGACAGAGTCAGGGGAGAGACATAAACAAGAGGGAGACAGGGATCGGAGAGACAGACAGGGAGCAACAAAAACAGAGACGCAGACAGACACAGGGCGTGGGGGAGGAGCAAGACGCGGAGAGGGAGTAGCCTGGAACAGGAACCCCAGCTGCCCAGCGAGAACCAGGACCCACGCCTGCACCACCATGGCTAACGGAGTCCTTCCCCACCCCCACCCCAGGTCAAGGCCCCTGCGGCTTCAGAGAAAGAGCAGAATATTAAGCGGAAGGCTGCTGCTGGTCTGGCCCCCTCCTGCCACGGGGCTCCCCAAATTCCCACCTGCTGAAGACCACCTTCATTCATGACACTGGCTACAGCCAGAACCCCTTTTACTCTCACCTACTTAATATTTTTGTTAAATGGATTCAATATCGTTAAAACCTTTTCAAAGGAAACTCTACCCCCCAGCTTAAATTAAAAACACGCCCTAATTAAAAAGTAACTGCAAAAACACACGCAAAGGAAGTGATCCTTCTGCCTTCTAGCTGGAGACTGCCGCCTGCCCAAGGACCCCAGGGGGGCCCAGTGGGGGTCTGCTCTTTGTTAATCCACAGGACTCTGGAGAGAAACACTGAGGTAGCATCTAGTGAAGACTCTGTCCAGGGAGTCATCAGAGGGTAGAAGGGGACTTGGAGAGGAAAACTCTTTTTCATTCTCCAGGGTAAAATCCAGGTTCTCTGACCTGGCCAATTTTAACACCCTCCCACCCCCAACATACACACACAAACATACTAAAATCTCAGTGCCATGAACTCTAACCTACAAAGCCCACAGTTTTGTGGCTGTGGTTCCCTTCCCCTAGAAAACCTTTCCTGCCTTCCTCTACCCAGCTAACTCCTATTGGTATAATTTATACCCCCTCCTCCAGGAAGCCTTCCCTGACTGCCTCCCATCCTTGTGTCAATGTCCCTCAAAGCGCTTAGCAGCCTGCATGGCCTCCTGCACCGCAAGGCGAAGGGCTGGGCATCCCCCACATCTTCTCAGGACTCAGCAAGGCCCCCAACTCCCAGCATGGGCTGCGAGGATATTTGTTGACTCAATGGAAGAACAGACAAATAAAGAAATGAAGGTACCTGAGCACCCTTGGACGGGTTGAAATCAAAACAAAAGCTTCTCTGTGCTCCGTAAAAAATGTCCAGGCAGAAGCTCTCATGTAAAAAGAATGAGCTGACCTGGTTCCAACCGGCCTCACCCAGCTCCTGGCCCCCCAGTCTCTGGGCCAGCGACCCAATCCCTATGAACCTCAGTTTTCTCACCTATAAAATGGATACAGCAGTGAACTACCCGTAAAGAGCTAAGTACCCTGGAGGCCCTCAAATGTTAACTGCACTCATTCTTTTTATTACCACCTTATACTCACCAAATCACAAAATATTATTACTTGAAGGAACCCAAGAGATGAGTAGATTGAGACTGCCAGACTTTCTGTAAATGGCCCAATAATTGTTGTATTTTCTGTCCTGTGGGCCACAGGGTCTCTGTTGGAACTACTCTACTCTGCTGTTGTAGCACGGAAGCAGCCACAGACAAAATGTAAGTAAAAGCGTGGCTGTGTTCCAATAAAACTTTACTTACACAAACAAGCAAATGGGCCGGATTTGGCCCAGGGGCTGTAGTTTCCTGACCTCTGGTATAGGCTGTCACTGCTTCAAGTGTGGTCTTTAGACAAGCAGCACTGGAGCCTGCTAGGAGCTGGCTAGAAAGGCAGTCATGGGCCCTGTCCCCACCCCACTCAATCAGAATCTACACTTTGGCAAGAGCTCTAGGGGATTTGTGAAAGTGTTTAAAAGTTTGAGAGGTGTGGTCCCCAATTTCCCAGCTCAGCACCTCGGGTCAGAGATGTGATTTACCCTTTTTCTTGTTTGCTGCCTCCACCAGAAGGTGCACTGCGGAAAAAGTGGGACCTGGTGGCTTCCTGAATCCTGCACCCAGCCTCTAGCTGAGAACCTGTATCATGTCCCTATTCAGCAAGTTACTGAGTGCCCAGTACGACCCAGGCCCAGGGCCAGGTGCACAGGACACGCCAATTACTGCAGACATCACTCCGTGGCTCTCTGTGCAGTGATGGGATGGATGGATGACTCGCTCGGGCAGCCACTGGAGCTGGGCAGATCTGGGTTCGAATCCCGGTGTTGTCACTTCAGGCCTGTGTGACCTCGGGAAAGTGACTCGAGTCTCAGTTTCCAGGAAATGGAGTTGTCAATAACAAAAATGTCTCCCTGGTACCCTGTGAGGACAGGGAGAGGGTATGGGATGGTGTCCCAGCAGCTGTGCAGCTGGCGTGGATGCGCTAGTACACAGACACACACCAGCCAGTGCTCACGGCAGAGGGACCTCGGCTGGCCCCAAATAGCTCTGTGGGTTAAGCAGGGACCTGGAGCAGGTAAGGCGGGACCCTGGGGCCCAGAGACAAGGGCTCCTCACCCGGGGAGTGTGGGATGGGGACGAGGGTGTGTTAAAATCCTTGAGGGTTTACAGTGACAGAAGAGGTATCAGAGGCCTCAGACAGCCTCCAATGACCTAGAAAAGCAGAGCTGGAAAGACTCTTGCAGAACATCAAAACCAGTGGTTTAAAAAATATATCAATTTTTTTAACTTTCTTTTTAAAATAATTAATTAATTATTTGGGCTGTGTTGGGTCTTTGTTGCTGCACGTGGGCTTTCTCTAGTTGTGGTGAGCGGCGGCTACCCTTCATTGCAGTGTGTGCGCTTCTCATTGCGGTGGCTTCTCTTGTTGCGGAGCATGGGCTCTAGGGCACTCAGGCTTTAGTAGCTGTAGTGCGTGGGCTTCAGCAGTTGTGGCTCACAGGCTCTAGAGCACAGGCTCAGTAGTTGTGGCACACGGGCTTAGTTGCTCTGCGGCATGTGGGATCTTCCCGGACCAGGGCTCGAACCCGTGTCCCCTGTATTGGCAGGCGGATTCTTAACCACTGCACCACCAGGGAAGCCCTATATTATTTTTTAAAGCAACGGATCTGCTTGTTCAAGTGACACCCAGGCAGGTCTCTGGTGTCCTCAGAGCCCTGAAGGTGTGCACTGGGCCAGGGCGTGCACTGGGCGTGCACTCGTGTCAGAGATGTGCACTCGGGGACCGTGGGGAGCGACCAGGACAGCCCAGGCCATCGATGGGGCAGCTTCAGGCCACTCTAGTTTGGCCCAAGCTCTTGAGTTTCCATTAGAAGTGAGACACTGGAATTATTCTCTAAAAATATTTGAATGTTTTCTCGTTTTAAAATACAGCACTAGGGGCTTCCCTGGTGGCGCGGTGGTTGGGAATCCACCTGCCAATGCAGGGGACGCGGGTTCGTGCCCTGGTCTGGGAAGATCCCACATGCCGCGAAGCGGGTGGGCCCGTGAGCCATGGCCGCCGGGCCTGCGCGTCCGGAGCCTGTGCTCCACAACGGGAGAGGCCACAACAGTGAGGGGCCCGCGTACAGCAAAAAAAAAAAAAAAATACAGCACTAGATTGGGATTGACACATATACATTATTGATGCTATATATAAAATACACAACTGATGGGAACATACTGTATAGCACAGGGAACTCTACTTAATGTACTGGTAGTGTCCTAAATGGAGGGGATATATGTATATGCATGGCTGATTCATTTTGCTGTGCAGCAGAAGCTAACACAACATTGTAAAGCAACTACAGTCCAATAAAAATTAATTAAAATAAAATAAAATGCAGCACTGTGGGAGCTACACAAAAACCAACCTGCAGGGCAAAGCCATTGACCACCAGCTTGTTACAGCCCTACCTGCCCATTTCACAGGTGGGGAAACTGAGTCTCAGAGAGGGGAAGCACCTTGCCCAATGTCACACAGCAATGTGGAAGCAGAGCTGGGACTCAGTTGCCTCCAAGCTCTTGTCCAGCCCCCAACTGCTCATGAGAGTGGGGGGAGTGGGGGCACATTGGGGAAGGGGGTAGGAATCTAGTCTTCACAAGCCAAGAGCCCTGCTTGTTCTGTCCATCCAGGAAAGAATGTGGGCAAAGAGGCAGGAAAAGGGATGAACAATTATTAGTAACATAATTTTACAATCATATAATATGTAAGAATAATTCTATAATAATGTAATAATAGCAACTGACATTTTCTGAGCGTTTTCTGTGTGCTAGGCATTGAGACAAGGTACCAAGAAGCAGGTAAGATGAAAATTAAGAGTGTAGACTCTGGATTCAAACCCTGTCTCTCCCACTTCCTAGCTGGGTGACCTTATGCAAATTACTTCACCTCTCTGTGCCTCAGCGTGTACGTCTCAGAGGGCTGCTGGGAGAATTAAATGAGTTCAAGTACATAAAGTACCTAGAACATTGCCTGGCACCCAGTAAGCCCTGTTGACATTTTATTAATAATTATTGCCTCTGGACAGATGGGGAAGCCGAGGCTCACAAAGGGACACGTTCAAGTGTCTCCGAAGATCCTATCTGACCTTGGGGCCTTGCATTTTGCCTGATAGAAGGGCAGGTATTAGGTTGGCGAAAAAGTTCGTTTGGGTATTTCCATAAGATGGTACGGAAAGGGACTTCCCTGGTAGCCCAGTGGTTTAGAATCCGCCTGTCAATGCAGGGGACATGGGTTCAAGCCCTGGCCTGGGAAGATCCCACATGCTGCAGAGCAACTAAGCCCATGCACCACAATTACTGAGGCTGCACTACAGAGTCCACGAGCCACAACTACGGCGCCTGAGTGCCACAGCTACTGAAGCCTGTGCGCCTGCAGCCCAAGCTCCGCAACAAGAGAAGCCACAGCAATGAGAAGCCTGTGCACCTCAATGAAGAGTAGTCCCCGCTCGCCACAACTAGAGAAAGCCTGTGCGCAGCAACGAAGACCCAATGCAGCCAAAAATAAAAATAAATAAATAAAATTAAATTAAGAAAAAAAAAAATGTTACGGAAAAACCCGAACGAATATTTTGGCCAACCCCAATACTTTATCCCCGATCCCTCCCGTCAACAGCTGCAGGAGGTAGGTCCCATTTGCGCTTCTATTCTGCAGATGAGAAAACTGAGGCACAGGAAGGCAGCTAGGGAACCCAGACCCATCACCTCTAAGTGGACTGGCCAGATTCTAACACTGGCCTGAGCCCTGGAGGATGCTATCACCCAAGCCCTCTTTCTGGCCACCTGCCCACCTTCTGGCTACAGCCACGTGGGTCAAAGGTCTGGTTGATGCAAAATTCAGTTGGCAGCCAGGGCAGCTGCCCTGCCCTTGCTGCCCACCTTCTGAGCATGCAGGATAACAAGCAGCTTCTCCGGGCGGCAGCCCCAGACGTCCCCCAGGGCACGTGGGCACTGCCCTCTTCGGTCCTTCCCTGCAATTTTTGGCCCAGCTCTCGGGCTGCTCTGAATGAATCATTTCCACAAATCGTCCTCGGGCCGCAGCAGCCCAGGGTGGAGGAGACCCAAGCAGGGGCATGGGAAGGGGCAGGCATCCCAGAACCTTCTCTGGAGCAGCCCCATTCAGGGTGGATGTGTCTGCAGAGAGCAAGGGGCTTTGCAGGCAGTAGGAACGGGCGGTAAGTGGGGAAGCCAGGAGCCAGCTACCCAGACAAGCTTCCACGCCGCCACAGGGCAAATCAAAGCCACGCAGGCCACACCCGGGCTTTCAAGTCGTCAATACCAGCCACTTCTGACCTGCCACTCCTGCTACAAATTGATCCACAGAGTCATGTCGATAAAGTATCTGAACACTTTATGATTCCCAAAGTGGTACTGCATTCAGTCCATGCCCATTCCCCAGCAGGGTACACTGAGGCCCAGCAAGGGGCAGCCCCTTGACTAGCCTCTTCAACCCTGTTTCTGTTTCCCCAGGCTGCCTTCTTCGTGCACAGGAAATCAGGACTTTAAAAGGCCAACAGAGCGAAAGTATGCACAAGTGAATAAAGCAGGAGGGGCTGGACACGGCCACCAGAAGGCCTGGGCTCCACAGCCCTCCCAAAGAGCAGCTGCCCAGGTGGGAGGAGGCCGGTGGCTGGGACCCGGGAATGCAGAGCCCAAGGCTGGTTGAAGTTCCCGAACCAGCAGGTTACAGGTTGAACCTCGTGAAGAACGGATGACCTTCAAGCCCCTTTGTTATCCTGTGATGCTGCCACCCTCTGACCTAGGATCTTCCCTGCAGCCTGGCCTCATGGAAGCCAAGAGCATGTGGGAAGAGGTGGGCGTCCCAGGTGGGGGGACGACACCCGAGAGGAGGGACGGGGGTGTCTGTGTGTCCAGTGTGTCACGGGTGGGGCATCTGTCGCTCAGGGCTGCTGGCCTCAGGCCTAGGGGTGGCAGCTCTGGAAATAAGCAGTGGCTCACTTAGGGTATATCTAAGGGAACCACGTGGCCACCAGGGGAGGTCACCTTCAGAATGAAAATAGTGTAGCGGGCGGAACACAGGCAGTACCAGACCCCACTTCCGAGCCAAGGGACAGGCCTTCCCTTAGGGCTGCAGTCTAGGAAACCCACCAAGGGTCGCCCTGGCCTCCACATGGAGCCTCAGCTGTCAAGGGACCCCTGCTGGCCTGGTGTGGGAAGGTCTGAGCTGTCCCCCACCACTTTACCTTCATCCCATGCAGAGGTCCCTAAAGGCACCACCAGATCCTGTGATGGGTCCTGGGTTGGGCACTGCGAGCCCCTGGGTTCCTCATGCCCTCCTCTGGTCCCGCTCAGGAACAGAAAGGACACAGTGCACACGTACCTCGGCTAAGAGGCCCACAGGCTTGATCTGTTTCCCTAACTGATGGTCCCAGAGGCATTCCCAGTTACTCTGCTAAGGAGGAGCTTAATTTCACGTGTGTTAGTTTCATGTACATTAATTTCATGTGTGTTAATTTCTAACTAGCACATCAAAGCCAGTGATTTCAAAGATTAGGACTGCTGAAGACTAAATTTGTTTAAGATTATACCCCAACCCTCATCTGCTGCTGCTGGGATTATAAATGGTGAAGCTGCTTTGGAAAATGTTTTAGCGGTTCCTCAAAAGGTGGAACACAGAATTACCATATGACCCCCCAATTCCACTCCTAGGGCTGTACCCCAGAGAACTGAAAACATACGCCACACAAAGACTTGTACACGAACGCTCACAGCAGCACTACTCGTAACAGCCCCATAAGTGGCAACAACCCAAATGCCCAACAACTGATAAATGGATAAATAAAATGTGGTATAACCATACAATGGAATATTATTCAGCCACTAAAAAGAATGAAATGCTGAAATAAAAAAGTAATGACATACTGCATACTAGCATATGGACAAACGCTGGAAACATTCTAAGTGAAAAGCACCAATCACAAAAGGCCACAGTGCATGATTCCATTTATAGGAAATGTCCAGAACAGGCAAATTCATAGAGGTGGAAAGTAGATTAGTGGTTGCCAGGGGCTGGGGTGGGGGGGTGGGGGGGATTGGGAGTGACCACTGATGGGCCCAGGGTTTCCTTTTGGGTGATGAAAATGTTCTAAAATTAGACAGTGGTGATGGTTGCACAACTCTGAAAATCCTAAAAACCACTAAATGCTTTAAAAGGGTGAATTGTATGCCATATGAGTTACATCTCAATAAGGCTACTATAAAAAAATTACATGAGATTTTTAAAAAGGCGATATATATATATATAGTAATATATATAGTAAATAATATATATATTATTTATATATAGTAAATATATATATATATAGTAAATAATAGTATCAATATTATACAATTGGGATTCAATGAGTTAAAACGGTTCATTTATAAATGACACAATAAACCCGATTTCACAGTCATGGAAACTGAGGCTGAGTGAGGGGGAATGACTCGCCCAGGCCACATCACTACTAAACCAGAGTGAGTCACACCAAAATTTGTCCAAACACACAAGCTTGGCCTAACCATCTAGACATGCAGCTGAATGAAGGGATTTGAGATGGGATATGGGGAGAGGTGCCCACAGCCCAGAATGGGGGACAGACCTGCAAAGAGGTTAATAAGTGAGGGAAAGGGCCAGATACCTCTGTGGGATTCAAAACACGAAGCACCCAACAATGCCTGGGGAGTGCCAGGGAAGGCTTCCAGGAGGAGGTGCTGCCCAAGGAGGCTTCTGAAGGATGAGTAGGAGTTTACCAGCCCTCCTGCCCCAACACCTCTATAAGACGCATGAAGTCAGGGGGCCTAAGGGTGAGTTTCAGCTCTGCCACATCCTAGCTGTTGGACCTTGCGCCGTGGGCACAAGACCTCTCTGAGCCTCAGTTTCCCCGTCTGTAAAAGGGGAAGTAGACAGGGTGATCAGCCCTTCTAACTACTGCACTCAATCGGATGGTTCCCACCCTTCCTCCCGAGGGGACCAGCCTTTGAGTGGAAAAGCCAGACCTCGACCTCTGTCCCACATAATAATAACAGGCTTTGCCAGGTCAGGCGTGCCCAACCTTGGTGACCATGCCCCCTTTCCCTTGCTGCCACTCACGTCCCAGCTTTACAAGGCACCTCCCGTTCAGCTGTGCACACTGAGAAGGGGAGGTTACTGGGCGGTGGGATCCTCTGGTCAAATTCCGCCCCCCCCTCATTGCGGGTGACCCCCAAGTTCACCAGGGCTGCCCCTATCCCGTGCTCTCGGTGCCCTCCTCCCCAGGCAGCGATTTCCGCCCCCCAACCCCTTCACTTTAGATACGCCTCGTAACTCCACGGCGTCTGCAAGTTAACTTCAACGCGTCCTCCACGCGTCCAGGCGCCCGCGTGTGCGGCGCGCCGGGGAGGGGTCGGGGGCTCAGACAGCTGAGACACGCCGCCTCCCCCCCAAAACACACGCACGCTGAGCGTCTCCCCCGCGCAAGGTCCGAAGCGAGAATCGCGGTCACGGGGGCCGGGTGTGCGCCGCACCCGGGAGAAAGCGCTCGCAGCGCCGGGCGGGTGAGAATCCGCGAACCTCCCGCCCGCCCGCCCGCGCCGCCTCCCTACCAGCACCCAGCCGCGGAACCCGAGCAGCTGCGCCGGGCCCGGGAAGAAGCTGCGAGGGCCGAGGGCTCCCCGCCGCCCGAGGCCGACCCGCAGACGGCCCCCTACCGGCAGCTGCAGCCCAGGCCCCCCCTCGCTGCCCCGTAGACACCTACCACGAGAGGCACGGCGCAGCAGCCCCGCGAGCCCAGCGACCCAGGGCTCGCCAGCAGCCCCGGCCGGGGGAGGCGGGACCATGGCGCCGTGACGTCGCCCGGGGGCGGTCCGGGACGTGGTCCCGCCCTCAGGTCCGCCCAGGGCCGCTCCCCGCCCCCCCGTCCCGCCTCCAGATCGCGCTGTGGGGCGGGGCGTCCATGGCAGCTGACTGCCCGCCCCGGAAACTCTGGTCTGCCGGCCGGCTTACCCACAGGGCGGGCAGCTCATCGCTTTCTCCACCCCCTGCTACTACTCTGCTTAAGAGAAGTTCCCTCTGTCTACAAGCAGGGGAGTGGGATGATCGCCAAGAAGTGGTGTAAAAGAAGAAAACTAGACACTGAGCAGAGAGTTTTAATGCTATTGTCTGTAGAAAACAAAAGGAAAATTGGGAAGGGCTATCATACAATTCATATACATCACTGGTTCTCAAGGAGGGTGTGATTTCGCCCTGCGGGCCACCAACCTCCCAGGGAGACATTTGGCAATGTCTGAAGACATTTTGGGTTGTCACAACTGGGGGGTTGGAGGGGATACGTTTCTACTGGAATCTAGTGGATAGAGGCCTGGGGTGCTGCTAAACATCCTACAATGATCAGGACAGCCCTCCGCTCTGCCAACCAAAAGCCATCCAGCCTAAAATGTCAGTAGTGCAGGGTTGAGAAACCCTGTTAGATAAGAATAAAATAAAACTCCAGGCTGGTAGAGGTCAACTCAGTCTAACCTCTCTGTGCCTCTGTTTCTCCGTCTGTAAAACTGTGAAGATAATAGATCTATCTATGCATCATATGCATATGCATTGAATACCTGAAGGAAGGGGAGGAAAGGATGAAGGCTTACTTCTCACTGTGAACCTTTGTTCTGTTTGAATTTTTTTTTTTTTTTCTTTTACCATTTGTATATATTACCTATTTAAAATAATTTCTAGGACTTCCCTGGTGGCGCAGTGGTTCAGAATCCGCCTGCCAATGCAGGGGAAACGGGTTCGAGCCCTGGTCCCGGAAGATCCCACATGCCGCGGAGCAACTAAGCCCATGTGCCACAACTACTGAGGCTGTGCTCTAGAGCCCGCGAGCCACAACTACTGAGCCCGCGGGCCTAGAGCCCGTGCTTTACAACAAGAGAAGCCACCGTGCTCCACACAAGAGAAGCCACCGCAATGAGAAGCCCGCGCACCACAACAAAGAGTAGCCTCTGCTCGCCTCAACTAGAGAAATGCCGCGCGCAGCAACGAAGACCCAACACAACCAAAAATAATTTTAAAAAATTAAAACAAAAAATAAAATAAATTTCTATAGTAGTTACCACCATAACAGCAAATGCATATATATATATCTATATAATTACCTTTATAGTATATCTATATAATTACATACTATTTAGGCATTGCTCTAAGCACCCTATATTTACACACTTAAACCTTTAATAACCTTGTGAGAGGTCTATTATCACCCCCATCTTACAGATAAGGAAAAGATGACATACAGATATGAAGTATTTTGTCCATGGCCAACCATGTGTTTATTCATAGCTCATTAATTCATTCATTTATATGTCTAATAAATAGTACCTGCCATGTACAAAGTGCTGGAACTGACAAAATGAAATCGCCTGCTTCCACGGAGCCAGCTGTTACTGGCCCGGAAACAACGGAATAATGTTATATAGTGTTTATTGTGCACATATCACAGGCTTTGTATGACTCACTATGGGGTAGCCCTGCCGGATGTTTTATAATGTCCCTTTCTGGGTGGAGAAATGGAGATCAAAGGAAGAGGTCTGAATGGGGCATGTGTTTAAGAACATTCTAGCAACATGCATTTCCTGAGCGCCCTGTGCTGGGCGTTGGGAGTCAGCAGGTAACAGGAGGTCTAGGGTCCTGCAACCAGTTGGGGTAATCTGGACCCTCCAACAAGCATGGTGGAGTTGGGAACAGGGTGATCAACCTGGCCCAAGGAGGGAGGGCCGGGGGTGTTTACACTGAGGCCTGAAGCACGGCTGAGTGTTCATAGGAGATTGTGCTAATCACAGGGCCCCGCAGGTGCAAATGTCTGGCAGGAAGGATCTTTGTCAAGGGGCCCTGCATGAAGTGCAGAGTGGACAGGATGTGGGGCAGGTGAGAGGAGGTTGCAGGGGTCTGCAGGGGCTGATGCTGCGGGGCTTTGTGGGCTAGAAGGAGTCAGGACTTTATCTTGCAGAGGTGGAGAGATATGGAAGGCGTTCAGCGGGGGAAGGACGTGCCAGCTTTGCTTTCTGCAGAGATCCTCTGGCTATTGTGCAGAAGAGACAGGCAGGGAGACTGGTTTGGAGGCTGTTAAAATTCTCCAGGGGAAGCTGGTCAACCCAGGTGGGGCTGGGGACATAGGGATGTGTTCGGGTTCCAGAGATGTCTGGAAGACAAAACTGGCAGATCTCAGCGGTGGCACTAAAGAAGGGGACCAGAATGATCGCCTGGTTTCTAGGTTGGACCTCTCCTCTCAGCACCCCAACTCAGCGAACCCCTTCAGGTCTCAAGCTAGTTGTCCCTGCCTTGAGGAAGCCTAACCCCACCTCCCGACCCCTGGCGAATGTCCTGATGAGACAGGCACTGGACCAGGCAGCCGGGGAAATTGATGTGACGTTGAAGGCAGATGAACGAGCTCATTACTGTTTGCTCCTCCAGCCTGTGAACAACTGGGTCAGGGGCCTCTTCTCTCTTCCCCAACCTGTCTCCCCAGCTTCTAGACAAAGCCTGGCATATGGGAGCCCCTCAGTCAATATTCATCGAAAGCAGGAAGAATAAATGTAGCATAAAGCACGTGGATTCCGGGACTTCCTGGTGGTCCAGCGGTTAAGACTCCGAGCTCTCAATGCAGGGGGCACAAGTTCGATCCCTGGTCAGGGAACTAAGATCCTGCATGCTGCACAGTGTGGCTAAATCAGTCAATCAATCAATCACGTGGATTGTAAACCCCTTTCCATCTCTGACATTCAAGAAGATGATGCCGATGATGATTCAGATGCTTGCTGTCCTCTAAGCACCTTATAAGAATTACATTCAAGCTAATCATTTACTCCTTCCAACAACCTCCAAGATTTTATTACCATTACTTCCATTTTACAGATGAGGAAACAGAGGCTCCATCAGGTAACTGGGCTCAACCAAGGGCAAGAGCTAGTAAATGTCAGAGCTGAGATGCAAACTCAGGACGGTGGGGGAAGGAGGTGGTCCAGCAGCAGGCAGGAAGCTAGGATAGAGGGGCAGGTCCCCTCCTCTTGCTGGAAGGATGTGGGGTTATCCTTCCTAGTTGGGTACCCAGGCTTCATAAAGTACCCTGATCTTGGGTTCTTGATCCAGATGACTGGCTGTCATGGCAACATGGCCCTAAAAATATGCTCATCTCTCTAGAACCTCCTCAGGGCACCCTGGCACCATGCTCTCTTTCCGAAACTCAGTTGCTGTGTATCCATCACCATCTAGCGCTGGCACAAAAGGGATCACGCCTCAGGTGCTCCTCCCGTCCCCATCCCGCTCTTGCACACACATCGCTGACTTTGTGTCCATGTGTCTATGCCCAAAAGGCTGTGGGCTGCCTCCGGTCACTGTGGGTGCGAGATGATGTTCCATAACCAAGGTGCTTTATTTTCCCAAAGGCCTGAGACTCAAAGGTTCATGAGCTGAGATCTAGCGTGGAAACATGGTGACGTCCCAGCTTGCCCAGGCGTTGCATCCTGAAGCCAGAGTTTACATCAAAACTCATGCAGAATCAAAACAGCGCTGAGAAGCCCCCAAGAAGGCTGTGGGCACCACGGCCACTCAGTCAAGTCCAGCTCTACTGCTATCCTCCAGCATCGTACCCATCATCACTTCTGCGGAGCACCTGATGAAGTCGAAACTGAAAGTTTCTGTTTTGAGGCAAATATGTGACATATTTAAGCTCTGAAATTCTGTTCCAGGTGGTGAGATGCTCACATTTCAAGAGACGTTTTGGAACTAGGACCCACGGAAGGAACAATAGGCTTATAACTCTCACGTCACACTCCTGGCCCTTTTAGATGTTCTTTTCTTTTACTTGTTTCTTTTTATCTTTGTTACTTATTTTTGCTTGTAATTTTTATTTGTTCTCTGTTTTCTATTACCATGTTTTATTTATTCATAAATTCAGTAGCAAAAGTTACATAAATGTATGGATAAAACAAATTAAATATAAAATAATTGCTTTGTTATTTTCTTCCAAGTTATGTTGGTTTGTTTTGCCAAGTGTGTATATTGTTTCAGCAATGCTAACGTGCATATTTTTTATATAACACCTGTGAGAAAATAAGGACATCAACAGCTTTGAGTTGAAAGCAATCTGGAAGGTCTAGACTATGAATGCAAAGAAACTTAAGGACTCACTTCATTGATGGATGTCTATTGTGTTTTTCTTTTTTAAAATATTTATTTATTTATTTATGGCTGCATTGGGTCTTAGTTGTGGCGCATGGGCTCTTCGTTGTGGCGCATGGGCTCTTCGTTGTGGCACATGGGCTCCAGAGTGCATGGGCTTTGTAGTTGTGACACGTGGGCTCTCTAGTTGTGGCACACGGGCTCAGTAGTTGCGGCGTGCAGGCCCCACGGCATGTGGGATCTTAGTTCCCAGACCAGGGATCGAACCCGCGTCCCCTGCTTTGGAAGGCAGATTCTTAACCACTGGACCACCAGGGAAGTCCCCTATTGTGTTTTTCTTTTATAGGACTCACAAGATTGATACACTGAAAAAGTTATGTCTAAATAAGTTTAAAATAGTTCTTTCAATAAGGATGAAATAAAAATTCGAAGTGATCAGAAAGCAGCTGTGTTATATTTGAATGGATAGTAATTCTCTTTTTCTTTCTCAAATCATAAAATCATGGGGCATCTTGCCATCGATGAAGTCTTAGCATTGAAGAAATGTGAAAGTTGGTTTTGTGTGATTCCACCACAGTAGAATTTTAGAGCTGCCCTCACACACCTTAGGAACTGAGGATGGGAATCTATGCAGCTTGACACCGGAATCAGAGAATAGTGGACACTTAGACATAAATTACAGAATCTTGGAGAATCACAGAACTTTGGAACCATAGAATCCCAGCATCAGAATCTGGAGGCTGGATGGACATTGCAGCTGTCGTTTTACAGATGAGAAGAATAAGTCTCCGGGAACGGAAGTGATTTGCCCAACACTTGGTAGCTTCTAGCAGTAGAGCAGGGCTGACACCCACATCTCCTGATTCCTACCCAGGAATCCTATCTTCTGGTCCAAGACAAGACCGCCTGTCTTCTAACACAAGATGCTGGTCAAACTGGAGGGTGGAGGTTGGGAGAACTAGGGTGGGAAGAAGATGGAAAATGCATGTCTCAGAAGGTAAGATCTGAGGTGGTGCTTCAACTTTGAAGCTCAGCAAAACCACGGAGCGGGGTGTCATGAGGCCCCACTTTTCTTTCCGGCTTCCTCTTCTGCCACACTTAGCATTCCCTTCCCACCCCTGACATCCATCCACACAACCACCAAACTACTCCTCCCACCTTAATAAGCTTGGACCCACCACAAGCTCTCTCAGCCTCTGTGCCTTTGCGCATGTTGCTCCACGGCTGCCAAGTACAGCTGTGCAGGTTGGGCACTGCACAAGGGTACCATGATGACATCGTAGACATCACAGATTTATTCCAATATTTTCTGGCAGATGGCAGTCAAATGTCCTTAGGAAGTAGCATCTTTTTATCGTTTGCACAAAGGTGCCATATGGGGTGGCAGGGACCATACTGTTTGCTCTGCCTGGGATGTCATCTCCCTCATTCACCACCAAGCAAGCTCCTGCTCCATCCTTCAAGACCCTCTTCAAATATCCCCTCCTCCAGGAAGATATCCATGGCAACACCTCCCCTAGGCTTTCTGCGTAGATAAATGGTTAATAACATCAATCAATGCTACTTGTTGATTCAGGAGTCAATACTGCCTGATGTAGATTTCCAGAGCAGGGCATGTGCCATTTGTAGCAGGAGAGATGATTCTAGGTGGAACTTGGACCCAGGATTAAATAACACTAAATCAGATACAAGGAAATAAACCTCTTTTTACTCTTCTTTGATTAAATCAGGGAGAAACACGTCAGTTTGGGCAAGCGTGTCTTTCAGACCTCTCTCTGACTCTTGCTAATCACCCATTTTGTCAAAGAGCAAGCAGGATGCAGGCTAAAACCTTCAGCAAGCGGTGGTGTCTGCTGAGAATTCAATACTTGGCCTTCTTTAAATTGTATTTACTTATATGACTGCTTTCTATCTATACCATATGATGCCTGTTTTCCACATCCTGTAGTGTTATCAAATTTTATTTACAAGTCAGTGCATTTAAGCACACAATATTATTTATTTAAATAAAAATATTAAGTAACTAACAAAACAGGTGGTAAGCAGAGAAGGCAAAAATCAGGAGAGTGGTACCTGAAGGAGTAGAGTTTGAAAACACAGATTTGTTTAAGAGCGCAGCTCTGGAACCAGACTGCCTGGGTTCAGATTTTGACTTGACACCTGTGTGACCTTGGGCAAGTCACCTTCCCTCTCTGAGCCTCAATGTCCTCACTTTTTAAATAGGAATAATTATAGAACACCGGCCTCCTAGAGTAGTCCAAAAGATACACTAAGAGAATGTAAAGAACTTAGCAGTGCTCACTGTTTTGATTATTATTATAATTATCAGGACAGAGGAAGTCACATGCCAGCAATGACAGGGGACCTTGAGGCATCCATCTGTTCACAGACCCAGGAGACATTTTGGCTTCAGGAACTTTTATTTGCATGGGGAAGATGAGCCTCCGGAAGGGTGGGCCACGAGAGAAGAGTGGTGTGTAGACTCACTTGGGGGGCTCAGCAGCCAGCACGGGGAAGCAGCCTTCACGGTGCCACTGTCTGTCACGCAGGCGGCGCACAGCCTGCATCTGTGGCTGGAAGGCTCCCCACTCATTCCAGTGCCGGAAGTCACCAGGCTCCAGGAGGTACTGGTACCCGTGGTAGCCGGGATACTGATAGCCGACCCAGCTGGTAGGAAAGCAAGGACAGCATGGAGGTGGCTAGCCTCACTACCTGGCACTTGGACCCCCACCTTGACCAGTCAGTTCTCCATCCATCCATCCATCCCTGCAGTCTGCTCTCCATCCCTCACCTGTGAGGGTTTGGGCTTGGGTTCACCGGGGGCTCCTCTGTCCTGGCTTTGCCCCTTCCTGCTGGCTTCCTGCTGGCTTTGGCCAGTGATCTCGCCTCTCGGACAGATCTCAGTTTTCCCCTCTAGAAAGTGGGGATGGTCCTGGGAGCTGGTTTATTAGGGTGTTTGGGGGCCAAATGGGAAAATGCATCTAAAGTACTTACTAAGTGGGTTACATGTACATGGTAGGGAGATTAATACACATCCCACTGAAAGTGGTGACCCAGAGCTCAGAGAACAGGATTAAAGGGAGTGAAGATAGGGCTTGGGGACTGGTTAACAATGAGGCAGATAAGAAGGGGGAGCTTTGTTTCAAAAAATGGTTTCCTTTGTATGAAAGTGACTTTGCGTGTAGTGGTTGGGATCACACATTCTGGTATCAGATATAATCTGTTCAAATCCTAGCTCTGCCATTTACTAGGTAGATGACTTATCAGAACACCAGCTTGCTATCTATGAAGTGGGCATGATGACATACCTGCCTCATTGGTGTGTTGTAAAGACTCAATAACTATTCATTGAAAGTAGTTAGTGCAGTGCTTGGTCCACAGTAAGCAATTAATACCAGTTATTATCCATGATTTATTTCTAATTCTGTCCCTTGCCTCTGCGGGGAGGGTCTTTCCAGGCCTCTCCCAGACCCCCTGCCCATCTTTCAAAGTCTGACTTAAGTTCCAGCCTTGCCAGATAAGCCTCGGACCCACCCTCCACTCCAGCACACATACCCTGGTCCCAGAAACCTTCCTTCCTCCTCTGACCTCCTGTGGGGACCATCTCTTACCTATTATTGTTGGACATCATCTCACAGGTGTACTGACATCTCCCTGCTAGACTGAGTAAAGCCCCCTGAAGGCAGGAACTGGCCCTTGTTCATCTCTGCCTCCCCCAGTGTGCTGAGCACAGAGCCTGGCTCACAGGCAATGTTTAGTAAATTTCAGATTGCTTGAATGCAGGGATACTGGGTTTCAGAGAAGGAGAAAATAGCAAGAAAAAGGTCAGAGCCCTGACGGTGTTACAGGAGCTCAGAAAGAGTCTGGGGTGGAGAGGTAGACACCTTACATTTGCCTAGAGGAGACCAGGGGTGTCTGGCATGGTTGTTTGGAGGCAGGGGGATTGATAAAGTGACCTCCTTCGGGTATCCGGCCCTTCCCTGTGTTCTCATGAACATGGGGACATGGGGCTCTGTTTTGAAAGCTTCAAATCCTGAGAGTTCAGAGCAGAAGAAGTCCTTCAGAATAAGGAGCCTGCTGAGCCCATTGTATAGACGGCAACACTGAGTCACAGAGAGGGCATGTGGCTCACCCAGGTCCCACAGTGCATCAGTGATGGGGTTAAGGGCCTTTCATTACACAGTCTCACCTCTCAGATGTCATTCTACTCATGTCCCTAGAGGCTACAATTTCCCTGAATATTCCCTTTCCCTAGACACATCCAGACTCATCTACTCACGTCAGCTCTGCCCCTTGCACTTAATTATTCCTCCAACCCAAATACAGGGTTAGAAGCCCCTATTCGCTCCATCTTCCCACTTTTTAGAACAACTTGCTAGGTCTGTTTACATTGACATGTAGTTCGTCAACAAATGACTCCACTCCCCAGAGGGATGAAGCTCTCTTTGTGGAATCCTAGCCACTGGCACAGAGAGAATTTAGGAGGAGCCGGGCCCTTTCCTATATGTGTGATGTCACATCCTGTAAGGGGAACGGCGTCCGAATCTGTCTGAGCTTGAAGCAGGGGATGAGGGCCCGCAGGTGGGATTCTTACGTTCCGCTGGCGACCTTCACGCTGCCCACGCGGTCACAGAAGCCGTAGACCCAGAGACTGGGCACATCATCCTCCTGGATCTCCATGGTGTTGCCCTTGAAGTTGGCACCTTCAAACAGGCAGAGCTTGTGCGCCTGGGCGTCCTGGGGAAGGAGAGACTGAGTCAGGGCTGTGAAGTATGAATGGGGCAAAGAGAAGTGACTTAGCAGGGCCTTCTGGGTGTGGAAAGAGAGAGCGGAGTCTGCTCAGGCCACCATGGGACTCGCCCAGGACTGCAGTTGTCCAGCCTCAAAGCGCCCTCCTCATCTGGGAAAAGGGAGTGTCAGCCTCTACCTCCTGGAGTTAATCCATACGGAGCACTTAGCATGATGTCTGGCATACATACATCAAGTGCTCCAAGCAAATTTATTATTTTTATTATGATGATCAGGGATGCAGAGGCTCAGAGAAGTCAAGGTTCTTGATCAGTGTCACACAGCCAGCAAAGGGCAGAACCTTCCAGAGAAGCATTTCATTCCTCCCATCCCATCTTGCACCCTGTTCCCTTCCACTCCCTCTGCTGCAGCCACAGTGGCCCTATTTTAGTTCCTTGGTCCCACCCACTCCATCTTCATTCCAGGAACTCTGCCCTAACTGTTCCCTGGGAGACTGTTCACACGGCTGACTCAGTTCCCATCCTTTGCAAGCTGTCTCTCCTGATCACCCCCGACCACTCCCACCCGCTCTTCCCCAACGTCAGAGCCCCGGTTTCCTCTTCCCCTCTCCTAGCACACTGCATGGCCCCCGTGCAGCACGTGCAACAGTTGTTCACCATTACAGATTCATTTTTGTGATTAGGTTTTCAGCAGCTGCCTCCCACTAGGGCAGGGACCTTGCCTGTCCCAAGCACAACTGCACCCCCAGAGCCTATGACACAGCCTGGCAGAAACACATCAATGTGTTTGTGGTTGAATGAATGACTGTAGGTGGAAGATGGTTGAGATACAGATCCCTCTAACTTCCCAGGAGAGAGCGCTGGAAAGGAGTCAGGGAACCAGCTGGCAGGGAGTTGGAGCCACCCAGGTATGAGAGAAGATGGGCCACATTAGGATGGTGGCAGGGATACAGAGGAGGAATTAGACCAGTGGCTCTCAGCCCTGGCTACCCAGAGACTACCTAGGAGGCATGAAAAGATATCAGTGCCTGCGACTTAGCCCCAGAGATGTGGAGTTAATTGGTCTGGGGTGGGGTCCAGGCATTGGGAATTTTTTCTTTTTTCTTTTTTTTAATATTTTACTTTTATTAGAGTATAGCTGATTCACAATGTTGTGTTAATTTCAGGTATTCAGTTATACATACATATATTCACTCTTTTTAGATTCTTTTCTCATATAGGTTATCACAGAATATTGGGTAGAGTTCCCTATGCTATACAGTAGGTCCCCGTCAGTCATCTGTCTTATATATAGAAGTGTGAGTGTGTTCATCCCAAGCTCCTCATTTTCCCCTCCCCCTCGAGGATTTTTTTCTAATAATATATTTTATTTAAGCAAACGTGTCTAAATTATGATGATTTCAATATGTAGCCAACATGGCAATATTAATGAGGTATTTTACATTCTTATTCTGCTTTTTTACTATGTATTCAAAGCCTTGCATGTCTGTTACGCACCTCCATTCAAACTAGCCAAGATTCAAGTGTTTAATAGCCATATATGGCTATTATATTGGACAGCAAGGTTCTACAAGCTACTGGAAATGCTCTAGCTGATCGCTCTTCCAAACAAGGTCCCTTGACATCGACCGCCTTATAAGGACCATTGACTGAGAGATTTCTACGAATTCTTGCAAAGAGACCATTATTAAGGCTGATAATTCAGCCTCAATTTGAGAAAAACACTAGGAATGATCGGAATGGATAATCCATTAAGGTAAGTTTGGTGATGCCAAAACAGCTGGCTGTGGGCACGTGATAGCCTCAAAAGGACATGCAGGAAAACTCTTCACGGGGCTTCCCTGGTGGCGCCGTGGTTGAGAGTCCGCCTGCCGATACAGGGGACGCGGGTTCGTGCCCTGGTCCGTGAGGATCCCACATGCCGCGGAGCGGCTGGGCCCGTGAGCCACGGCCGCTAAGCCTGCGCGTCTGGAGCCTGTGCTCCGCAATGGGAGAGGCCACAAGAGTAAGAGGCCCGCGTACCGCAAAAAAAAAAAAACTCTTCACGAAAATTCCCATCTCAGATGGCAAAAGTTGGTTACCATCAGACACTAACATTGGTGAGTGAAGATGTGGCTGGTTCATGAATCATCATCAACATAATTCTAGAAGAAACCTGTGATTGGCTTGGAGATAACTCCACCTATTTTGGCTTTGAGTCTTCTTGAAGTTATGCTACTTACTTTAGTTAAACATTATAAAGGGGCTAATTCAGTATATAGTCTTATCATCAGGATAAGTTGCCTTTCATGGTGCCTTTCCACAATATCCCTCTTTCCAGCTATCACACAAACTTCAACCTGCATGTCTGATGATTTGGATGGACCTTGGGATTTTTCGAAGCTCCCCAGGAGTGCCTAATGTGCATCAGCAATTAGAAACATTCCACAAAGAGAGTCAAGGAAGACAACAACTGAGAGGTTCAGTCCACTCTCGACAGCAGCAGAGAAGGAAAAAACTAGGTTCCATTGGCCCTGGGCTCCTAGTAGGAGCTGGACACACGATGAGTGTATCAGGGATGCCTTATGAATTGTTGAGCACAAGAGCCATTGCCCTTGGACAACTCAGAGGTCGCTGCGCCTCCCTGCCCACCATTCCTTCTTTATTTTTCTTGCTCACCTGACTCCTTTGCTCTCCTGGCCATCAGACCTCACGCTTGCTCCTGCCCTGCCACACTAATCCCCCAGGCCCGGTACAGGAGCCACTCACCATCCTGATGGGCCAGAAGGACATGAGCCGGTCGCTGCGGTAGCTGCTGGACCACGTGTCCCATCGCGGGTACTCGCCCTTCTCCAGGATGAACATTTCCCCCCGGAAGTTGGACTGCTCAAAGGCAACCCAGCTGGACATGAGAGAGATGGGGAGGGCGGGGAGAGTCAGGAGGGGCAAAGGCAGAGAGGAGAGGAATCCTTAGCAGAAGCCGATCTTCCCCTTGCAAGGCAGCCCCAAGGCGGTGGGTTTGATCCCAGGCTATGCCACTGACTGGCTGTGTGACCACAGGAAGTTGCTTCACTTCTCTGAGCCTCGGTTTCCTCATCTAATATGCCTATTTTCTTGAAGTTGGTGAAGGATTAAATGAGACAATGTGTGTAATTATACGAGCAAAATGTTTCCCCAGATGTAGGATTTACATATAATTTAAGTATTATAAGGACTTGGGAGAAATAACACACAAGAAGACATTAAAAAAAAAATGGATTCCAGCTAGGAGAAAGTCTTTGTTGGATACTAATGTGTCTTTAACACTTATTAATCTCTCTTTGTAGCAAAGGAAGAACAGGCCACCAGCCCAGAGCCTTGAGCAGGCTATTATACTGTGCTCATTGTATAAATTTGTTTATGGATACCTTTTACTTATAGCAGATGATATCAGCTGTCCATTTGTAAAAGTGATGCAAAGGTTCTTTTGATATATGTTTACTTGTGTCAAAAAAGGTCATTTACAATGAAATATATCAGATAAATAATAGTCCTGGAGGTATGGGGGTAGGGAAAAATTGATACAGGTGCTTGAATCACCTGTATTTTTGGTAAAGACCGGCCTGGCATACAGAAGACAGTAATCGGTATGAGGGCAGTGGGAGGGAAACGATAGTAATATTCACCTCTCAGATACCTATGAGAATTAAATGTGATTGCGCATATGCAGGTGTTCAGTTCTCTAAAAGGACTAACTAAGCTTGATGTCAGATGGGGGCTTTCTCAGTGCAGCCTGATTGAGAATGGCAGTGAGCTTGTGTTAGAGGGACCAGGGATTCCGGGGGAGATAAGATGATCCCCATTTCATAGATGAGAAGGCTGAGACTAAGGAGCCCCTTGAACTTTGCTCTCTATGTGTTCAGGAGTTCTGAGGGAACATGAGAGGGCTGACGGGTCACTGACATTAGTCTTATCTCCCTGGGGGCTGCTGGGACCTTCCTCTATCCAGAAGGAGTTGCGGCAGATGGAGGAGGGATGGACTACCACCACAGACTGAAACGGAATGTGTCCCAGGAGCCTCAAGTCTTGTCTGAGGAATGCGCCAACCCACACTGGAGTGACAGAATTGAAGATGCAGACTGATTCTTCCAGAATAGAGGTGAATCTGCCTCCGTCCTCCCTAGTCTAGAGAAGAGGAGGAAGGGAGGGAGGGAGGGAGGAAGGGAGGGAGGGTTTTCACTAAGCAGGATATAACCCATTAGTGGGTTGTGGAATCAATTCACTGGGTTACTACCAGTATTTTTAAAGGATAGGAAGGAAGGAAGGGAAGGAGGGGAGGGACGGAGGGAGGGAGGGAGGGAGGGAGGTTAAATGGATGGATGAGTAGATAAGTGGATGGACAGGTGGATGGGTAGGTGGATAGAAGGATAGATGGCTGGATCTATGGATGAGTGTATTGATGGATGGATGCATGATGCAGAATGGATGGATGGAGGGAGGGGTAAATAGAGGGATAAAGAAATGGGTGGAGAATGAATGGACAGATGGATGGATGGGTTGATCTACAGATGGATGAATAGGTGGAGATTGAATGGACAGATGGATGGATGGGTTGATCTACAGATGGATGAATAGGTGGATGGGAAGGGAGCCTTGGAAGATGGTACCTTGTAGGAGTTAAGAACATAGACTTTGGAAACAGATGGACCTGAGTTCTGATCCCAGTTCATCATTTATTTTCTGTATGACTTTCGGCAAGTCACTTAAGCTCATTAAGCCTCCGAAAAGGAGAAGAAATGATTGCATCTACCTTGTCAGGAGGTTAAGAGAGTTTAAAAGAGAAAGCATGATCAGTAATATCTTTCATGACTAAAGAGGAAGGGAAGCTGCTGGAGATCTGAGCTTATGGAAAGACAGACACTGATGTGGTCCTGCCACCCTGCCACCCTCCCCCCAAACTGTCTTATTCAGGAGTCATAATGCCCAGTGACGACCTGTTACATGAGTGAGGAATTGTCAATATTTATTTTGGTGCCTTTTCTCATCTCCTACGGTTCATTTGAGTCTTACAAGCAAGGAGAGAGGTAAGGCAGGAATCTGAATTCCCAGATATGGAAACTGAGGCTCAGAGGGGCTAAGTCACTGGTCTAAAGTCACATGATGGTGTCAGATGTCAGCTGAGGCCTCCTAGGTTTCAGGCAGGCATGCCTCCCCTCCCCATCTATGTGAGGGCACACCTCCCCTCCCCTCCCCTCCCCCTGCCCACCTCATCCCGTCATTTTTTTTTTTCCACCACTATTTTTCCCATGACCCTGCTGGTCCTGACACAGAGCCAGGGCCCTGGAACACAGGATCTTTTCTCTCCCATCAGGTGCAGTCCCAGAGCACACACCAAAGACCAGCCGCATCTTTGTTTGAGGAGAGATACTCTGGGTTTGAGTCACAGACAATGAAAAAAGCCTGAAAACCCAAACTGGCCACATCCGGCAGCTTCTGCTCCCAGCTGGGCAGTCTGAGGGTGGCGCTGAGGTTACCAGCCTACCCTGGCCCAGGGTAACTTGGCTGAACTCACAGGGCAACAGGGTGGGTAAATAATCCTCACTGCCACCTGCCATGTTTGGGCACCCCCAAAGTGCCAGGCCCATGCTGCATTATCACCTTCAGACCTTAGAATAATCCAGTGGAGGGTAGTGGGGACCATTTCAGAGATGAGGAAACTGAGGCTTGGACACTGAACAAGGCAAACAGGGGAGCTGAGACTCAAACCCAGACCTGTCTGACCTCAAAGCTTATCTCTGCTCTTTGTATGCTGGGTGTACAGGCTGATTACACTTCTTGAGGGCTTTTCTGCTGGAGAGACAAGAGGCAAGGGGGCCCTGTGGGTCTTATCCAGGGGCTGGCCCTGCACTCTGAGCTTAGTGCACAGGGGCTGAAGTTGGTGCAGCCACTATGTCCAAGGGACAATTATTCTTGTTTTATATGGGGGTCACTAAGGCCCAGAGAAGCCCAGAGAGTTAGGGGCAGGCTGTGGAGCATGGTGATTAAAGCACTAGGGATGAAACTGGTCAAGCTGAGTTGAACCCAGGCTCTACCACTTACCACTAGGTGACTTTGGCCAAGGGACTTAACCTCTCTGAGCCTCGGTTTCCTCATCTGTCAAATGGGAATAAGAATCGCCCCTACCTCATACAGCACTGTAGGATCATCTAGGTAAAGCCCTCAGTCAGTGCCTGGCACTAATGGGTACTCAACAGATGCTTATTATTACCTTTAAGGCTGCTTGATGCCCAGGAGAGGGGACAGCTAACGGACACCTGGCTCTTTGGCCTCCTCCTGCTATCAGTGATGGGCAGGGTTCCTTCTATAGCAGAAAAAACATCTCTCTGGAGCCTGGAATCATGACTTACTGTCAGTGTGACCATATGTTA
Organism: Lipotes vexillifer; assembly: GCF_000442215.2. Lineage (NCBI taxonomy): Eukaryota > Metazoa > Chordata > Mammalia > Artiodactyla > Lipotidae > Lipotes > Lipotes vexillifer. Next base: position 1,361,928 of record NW_006788040.1, read on the forward strand.
ATCAAATCACCTCTCAGAGTCTCAGTTTCCTCACCTGTAAAATGGGAAGGAGAATCATACCTCTTTCCTCCCTCTTGGGTTTGAAAGAAATACTGGAAATAATATACAGTTGGCCCCAGTATCCGTGCATCCTACATCTGCGGATACGGAGGTTCGGCTGTACTACAGGGACTTGAGCATCCAAGGATTTTGGTATCACTGGGTATCCTGGAACCAATCCACCTCGGATACTGAGGGATGACTGTGTCTCTAACAGCATGGTGATAGGCATGGAGTGGAGCAGGTGGCCAGTAAATGGCAGCTACGGTCGTTTTCTTATTACTTTACTAGGGCTGTGGGAGTGCCCTTCCACTGCTCAACACTCACGGTCCTGAGGTGACAATGAGGCTGCGCACTCGGTCGAAGCCGCGGTCTCCCAGGTTCAAGCACTCCCCGGAGAATTCCACCCGCCGGCCCTGGAAGTTCTCCTGATCAAAGACCACCAGCTGCAGGAGAGAAACCCTCATGTCAAGGGGGCAGAGTGAGCAGGGAGAGGCTCCAGGTCAAATATGCATTAAGTACTTATGTAAATAAGAGCAGGCTGTGCCCAGATCACATGAGAGCTTGCCATGAGCCAAGATCTGTGAACTTAATATCTGTACCATCTTTAGGAACTGATGGATCTTCCTTCCAGGCCGTTATCTGTGCTCTTTCTCCTGTCTGGGATGCCTTCCTCATCACATATCCCCATCCTGGAGCTCATGTCCCCTGTCCTGTCCTAGGCTCAGATGTCACCTCCTTCAGGAAGCCCTCCCTGATACCCTCTCCCTGGGTGAGCTTGGTTGAGTGCCCACCCCCCACCCCCACTGTGCTCATCCCATCAGCAGCACAAGTAACACACTACACAGTCACTGCTGCTTTGCTTCTGGGTATCTCTATGCACCCCTCTCCCCTTTCACTCAACCCTTCCAAAGACCAATGGGGTGGATCCATTTCTTTATCTCCAAGCCCCAGCCCCTGCCACAGAGCTGATGCTCAGGAAACATTCACCAGTCTACCCAACAAACCATAGGGGAGGCCAGAAGCAGGGGCCCCTGTGTAAACGTGGGCTAATCCCCTCCTCTCACTAAGCATCCAATTTTGGTTTTTATCTGTTTGTTGTCCCAAGTTGGGAAAATGCTGCCATTCACTTGAACCGAGGCAAGTGGATGACTTCTCCTGAGCCTGTTTCCAGCTGTAAAAGGGAAAG
>NW_006788040.1:1363173-1374646 GCF_000442215.2 Lipotes vexillifer
CATACCCTTTACCCAGCCCTTCCACTCCTACACTTATCTGCCCAAGAGAAACTCTTGCAGGAGACATGGCTGAGAAAACCCTGACCAAGCCTTTCACGACAGCAAAGTTACCAATCACCCAGGAGTGACAGTCACAGTCTGAAACATCACACAGCAACCAAAACGAATGACCCACAGCAATGCACAACAGTATCAGTGACTATCAGAAATCTCATAGCAAGTAAAAAGAAATCTCATAGGAAGAAAAATGAAAAATCCAGAAAGATTACATATGGTATATTTCAGTAAGTTAAAAACAAATAAAATACACATATATACTTTTAAAGGAACAATGCATCAAAGCACATAAAAAAGCAAGCAAGCAGATGATGGACCGGGTGAGGATGGCAGTTGCCTCGCGTAGGCGAGGAAGGAGGTGGGCTCACGGGACGGTGTGGGGCAGGTAGGCGGCTGGAGAGGTGGGAACGGAGTGGGGCGGCAACACTTTGAGGTTAGATTGAGGATGTTTGCCAAGTCCTGGCTTTTCACACAAGTGGTGGGTTTGCAGGTGCGTGTTGTATTATTAAAAATTAAATTGAAATTAACCATTAAATAAGCGACTACATAAATAAAATCTGGCCAGGGGCGGACTGCATGACAGCCTGTCATGAACCAAGGGTGGTGAAATGAGCCAGTTCTGTGCACCCGAGGTTGAAACCCAACCCAACCCAATCCGAAGGGACCGGATGCCTCGCTTTCCAGGAGCCCTTTCAGCCTGACCGACCGCTTGGAACACTTTTCAAGAGGGTGTGAGGCCGGCCTTCTGCCCTGGAGGACCTCCTGCGACAGCCGTTTCCTGCTGCTAAGCCAGCCCGCTTTCTCTCCTCCATCTGTTTCTTGCATGCGACAAACTGTAAGCAGGTGCAAGCCGGTTGCGCAGACTGGCGGGGAGGGGAGCGGAGGAGGGGGAGGAAGAGGGAGGGGAGGGGTAAGGGGAGGAGGGAGAGGAAGCGCGGGGTGGAGCTCAGCCACCCCGCCCCCAGGTCCTCACCTTGTAGCTCCCGGGAGGCAGGTCCCCTTTGGCAGCGGGCACCCGCTGGGCTGGGGCCTGGGCGGGGCCGGAGCCCGAGGCTGAGCCCTTCCCATCAGTCCCTGGGTTCACCGCAGCTGTTGCCGAGGCCTTGGCCGCTGGCTGAGACATGGTTCCCAGCTGCAAAAGTCTGTAAAGAACCCTTCGGCCTGGGTTCAGTCAGGGATGGCGCCCCCAAGCTGCCTCCCCGGCTCTCATCCCCCATCACCCTGTGTGCTCAGGCTTCTCTGAATTCATCTAGTCTTTCTCCATCTAAAACAGAAGCCTGGAAGTTTTCTGTCCCCATCTCCCTTTGCCGTCAAGGATTTCCTGTCTGGGGACCACTCATGCCTGTTATGCTTTTCTCCAGGCTTCAGACCCTGCCGGTGCCTCCACCAAGCCGTGTCCTCGCTGTCCCCCTGCTATGTCCTTCCTCTGCGCCCCCCGGAGTCACTTATCATGCTTCTCACCACTTATCATGCTTCTTGTCTTGGGCAGCCTCAATTTGCCTCAGCAGATTCATAGCAAGAAGTCCCGTTTGGGAAAGCCTAAGGGAGGCCAGGCTCTGTTACATTCATGAATGAACGCATCCATCCCTCACCCTAACCTCTTATCTCCTCTGAGCAATCTGAGTCTGGTGGGGGTGGTGGGGGTGGTGGGATGACCTGCCCAAGGCCACATAGCTACTAAGTGGTAGGACTCCAATTTCAGTGCAAGCAGACAAACCCAGCAACTGGGCTTTGCCATTTACTTATTCGGATCGATTCATCCTTCCATCCCCAGCACCTGGCTCAGCACCTGACACACAGGAGATGCTCAATTAACATCTGTTCAGAGATTGCATGAATGTATGTTCCTCCCTCCTTTCCCAGTCAAACTGCTGCCTCTGGTACTGCCTGGGAACGGGTGTGTGGGTGCAGACACAGGCCTGAGACTGGGGCGTAAAGGAGTCTCCAGGAGGACGTGTTTCGCCCATGGCAGGGTTCTAAAGGGAGGCTGTGGCTGTGTAGGCTTTGGGTGGAGAGCACTTCGGTCAATTCCAGTGGTTCCTCATTACTTTGGGGTCATGGATGCCTTTGAGTGTTTGAAGAACGCCTTGTCCTTGTCCCCAGGGAAAAAAAATGCCCCCTTTAATTTTGGAGACAATTTCCAGGGGGCTCCAGGACCCCCTGATGGCACAGATCATCAAGACCCTCTTGCAGTGGATTCCTGAACACTTTCTGTAAGAAAGAGCTGGTTGGGGCAAGCAGATCCCTCCCTGCATCTCCCCCTGAGAAAGACTGCGGCGACTCTGGGTTGCTCTGCCCACGATGGGCAAGGCCACACATCTGGGCCACATCTGTGGCTTCCAGGCGCTTGCTTACCCCCACCCTGACCCCGGCCAAGTCAGTCTATGAATCAACATTCCCCTCGTATGGTAGTTGGGTTCCTTCCTTTCTGGACATGTGCTCATTCCTTCAATATTCTCTCTCTCCTCTCCCCCCTCACCCCCGCCTCCTCCCTTTCCCCTCCCCCTCCCTCTTGCTGCCTTCCTGTTTATTTCTGTTTTTACTTCTCTCTCTGCCTATGCTTCTCTCTTTCTGTTTCTCTCCCCAGTATCTTGCTCTCTTTATACCTCTGCATCTCTCTATCTGTTCTTTGTCTTCCTTCTCTTTCTTTTCCTCCCTCCCTGTCTCTATTTTTATCTTTTCTCTCTTTCTGTCTCTCGCTGCCTTTCTCCTGATTACCCCGTCTCCCTGACTCTTTTCTGTTCCTGATCTCTCTGCCTCCCCCTCTCTGCCTCTGTCCTGTCCCCTCCCCTCCCCTGGGGCTCTTAGCTGCGGTGGGTCCCCTCTTACCTGGGGCCCTGCTACTTCCTGCTGGAGGGCAGGCAGGAGGGCAGGCTGGTGCAGTGGGTGACGAGGGGCCGACCCCCCATTTTATAGTCTGGCAGACACCAGACCCTGTGGTCTGTGGTACAAAGGGGGAGCTGGCTCAGCAGGCCCCAGGCAGAGAGTCAGGGGCCTCAGAGCCCTGACCCTGCCGGGTTCCTGCAAAGAGCAGCACTTCCCATTGTGAGCCCAGCAGGCACAGCAGAAACCCTGGCCAGTAGCCACATCGCCTCGCCTCTGCCCAGCCCCTGCCCGGATGCCGCTCTCGCAAACCCCAGCCAGGGATGGGCCCACAGGGTCCCCGCTGGCTGCCAATCCTGGGGCAGGGAAAAGGGGAGCCCCCAGAAGGCAGGGGACCTGGGTTTGAGTCCAGGCTCAGCCACTCTGCACTGTGTGGCACTTGGCAAGTCTCTATCCCTCAGGGCCTCCGTGTCTGCAGTTATCAGTGGCGCAGGTGTCCCTATGGGGTGCTGCACAGGAAAGAAGGGGCCGTGAGTTAGCGCTAAATGCATTACCGCTGCCCTCTGGTCAGTTCCCAGGACAACCCACCTTATCTGGCACTTTCATTATACTCATTTGGCAGATGAGCAAAACTAGGGTACAGAGAGGTCAGAGGCAGGAACTGGCCAGGGTAAGGGGGAGCTAGGGAAACCAGGTTGGGAGAGAGAAACAGGGAGACAGATTGGGAGAAGTGCAGAGCGACAGAGAAAGGGAGATGATGGAGATGGACATACAGAGGGGCAGATGGACGGTGATGGGGAGAGAGACAGACAGAGAGAGAGAGAGACGGATGTCAGGTTGAGGCCCGGGTAGAACAATGGACTTCAACAAGGTCACACAGGGCAAACTCATAGTAGAGCCAGGGCTGGAGGGACCCAGGGGCGCTGCTGGGCCAGGCCAGCCTGCAGTCTGACTCCCTGGCCCCAGGTGGTGGGGGGGCGGGGAGAGGGGATTCTGCATAAGTTTTTGCTTCTTCTATGGGGGTCCAGGAACCCAGATTCCCCGCGGAGCCCAGCTGCGCCTGGAGGTCACCGTGGCCTGGGGCCAGCTCTGCCTTCCACCCCCGCCTCACTTCCTGGCCTCCCCCTCAGCCTTTCATCCTGGGCCAAGGCCTGGGAGGGGGCCAGCGACCGCAGGATGGGGCAGCCACTGTAATGGGGGCCAAGATGCCTGTGGTAGGGGCCACCCACGGGTCTGGGTTTCAGGGTCAAGATGTCTGGGGCAGTTCCATGATCCCTGTGGTAATGGGCTGCCAGCCAGTGAGGGCAGAGGTAGGGGGTGCACAGCCTCATGCTGGATGGTTCCACTGGGAGCATCTGACTGACTTGGCTCCTGTAATCCTCGTTATGATGGTGGGGACTCTGAGATTAATCCTCTTTGCAGATGAGGAAACCGCCGCAAGTCCCTTTCCCCTCTCTCAGCCTGTTTCCTCATCTGTAAAATGGAATTGGGAGTCACATCTTTTTCTTTTTTTTTAAGTTTTTTTTTTTTTTTGATGGGGACCATTTTTTAAAAAGTCTTTATTGAATTTGTTACAATATTGCTTCTGTTTTATTTATTTACTTATTTATTTAAGTTTTTGGCCATGAGGCATGTGGGATCTTAGCTCCCGAATCAGGGATCGAACCCACACCCCCTGCATTGGAAGGCGAAGTCTGAACCTCTGGACCACCAGGGAAGTCCCAGTCACATCCTTTTAACTCCTGAACCCAAGCTCTCAAAAACGATGCCCTCCTGTATTTAAGGGTAATCATGTTCCCCAGCTCTAGTGAAATATAAATGACACACAACATAGTGTAAGTGTAAGGTGTGCCACATGTTGATCTGATACATTTACAAATCACAAAATGATTGCTACCTCCATCCCATCACATAGTTACCATTTATTTTGTTGTTGGGAAACATGTAAGATCTGCTCTCTAAGCAACATTCAAGTATATGATACGTATTAGCTATAATCACCATGTTGTACATTAGGTCCCCAAACTTGTTATTCTTATAACTGGAAGTTTATACCCTTTGAGCACCATCTCCCTGTTTCCCCCACCTCCCAGCCCCTGGCAGCCACCATTTTACTCTCCACTTCTCTGATTTTGTCTTTTTAAGATACCATATGTAAGTGAAATCATACAGTATTTGTCTTTCTCTGTTTGATTTATTTCACTTAGCATAATGCCCTCAAGGTCTATCCATGATGTCACAAATGGCAGGATTTCCTTCTTTTTCAAGGCTGAATAATATTCCATTATATCTATATACCACCTCTTCTTTATCCACTCATCCATTGATGGATAATTAGGTTATTTTCACTTCTTGGCTATTGTGAATAATGCTGTAACAAACATGGGAGTGCAGATGTGTCAATAGTAATTTTTTTTATTAGCAATGATGATGACAATGATGATGGAGACACATGATGAATATTATGTTCCAGGCGAAGTTCCGGAACAGCAAGTGCTGTTCATGTGTAATTCACACTTACCCTCACAATGCCCCTATCTCTTAGGCTAAACCCAATTTACTTTGTTATACCCATTTTACATATGAGGAAACTGAGGCTCAGAGAGATTAAGTAACGTACTCAAGGTTACCCAGCCAACAGGAGTGGGACACAACCCTGGGCAGTCTGGCTACAGAGCCTACATTCTTAGCCTTTGATCTTCATGGCAACCTAATATTAAAGTTATGCATTTGATAGGGCTACATTTAACCCTCTCAGGAGGGAACTAATATTGCCATTTTAGATGCCATGAGCTGACCTAGGACATCCTCCAGGTCACCCAGAGCGATCTGGTTTCCAGCCATGCTCTTTCCCATGCTGTGAAAGCCCCCTCTTAGGCCAACTCAGAGGGTGGGAGTGTGGGGAGAGGGCGCACAAAGCGAATCCTACAAACCCTGGATATTCAGCAGGTGCGGTACAGTTTGCAAAGCATGTTCACACCCGCCAGCTCCTTCATTCTGCCCACAGAGCCCTCTGGACTCCTCTCTGAGCTTTGTGGGCCCTGGAGGCCCTAGCCCAGCCACCTTTCCTGCCTGTGTCCCTCTGCTCTCCTTCAGGGTCCCTGAACTCCAGCACCATCAGGCCACCAGCCCCATATTCCTACCTCTGCAGCTTTGCCTAGCAAAAGCATTTCCTTCCATCTCACTTTGTACAAATCCTCCTCACCCTTCAGAGCCTAGTTTCAATGCCACCTCCACCATGAAGCCTACCCTGATTGCTCCCACTGGAAGAGGAAGGGACCTGGGAGGGGGAAACGTATAGGCATTTGTTGAATGTCTGTTCCAGGCATGTTACATAATCTCACACCAGTCCTGTGATATAGTTTATTCTTGTCCCATTTTCTGGGAAGAAATAGCGGAAACGACCTGCCCCAGGTCACACAGCTAGGAAGGACGAGGTTTTTAGACTCTGTGTCTACCACTTGTTATCCTTCTCCAGTCAGGAGTCCCATGGAGCTGATTAAGGCAGACCTTCCTCCTCTTGCCTCCTTCATGGGTAATCCCTGAGTGGGAGCAACCTGACCTTTCCCTCCCAGCCGAAGCCAATGCTGCTGACACCTCTCTATTGGAGTTCCAGCCAGGGCTGGCTTTTGTTCCCATTGCTTGCTTGCTGAGTCAGGGCTCTGTCCCCCCAGGGGCCCTCTCTCCTCCCTGCCTATAAGAGTCTGACCTCCACTGGTGCCAGGTCTGGCATGTTCTCTGGGTCCATCTCGGTAAGTCCCAGGCTCGGAGAAGGAGTGGGATCTGAGCTCTGGGTGAGCATCCTGGGAGGGAGGGGAGCCCAGGCCCCCAATCCTGGGGACATCACTGTGCCATCCCGAATGCCACCCTCATCCTAACCAAGGCATCCTAACTAGGATCCAGACATCAAGACCAGTACCTGCAACCCCCGTTTAAAACCAGACTTATTCCTGCAATCCTGTTGCCTCAACTTCCACTATTAGAGTTCCCTTTTTGGGTCAGGTGCTGTCTTTGGGAGGCTCTCTTAAGCTGAGCACCTTGGTTCTTGCCTGGGGTGAAACATCCGCCCACCAGCAGCCACAGAAAATTTCCCACAGTGAGCAGATAAAACAATACAGAGCAGGGCTTAGAGGAATGGGGCCCAGAATGGGTCCATTTTGAGATAGCGGTAGGATGGAAGAAAAGGAGATGGTATTGGTCACAGATGGAAAGGGTAGGAGAGGGACAGGCCAAAGCCGCACTTTGCCCCCGACCTCAGGCACATCTGGACCCCATCTGGATCCCAATCAGCCCAAACTAGACTTCAGCCTCAAGGAGGGGAGCAGAGTCAGGGCAGAAGCTTATCGTGTTCTTCTCTTGTGTAGGAAACAAGCAGCATGTCTCTGCAGTGCACCAAGTCAGCGGGACACTGGAAGGTAGGAAGAGGCATGGGAAGGGGGCGATGTCTGGGAAGTGGGAGGGCACAGGTCGAACCCAGGTCCTGGGGACCACCGCCCCCACCTTCATTGAATCCCCACCTCACCCCTGGCGGGCGGTAACGAGGGCCCATTTCACAGAGGATGCAATCAAGGCTCCAAGAGGGAGAGGGTCTTGCCCAAGTTCACACACTGGGGTCTTGATTTGAACTTGTGTCTTACGGTCCCAAATTCAACGGTCTCTCTGGCAGAGATGGCAAACTGGTAATTGCACAGTCTCTGGGCATGATTTCTTTGACTTCCTCTGTGTTAAAAAAGAGAAGAAAAAAAAAACCCAACCTTTGAATTTGTCATCAGCCTTTGAAAACATGGAAGGTCCACAGAAAAGTCCAGATATAGGGGTTGTCTTCGGAAATTTAACAGTTGGTCGCATTGTCATGTGGCAACAGTAGGTGGCGCTGAGCAGATGCCACCCACTTCCACAGGGCCCATGCTCTGGGTCCTCAGCCCTCACACTCCTTTCCTGGCCCCTGGAGGCATGAGAGTCTGCAATCCCTGCTTTACCTGATCTGCCCCACCCTGAGTCCTGGGGTGAAGCCCTAACCACTCACGGGACTCTGATGCGCGTCTCCACCTTTTCTCTCCGGCATAGATCGTGGTGTGGGATGAGGAGGGCTTCCAAGGCCGGCGGCACGAGTTCACAGCTGAGTGCCCCAGTGTGCTGGAGCTTGGTTTTGAGACTGTGCGATCTTTGAAAGTGCTGAGTGGAGCGTGAGTCCAGGGGGATTGGAATCGGGGTGGGGGAGACAGGAAGTGATCTAGAGAGGGGTGCTGGGACTTTTAGATGTTCTAGGTGTTAATCTTCCCAGGCTCTAACTGTACCAGTGTGCCTTCCTTGGGTCTGAGATGCTGGGGAGTGTGCAGGATGGCAGTGTAAGGTCGTGCAGGTTGTGCACTGCTCAAATGTAAGGGGCGCCATTCACACAGAGCCTTCCCACTGGATGAGGCAGCCCTGCGGGGGCAGACCTTTAGAACCCAGTGTTGGATCTGAAATGTCCCTCTTAGGCACAAATCAAAAGCCAATATCACTCACCAAAAGTAGAAGGTAACTATAAATATAGTAAAAAAAAAAAAAAAATACTAGCATTCTGTAGTTGAACATTGTTGCTTGACTGAGGCTCTGAGCATGAGATATGTTTTGTTAAGAGAGAGAGAGAGAGAGTAATGAGATGGCCAAGTCAGCATGTGGTCAAGCCTCATCTACATGGCCTAGAGGGACACGTGCAAGAGTGCCAGCTACCTGCATGGAGCCGGTCCCCTACCTACAGTATGCACAGCGAGGCAGTGGGCTACTAGGTCTAGATTGGACTTCTCCATGTCAACAGGTTGGATGTTTGGGGCTGGTAATTCTGTGCTGGGGGGCTGTCCTGTGCATTGGAGGATGTTTAGCAGCATCCCTGGCCTCTACTCACTAAATGCCAGCTGCAAAACCCTCTGCTCCCTCCTCCCAGCATGAGCACTAAAAATGCCTGCAGACATTGTTAAATGCCTCCTTGGGGGACAAAGTCACCCCTGCGTGATAACCACTGGTCTAGAACTCAGGGTGGGGGGCCTCTTAACCTCTTGCACTCTCTACCCTCTGTCCGCAGGTGGGTGGGTTTTGAGCACGCCGGTTTCCAAGGGCAGCAGTATGTGCTGGAGCGGGGTGAGTACCCGTCCTGGGATGCCTGGAGTGGCAACACGTCCTACCCCGCCGAGAGGCTCACCTCCTTCCGGCCCGTGGCCTGCGCTGTGAGTCCTGCCACTGCCTGAGCCTGGGGTGGCCTGAGCCCCTCCAGTGGGGGTTTGGGAACCAGATGTCCCAGAGTTCAAATTCTCATGTCACTGCTTCAAGCTGTGTGAGGTGGCAGTCCCTCCCCTGGGCCTCAGTCTCTTCATCTTGAAATGGGGCCGTAGTACCTATGTTGTGGGGTAAAAGGATGTACGTATAGCATCTGGACAGAGCCGTCCACAAACGTTCTGCCCATTGCAACTTTGGTTATAATATGAGCTCCTCCGTGTTCTGTGTCCTTCTTTTCATGACTGAGGGACAGTGGGAGAGTCTGGGTGCCAGGGCAAGTGAGAAAGAAGCGTTCTATTTCTTGTTCCTAATTCATTATCAGTGTTCTTGATTTTAAAGTTTTGCTACTGTTTACAGAGTATGGGTGGAGGTGGGCATTATTACTCCCATCTTACAGATGAAAAAACTGAGGCTTGGAAAGGTGTACTTTTTTTCCTTCAAAAACAACTTTTATGGATTTTAAATCACATGGCACACATATTTATCACCTAAAGTTCAGGGGAAAACCTGATATGGCCGAATAAGAAAATAAAAGTCACTTATACCCACACCTCTGAGACAAAAGCTCACTGTTATCAGTGCTGGAGATTTCCTTGGTCTTATATGGTACCCACAGATTATATCTGCAGTGTTGATATCAGTATCTATGTCTAGATCTGTATATCCATCCATATCTATATATCTATACATGCGTATCACTCGGTTATAAAAGTTGAATCATAACGAACCTAAAGTTTGGAAACCAGCTTCTCTCCCTCTGCAAGTATATCACAATCACTCTCCCAGATGATTAAATCTCACCTATGGCATCATTTTCCATAGCGCCCTAGTATATCATTTGGTGAATGTTCATTTGTTTCACAAACGGCCCAGGCGTTGCGCCAATGCGGGGACTCGGAAGGACTCTCACAGATGCAATCCCTACCTTTACCCAGTTTACAACTTCTGGTTTCATTTCGTTCTCAAAACAATCCTGAAAAGCAGACGTGGTTAGTTTCATTTTAGAGATGCGGAAACAGGCTCAGAAATGCTGTGTGACGTGTTTTTGGTTTTTTTAAAAAATAAATTTATTTATTTATTTTTGGCTGCGTTGGGTCTTTGTCGCTGCGCGAGGGCTTTCTCTAGTTGCGGCGAACGGGGGCTGCTCTTCGTTGCGGTGCACGGGCTTCTCATTGCGGTGGCTTCTCTTGCTGCAGAGCACGGGCTCTAGGCGCACAGGCTTCAGTAGCTGTGGCACGCGGGCTCAGTAGTTGTGGCGCACGGGCTTAGTTGCTCCGCGGCATGTGGGATCCTCCCGGACCACGGCTCGAACCCGTGTCCCCTGCATTGGCAGGAGGATTCTTAACCACTGCACCACCAGGGAAGTCCCCATACTTTTTTTCTTTAGAAGATTAAGCTCAGTCAGCTGCTAAGTGGAGAGTCAGGATTCGATCCCAGATCTCCACACCCTTCTCTTAACCGTAGTGCAATATCCCAGTGTACCTGATCCTCTGTTATCGGGTATTCAGGTTGTTTTTTCCCTTCTCTTCCCCCTTCCCTTCCCTCCCCCGCCCCCTCCTGTTATCAACAAGGCTTCTTTTCTCCTTGGTTATCTTCTTTGTGTAAATTTCTGAAACAGGAATTTCTGGAAGGACAAGCAGTACACCTCTTGTAAGGTTTCTGGTGCCTGTTGCCTTACTGTCCTTCCAGAAAGTTTCAAGGAAGGCTGATTTTGGAGACAAGAACAGGGGTGTAGGGGCCAGCGGAGGCTCCTGGGTTTCCGACTGAGGACCCGATGCTCTGACTCTGTTCCCTGTACCTGCAGAACCACCGCGACTCGAGGCTGACCATCTTTGAGCAAGAGAACTTCCTGGGCAAGAAAGGAGAGCTGAGTGATGACTACCCCTCCCTCCAGGCCATGGGTTGGGATGGCAATGAAGTGGGATCCTTCCACGTCAACTCGGGGGCGTAAGTGGATGCAAGGCTCTGCTTGGCAGGGACAGAGAGGATGTTGAGAGGGATGGGGACACCTCCTGTGAAAACAGTATGCTGGGGACTTTGGGGATCTGATGCCCACATTCCAGAGGATACTGAGGCACAGGGAGCTATCAGGCAAAATTTCTGGGATTGCAAGTAGTGGACACCCATATCACACTGATATTGAGCTCAAAGGTTATTTATTGGTCCGTGTAACTAGCTTCAGGCACAGCTGGATCCAGCTGCGACAGTAGGGATCTGTCTTTCTCCCCCTCTTGCTCTGCCTGCCTCAGTGTGGCTATATTCTTAGGCAAGCTCTTCTCATGTGAAGATAAGATGGCAGCTTCATCCTTATAGTCCAGCCAGCCCCAGGGAAAGAGAG
>NW_006788040.1:1374656-1375746 GCF_000442215.2 Lipotes vexillifer
TTCTCAGTGATTCCACGAAAGGTTCCAGGAAAGGCTCTCATTGGTCCAGCTTGGGTCACAGGTTCAACTCTAAACCAGTCACCATGCCCACAGGAATGGGGTGCTCTGGTTGGCTAGACCTGGTCACGTGCTCATTGCTAGAGTGAGGATTTTCCCACATTGACTGAGGCAGGTGGATGTGACAGGGTCTGTCACCAGAAGAGGAGAGGACGGATGCCCAGGAGTAAACAAACAGATGTGGGTTAAGCAACTTGCTCCACATCCAACAGCAGGTAGGTACCTGAATCCAGCTTCAAGCCCAGGACTCACTGACCCTTCCCACCCTTTTCACCCAGGGGATGGCTGAGGTGTGAGATCCTCAGTTATATAGGATATGACAGTCACCTTCTGAGGGACCCCTTGGCTCCTGGCTGGCAGGGGCAGAGGTGGGAGGTAGGGTTACTTTATTTTTTTAGTTTTCTCGGGAAGCACCAGAGGATCTTGTTTCAGAGTAGGATGGACGTCTTGTGATTCTTGAGTCCACTTCCCTCTTACAGAAAGGAAAAGGGAAGCTCAAAAAAGGAGACACCAATCCTTATCTAGTCCTGAACAATGCAGGGGTCGATGAATTGAAAGAATAGCCTTTTCCTTGGAGGTACCCCTGAATAAGGCAGGAGGGGGAAAAAACAAGACTCCCCACTTCTTTCTCCCTCCATCCATCCCTCTGTCCTTTCCTTCCTTCCTTCCTCCCTCCCTCCCTTTCTTCATCAAATATTTATTGAGCTCCTCTGTGCTGGGTATCATGTTAGGCACTAGATAATGATGAACCAGGCACACACAACCCTACACCCAGGAGCTTCCTGTTGGCAGAGGAGCCTGACATTTTTACAAATCATCTGTTAATTACCTAATTACATGAGTGCTACAAAGGTACAATAGGGGACTGTCAGACCGCCCTGATGAAGTGATGACTGAGCTGAGACCTGAAGGATAAATCCAACTTAACCAGGCAAAGAAGGGTTGGAACGGTGTTACTGGCAGAGGGAACAGCATGATCAAAAGGGCCCAGTGGTGGGGAGAGCAGGGCACATTCTGGGCAGGGAAGCCAGGG
>NW_006788040.1:1375756-1394847 GCF_000442215.2 Lipotes vexillifer
AGGGAAGGAAGTCCAGGATGGCTGGAGTGTGTTTGCAGCATGGGGTCCCCTTGTCCCTGTCTTAATCACTATGCTGGTGCCTCTTCAGGGTAACAGTCTGCTTCTTCCCTTTTCCAGCTGGGTTGGCTCCCAGTTTCCTGGCTACCGAGGTTTTCAGTATGTGCTGGAGTGTGATCACCACTCAGGCGACTACAAGCATTTCCGGGAGTGGGGCTCTCATGCCCAGACCTTCCAAGTGCAGAGCATCCGAAGGATCCAGCAATGAGCAGGGGGGCCAGCGCTGAGCAGTGAACATGTGCTTGCCTGGAACAGAGGAGCTTTGGAGGCTGTTACATGCTCTCTCCTCTGCCTCCCCCTGTAACCCGTACGACCCCAGCACCCATGTGGACCAGTCCATGCACAGTCAGCACGAAAAACTAAAAGTAATTAAAAAAAAAAAAGTCTAGGGTTAGCCTGTGGTTTTCAATTTTATTAATCCCTTCAAAGAACCAACTTTTAGCTTTGTTGATTCTTCTCTATCATTTGTGTTTTATTTTACTGAGCTTTGTTCTCATCCTTAGCATTTCCTTTCTTCTGTTTACTCTGGGTTTACTTTATTCTTCTTTTTTCCAGCTTTTAAAGGTAGACTCTGGGGTCATTAATTTTGGCCCCTCTTTTCTTTCCCCCCAGTATAGTCGTTGAGAGCTATAAATTTCCCTGCAAATACTACATTAGCTGCTCCCCAGAAATTTTGATTTGATGTGTTTCCATTATCATTCAGTTTGATATTTTCTAGTCTCCCTTGATTTTTTTCTTTGACCCATGGGTTAAAGGTGTGGTATATAAATATTTATTTTCTAGATATTTTATTGGGATTTTCTAGATATTTTACTGTCATTGATTTGTTATTCAAGTCCATTGTGGTCAGAGAACATACTCAAGATTTCAACATTCTAATGAATGGAAACTTATTTTATGGCCCAGCTTATGGTCTATTTTTGATAGACTTGAAAACTGTTTAAATCCTGCAGTTGTTAGCTGCAGTAAGTCCTCTACATACAAACCTTCAAGGTGCAAACTTTCAAGGATGCGAACGTGCGTTCATGTGTCCAGTCACATCAGTTAGTTCACGTGTCTGGCGTACATTGTCACGTGCGTGCATCCTCTAGTAGTGGCTGTGCTTCTGTATACTTTACTGTACAGTACTGTAGAGTACAGTAGTACGGTATCTTTATTTTAAGCCTAGGATGTCCAGAAGCAAGACTAAAAGCAGCAGTACATAGCTGACTGTATTAGTTGGGTACCTAGGCCAACTTTGTTGGACTTAACGAACAAATTGGACTTACGAACACACTCTCGGAACGGAACTCGTTCGTATGTAGGGGGCTTTTACTATATCGTGTTTTATAAATGTTGATTAGGTTGAGCTGGTTCACAATGTTGGTTAAATTTTTCTATATCCTTTTGCCACATTTTTAAAAAGTCAGTTTTTCATCAATCACTCAGAGAGGGCTGTTAAGTATCTCCTACTACGATCTGGCTTTATCAGCCTCTCCCTTTAGTTTTGTCCAGTTTTGCTTCCTGATTTGTTTTTTTCCTTCAAGAATCTTGATGCTCTGTTATTAGGTGCACATATATTTATGATTGCTGTCTTCCTGATAAATTGTCCCAAGCTTGTGTTTTTTAAAGCCATGCATGGAGGGAGCCAGTTCTCTCCCCTAAAGCTTCTCACATTCCTTTTCTCTCTCCCCAGTTTTTTCTCACATACTACTCTGGAGTCTCATTTAACATCTTCCACCTTAAAAGTTTTTAAAACAAAGAAATAAACTCCTATTCCATTTGCAGCCTGAGTGGCAAGATCCACACAAACATTCCCCACCCCCACCCTTCCTTACTCTCTCTCCTGGTTCCCTACATATAGATTGTCTTAACAATCATAAGCCATCTGGCTATTCTTCTAGACAATCTTCCTTTGTCATAAGTAAGTCTGACAGAATCAGGAAGGGGTGGGGTTCTGAACAGCCTGCTGGAAAGATAACATTATCTGGCTCAGGAAGGGGAGGGAAGTGTTTGGGAACATTTGCACTTCAGTAACTTTTAACCCCACTTTGTGGCATCCCATTCATTCAAACAATCATTTGCTTGGGACCTACTGTGCACCTGGGAAATGGTAAACAAGATACACAAAGTCCTTTCTCTCATCCAGCTGGATGGGGAAGACAGACAAGTCTACAGTGGACTATAGTATCCTGTGATACGTGCTGTGATGGGGAAGCACAGGTGTGTAGGGTAGATAAGAATGGGCCTGGGGCAGATGATGGGAGAGGGATGGGGAGGCTGTTCTTCCTTGGAGCTTGTCTCTCTCTACTCAGAGCTCTCCTCTGAACTCCATCCCTGAATATCAGCTGCCTCCTTGACACCTCCGAGTGGATATCTAATGCACATCTCAAACAGAATCCATCCAAAACCAAAGCTACACTTTTCCAGCTGTCTGGGCCAAACCTTTGGAATAATCCCAAAACTCTCACACCCACAATCCAATCCACTGGCAAATCCTGATGTCTGCACCTTCAAAATGTAACAGAACGCAGTCCCCTATCACCATCCCCATTGTTCCCACCCTGGTCCAAGCCATCCTCCCCTCTCTCCTCAGTCTCCCTGGTCCCACCTTTGCCTCTGAACAACCTGTTCTCCACCCAGCAGCCAGAGCGGTCCTGTTAAAAATGTAAGGCAGGGCTTCCCTGGTGGCGCAGTGGTTGAGAGTCCGCCTGCCGATGCAGGGGACGTGGGTTCGTGCCCCGGTCCGGGAAGATCCCACATGCCGCGGAGCGCCTGGGCCTGTGAGCCATGGCTGCTGAGCCTGCGCGTCCGGAGCCTGTGCTCCGCAACGGGAGAGGCCGCGACAGTGAGAGGCCCGCGTACCGCAAAAAAAAAAAAAAAAATGTAAGGCAGATCTTCACTCCCCTGCTCAAAACCCTCCCACTCTTCCCATTCCACTCCAAGAACAAAACAAAACATTTCCTAGTCCTACAAGGCTGGCCATCATTTGCCTCCCCTGTGGTCTCTCTGACCTCATGTCCCTATAGAGATGCTTCCTTAAACATCCAAGGTGCATTCGTTCGCTATGTTTGCCAAGACCAAATAGCACAGACTGGATGGCTTCAACAACAGAAATTTACTTTCTCACAGTTCTGGAGGCTAGAAGTTCAAGATCAACGTGCCATCAGGGTTGGTTTCTGGTAAGAGCTCTCTCCTTGGCTTGCAGACGGCCACCTTCTCCCTGTGTCCTCCCGTGGCCTTGCCTCTGTGCGTCAACCCCTGGTGCTTCTTTCTCTTCTTATAAGGACCCCAGTCCTCTTGGATTAGGGCCCCACCCTAAAAGCCTAACTTAACTACCTCTTAAAAGACCTTTTCTCTAAATACCCTTATATTCTGAGGTATTGGGGGTTGGACTTCAACTTGTGAATTTTGGGAGGAAACACTTCAGTCCATAACACCAGGTTTATTCCTGCCTGAGGTTTTTGATTCTTGCTGTTCCCTGTTCCCTCAGACATTTTCCACCAATCCTTTCACTTAGAATCAGGGATTCACAGACTGTCAGACCTAGAAGGAACCTTCTAGATCAAGTCTAGTGTTTCTCAAGCTTGTTTTCATTATTGCCACTCTCCGGAGTCTTTTTAGACATTGTTTTCCAAACTGCCACCCCTCTCCTCCGTGGAATCTTAATACCACAGATATAATGTATATCTGTGTATGTCCAATGTGTATATCTGTGCTTTATACATAAAAAGAATAAAGTTTAGGGGGTTTCTTTGCTCCTCAAGAACCAATTTTCACCTCTTTGGGGGCACTATTGCCCCCACTGTAAACGTGTAATGTAGCCTCTTCCCTTTCTTACATGTAGGGAAGTGGAAACCAGGGAGGGAGGGGGACTTGCCCAAGGACATACGGTGAGTTAGAGGCAAAGTCAGGATTAGAACACAGACCTCCTGACATTCTCCAACTCACCTCCATTCATTCATTCAACAAACTTTTATCAAACGTCTACTATGTACCAAACACTATTACAGGCACTGAGGATCTAAAAGGGAACAAATCAGATACAAATCCCTTCCCTTGAAGGATTTACATTATAGTTGGAGGGACACTGATGTTATCCCCACACTCCAGGGTTCCTCAGTTAGGATTTATCAATGGCCATTTGGGGATATTGTTACTTTGTTCCTTGAAAAAAAATTATGTCCTATAGCTTTGGGTACCATTGGTGTCGACACTGCAGGAGTTCTCACAGCTTGCAAGAGTTTAATGTGTATTATGACTCTCTGGAAGGGAGAATAGAGTATTCAGACTTTCCCAAACTTATCTGATCACACAACTATTATTATCTTTTATTTTTTTGGCAGAGCATCTTGCATCATGAGTGACCTGAGGAATACAGGTGGGAAAATTGGCAGTTAGCTGTGATAGTCATTCACAGCCTAGTATGAATTAGTTCAGGGGGCGTTTAGGTCCCAGGGCTTTAGGAAAGGCACTGTGGAAATGCTAAGTGCTGCTATGGGAGCAGGGATACTATCCAGGAAGTGGTTTCATGGTCAGTCCTAGGGAATGGGCATTAGAAAGACATAGGGATGAGGACAATTTAGAGAGAGGGTCCTGAAGTCAATCTCTGTGGATTCTGAGGATTTGCTGAGGCCTAGGATGGAGATTGGGCCTGGTCATCATCTTCCAAACAGAAGTGTCTTCACCCTGAGCCCCTGAGACCCTAGAAGGCACTGGATGTAGGGAGGTTGTACCCCTAAAGCTGTACCCACCATACAGGGGCAGCTGTCTGACCCTGACAGCTCTGAGTTGGTACCACTCTCTGAGGCAGAGGCCATCACAGCCCTGGATTTGCATCCTGGGCTTACCAGCTTGTCACCTCAGTTTCCCCATCTGTTACCGGGGGAAACACGATACCACCTCTTTGTGGAAAGTTAAATGACATATTACACATGCCTGTGCCCAGAACATATACAAGGTACTTGGTAAGCTCTCAGGAAAAGTTGGTGGAAGTTGTTGGTATCATTCTCAGTATTGTTATTAGTATTAGTCTACCTTTCTCTGCCTTTTTGCTTTCATAGCCCCCCATCTCCACCTCAACCCCCTTACCTGGGGTATGCCTTCCTCATAATAATGATGATGATGGTGACATTGATGATACATATTGCGTTGGTTTCTTTCACATGGGATATAATTTAAACCTCACAATAACTCCTTGACATTATTATTATCCCTATAAAACTCATCAAGAGCTTGAGGCTCAGAGAGGTCAAGCAACTTGCCTGAGGCCACCCAGCCTGTATGAGCATTGAGCTCACTACGGGTTGTATAAGGTTTCATGAAGTATTAAAGAGATACTAGGCACGAATGGGACTTATAAACAGTAAATTGCTAGGTTCATGTCCTCCTTTAAAATAGTTAAGAAAGTAGCCCCTCACACTTCAGTATGAATAACTAGGGAACTTCTCATCTACCATAGGAAAGCTGTGGATTCCTGGGGTCAAAGCAGGCAATATTTGCTTAATGAATGAATGAATAGGGGGAGCCTCATTGGCATTTGATGGCGGCCCTATTAAGAGTCAGCCCCAGTCAGAGCCAAGAGTGAGACTGGCAACTACAAAAAATGGGACCCCAGATGTGAGTTGACGGCTGGGGAGACAGGCAATAAAGAGACAATTTTTCAGGGGTGATCTTGGGAGGGAAGGAAAGAGAGCGAGAAAATATTTTTCATATCTTGCTGGGAGACAAATTCTCCTAGGTTATAGAGGAAGGGGAATTTGAATTATTGATGCTATTTGTTCAGAAGTAAGTGGTAAGCACAGAACACCCATCATCCAGAATTCCACACTTGGAGAACATGACCGACCAAAGGGTCTGGGACTGCGGATCTCAAACGAGCGTCCTCTTAGCCCAGATAGGGAAAGGGACTTGTCTAAGACCACACAGCAAGCACTATCCACGTGGCTGGTCCAAAGCCTCATCACCCAGATACTACCACCCCAAGTGGGTGGCATGGCACAAAGGATGGCAACACATTTGGGACTGCACACACTTAAGTCTGAATCCTGGATCCTGAGTTTTCCAGACAGGATGACCTTTGGCGTGTGTGTGGCGGGGGAGGGTGCTTTGCCTCACTGAGCCTCAATTTCCTTATCTCATAGAGGGGAAACTGATACTTGAGAAAGTGCTGTGAGACACAGAAAGCAAACTTATGGTTACGAAAGGGGAGGGATAAATTAGGAGTTTGGGATTAACAGATACACACTATTGTATATATAAAATAGATAAACAACGAGGACCTACTGTATAGCACGGGTAACTATATCCAATATCTTGTAATAACCTATAATGAAAAAGAATGTAAAAAAAGGATATATATATACATGCACATATATACGTATATATGTATAACTGAATCACTTTGCGGTATGCCTGAAACTAACACAACATTGTACATCAACTGTGCTTCAATTAAAAAAAAACAGTGACAATACCAGAAAAAAAAACAAGTGCTGTAAAAAATGAGATGGGACATTGTGTGCCGTTTCTCGTTCTTATTCTTCACTTGCTCTGCACACCCGCCCCCGCCCTTCCGGTTCTTTCTCTGGTCTACAGGGTCCTCACACTACTGTCTTACCGAGCAAAGAGGCTGTGACAAAGATGATGGTGGGAACGGTCAGAGAGAAAGTAAAGAAACCACCTAGAATGAAAGTGGAAGATAGACAGATAGAGAGAGAGAGAGAGAGAGAGAGAGAGAGGGAGACAGGGAGGGAGGGAGGGAGGGAGATATTGGGCTTTTTCCTGCAAATCCTGCCGTAAGCGGCTGGGTGGAACACCTATTCATCACTAACAAGGACCAAAGCAATGACGATTATTACAGTAACAAAGCTCATCACCGCAGCCCTTTGTAAAGAAACAGCATCTACTGAGGTTTGCGTCAAGCTGGGCACAGGGCCAGGCATTCAACCATTTCCTCCCCCACTCACGTCCCCAAGCAGGCCATCGGCCCCAGCTCACCAGCTGAGGGACTTGAGTTTGGGAAGCCACCACCCAGCCACAGCACCCGGGGTGGGGGGCGGAGTCTGGCACAAGCCCACTCGGTGGGTGATGACCGCCCCCCATCCCTACTTCCTGGGGCTGTTTACCTGTCGCCTAATTACAAGACTAATGGAGATGAAATATCTCAAGGTGCAGAGGCTCTTTTCCTGCCTCACCTCCTGAATCTTCTCTTGACACAAAACCTCGGGGAGGCAAGCCAGCAAGCAGGTCATGACCTTTTCCTCCCTGAGGTGGCAGTCTGCCCTTTTCACCCCAGTTTCGGTTTAGAGAATTGCCCATTCTCCTCTCCGAATCAACGCATCCAATGAGGTTGACTCACCTGATTCCAGAGGTGAAGAAGACACCAGCGACCCAGGTAACAGTCACCGTGATTGGGCCAAGGGGTGGGCACGTGACCCAGTGGGAGCCAATGACAGTTTTCTCTGGAAGTTCGTTTGGAACCGTTCGGAAAGAGACGCTTTCTACGAGCTGGGCTTGTGAAGTTTACAGGTGTAAGTTTGTGACCTGCCTTCGAAGGCAGCCCTGAAAGCAAAACCAAGGTGGGGAAAACCCTAGAGGCCAGAAACGGAGAGAATGAGTCCAACCCTCCTGTTATACAAATGCCGCCTGTGCTCTTCATCACATGAACCTAAAAACACCTTCTCCCCGTTTTTTGTTTTATTTATTTTTTTTTTTCTTAAGACATTTTAAGATGGGTTTCTGTAATTTACACTTGAAAAAGCCCTGGCTCTTCCAAACCCACCAGAGGGGAAACAGAGAGGAGCTGACCACTTCCCCTCCTTGTCCCAGCAAGGGGCCCTGGTGGCTTTTCTTTCAGGGAATGTGGGCCCCCTTTTTTTCTTGCCCGTAGCTCAGAAGCTTTCGGTCTTTTACCCTCTGGCCTTTCTCCACCTTAGTGACCACGATCATTCTCCATCCCGGTCTCAGTCTCCTCTTTCCGCAACAGGCACTATTCACACCCTTGCTCCAGTGAGAAGACTGAGGCTGAGACGTGCAAGCTAACGTGCTCCTTTGCACAGAGCACCGGAAGCAGAGCTGGGACTCCAACTGGGGACTGACACTCTGGCCAGGGCTCTTTCTCCTTCCCGCTGTGGGGAAGCATTGCAGCCTAGTTCTGCCGAGTATGAGACCGATTTCTTCGTTGAGGTTCAACCAAAGTCTGGGCACCAACTCACGGAGGTCCCTCAGGCACCTCCGGGCCTCTTCAGCCCACTAGGCTGCCTCCGGATCTAACAGACGTCCACCCAAGACCTGCGCCGCACCGCCACCTGGTGGTCACATATAAAAACACACGCTCCAAGGGGCTGTCAGGAGATTGTTCTGCCCTGGGGCGGATGGGATAGGGAAAGGGGTGGTGGGATAGGGATCGATGGGGCAGTTTCTAGGAATTTGAGAATCTGAGATTTGATTAGGGGCCTGAGACTCCTTCTCTGTTTCTCCACCACACCTGTGTCTCTATACTCTTTTTTTCTCCTTATAGTCCTTGGACACCTTTGAAACAAATTGCATTCCCTCTTTGCCTTGGCTGCCAGGACGCTCAGACCAATGTACAATCCACTACTGGCAACTAAATTACCATGTGGCAGGCATTTGGAAGAGAAGCTTAATCCCTGACTCCATATTCCTTTCTCTGAGCCTCATTTTTCTATCTTATTTTATATTTAGTTTTCTGCTTGGGCTGAGGGCATCCTTATAAACCACCTTAATTCCCCTCTTTGTGGGGAAGAGGGATGACAAAGCAGGATTAAAAATTCAGAAAGCACTTCCTACCTTCTGCAAGCCTCAGTTTCCTCCCCTATAAAGTGGGCACAAGAATCCCGGCCCTATAGGGTTTTGTGTGGGTTTGGGGAGATGCCAGGTAAATATTAGTGCCTGCCTTATTTCCCATCTCTCCAACCCCCTGCCCTGGGCTCTCTGCTGCTTGCCTAGGGCAGGCCGGGATGCAAAGGGGGTCCAAAGCACAGATCACTTTGCCTGCAGACCCACTCTGTGCTCTGTAGACCTACTGGGTGCCCCTGCCTGAGCCTGGCGCCCTGAGCCCAGTCCCTGTCTACCTCCTGGAAGACTTTTGGCCTCCAGAACCTTCTGCCTCCTGCCTGAAGACGCTGCAGCATTCCCAGCTGATTTGCAGAGAGTCCAGGTACATCTCATAAATAAAGTATGTACTGTTCCTGCAGAAAGGCTGCAGCGTGGCTGCGCGGGGGTGAGAAGCCTGGGTTAGAAGGAGCCACGGGAGATGGGGAGGACTGTATGCGCTTCTGGTCCCATACCAGCGGCGGCTTGGGGGTGGGGGGAACGCTGAGAGCCTAGGAAGGTGTAATGGGGCCAGGGTGGGGGAGAGGCTCCACGAGGGCAGGAGCTGGATGCAGCCTGTAGAGGCTGAATCTTGGTTCAGACACCTTCTAACTGTGTCCCTTAGCTTCAATTTCCTTATCTGTAAAATGGGGATAATATCAGTACCGGTGCCATTGGGCTGCTATAGCCATTGCACTTAAAGCATTTAACTCACGAGCTGGAACACAGTAAATGCTCAGTAACTGTTATATTTGCCCCAAATTTCCTTAGCCTCTTCCCCAAGAGCTTTGCATTGCTTCTGCTCTGGGGAGCAATGAGGATGGGGTTCACACTGCGCCTGAGTGTGGGGAGAGGATTACAGGCTACAGGAAGGGTAGGAAACAGGAAGAGAGGCTCAAGGCGACAGGAGCAGGTGTTTGGAGCAAAAGATGAAGACACAACCACCAACGCACAAGAGCCAGACCAGTTCCGGAAAGGGGACAGCATTTCTGCAGCCATTTCTGCGTAGGTGCTTGAACTGCTTGATTGGCTTCTAAAGGAGAGTGTGATCTTTGGAAGACAGAAGGAGCTGGGAACCCTGGGGACATAGATTACACCGTTAGCACGGCTGCATTGGAAGAGAGGCCTTGGGTAAGTCACTTTCCTTCTCTGGGTCTCTGTTTGTCCATCTATAAAATGGTTTCTGAGAGGCATTCCAGAAGTGTAGCATTTACACTTCAAGGTTCAGATGTACTTCCGACAAACATACATGGAGGGCCACCTGTGAGTCAGACCCTGGGCCAAGCTCTGGTGATGCGATGGTGGAAAAACAGCAGGTTCCTCCCATGAAGGATCTTGCGAGCTGGTGCGTGTGTGTTGTGTGTGTGTGTGTGTGCGCGCACGTGTACACAACAGACAAGCAAATGAATATATAATGTCAAACTGAAATCAGCCCTGAAGGAGCGGGACGTGGGTCAATCAAGGAGTGTGTATAACTAATGGCCTTGACTTTGACCAGGAGGCTGGAGAAGGTTTCACTCTAGACGAGGACGCTCGGGCAGGGCTGGGGGCGGCCAGGCGGCGCATGGCTGGAGGAGGAGCTTGGTGAGGGATGGACGCGGAGCCATGGTCAGGAATCAGCCAAGGCAGGGCCTTGCTGGGAAAGGTAAAGAGCTTCCTCTTCATCCTGAGACCCTGAAGCGCTGTGGGCAGGGGGAGTGATGAGGTCAGCTTTGCATTTCGAGAGTCTTCCGGCTGGAGTGGGGGGAACAGACTGGAGGGCCCTGGCGTGGAAGCTGGAGGCCCCAGCTGGGGACGATAGAGGGAGAGACCCTGGTGGCAATTGGTGGGGTGTAGAGGATTTGGTGAAATGTCAAGAGGATGCACTGATGGGGCTGCGGGCGCGCTGGATCCGGGAGTGAGGCTCTGCAGGGCTCACCTCCCCCTTTCCAGTTCCTTCCGGGCCCCATCTCTGGCTCTGCCAGCGTCTGCCCTTACCGCAAAAGAGCTGAGGTGGGGGGGCAGGGACAATGGGGAGGGAGCCGCTGTGCTGGAGGCTGCAGGCTGCAGGCGGCGCCTTGCTCTCCACAGCAGCAGGAGAGGCTGGCTGCAGCCCCGGCTGGAGCGGCTGCGGAGCAGGTGCGGGGCGTCTGGAGGGGCTCTGTTTGCAGATGGATCACGAGATGGGATGGATGAGAATGGCACACACGCTGTCCGCTTTCTCTGTTGTCTGGACACAAAAGCCCAGACAAAGAAGCAGCAGGGACACAGGGCGCAGCCCCGCAAGGAGGCAGGCCCACACGGCACGTACACACCGGGGACAAAGGAGAGGAGGACAGAAGCAGGTCTGCGCAGAACAAGGAGCGAGGGAGGGGGGAAGGTTCGCGTGACCTCGGGCAAGGCCGCCTGGTCTCTGAGCCTTGCTCTGGGCACCGTAAACAAAGAGGCTGCGGGACACCAGTAGGCCCCGAACCTCGCCAGTCCGATGGTCTCTTCCTCAAAGGAAAACCGATCGTGGACTCCATAAATTTGAGAGTACACTTTCAGGTCCTGTGGCTGGTGATGATAAAGAAAGTGACTGTGAATGTGGTGTGGGGTCCACGTCAACCTGCATTTAGTTAAACCAACAGCTTGGACACACACATGTAAAAGAGCAAGTGATTTGTGGATAGGACTTGCTACTTATACGCTCTGCAGACAGGGTTGGTGTCTGTGGTGTTTGTAAGACCCACTTAAAATAATTTCCCAGGGCTAAGAACTCCAAGTCTTGTATAGTCTGTAATGGTCCTTCCAACTGAGAAAGGGAGAGAAAGAGAGAGAGAGAGAGAGAGACAGAGAGAGAGAGACACAGAGAGAGAGAGACAGAGAGAGAGGATGTTTACTAATCCCATAACCATGCCATGTGTTTTCTGCAATCAAATCACTTATTCTTTGGAAAGCCCTGCAAGACAGGTTGTGTTATGCCCATTTTACAGAAGAGGAGACTGAGACCCAGAGGGACGTCACATACTGAGTAAAGGGCAGATTCAAACTCAAGTCTGCCTGACTCCCGTGTCTGTGTCTTAGCTGCCAACCGAGCTGAGAGGAAGGCAGAGAAAGGAAATAAGACAAAGACCCGGGTGGCAGAGAGCCTGGCAGTCTTTAGTGAGTGCCTCCCCACTGCTGGAGAAAGATGGATGCCTGGTAATGTTGTTTGGACACCTGGATACAGCTGTGCCTGAAACCATTATAGGGGTGGACTTATTTCTGCCACTAGAAACTGAAAAGGTCCTGAAAAAGAATAGTTATACTTCTTGTGACTTTCAATTCTCAGTCCCTGGTACAGCATCTGGCACTCAGTAGGCCTTTTGACTTCAAAGGCAAGTTGGGTCACTAATGTATATTCCCATAAGCTCCCTGAACTTCCGTGATGGTTTACTCACAGTAACTTCTGCTCTCTCCTTGACTAGGCTGGGAGCTTCTAGATGGCAGGACTCTGTGTTACTCACCGTCCTATGCCAGGTTGGCACATAGAGGGTGGAAGCTCCTCAAACTGGGGAGACCTTGGATTCATGGAGCCCAGGGTGGGCTCTGCTGAGTGGCATTGGGCCGTGGTGGGTGATGGGAGTATGAATGATCCATTGACCCCATGGGATGTCCCCTGGACACTCACTGTGCCCAGGCACACCAGTGGCTTCGTACTGCAGGCCCCTGTGACTCCCTGCTGATGGTTTTCTCTGGCCAAGGGCATGTGTTTGGTCCGCACCAAGGGCAGCCTGGAGGTGGCAAGGGGGTGATGCATGGGGAGCATCCTTCAACCATGACAGATAAGAGTTGGTGAGTAAGTACCCTGGTTTCCTGGACCTCAGGTGGGACAACTCAGGCGTGTCCCACCCAGTCTCCTAGAGAGACCCCAGCAGGACTGTGTCCTAGTTGCCACAACAACTTGGTTCTTGCTATGGACTGAATTATGTCTCCCTAAATTCATAGGATGAATTGAATATGACCCCAATGTGACTGTATTTGGAGACAGGGCCTTTATGGAGGTCATGAAGGTTAAATGAGGTCAGAGGATGGGGTCGTAGTCCAACAGGACTGGGGTTCTTATATAAGATGAGGAAGAGACACCAGGGGTGTACACACAGAGGAACGGCCAGGTGAGGACACAGGGAGAAGCTGGCTGCCTGCAAGCCCAGGAGAGAGGCCTCAGGAGAAACCAGCCCTGCTGGCACCTTGATCTTGGACTTCCAGCCTCCAGAACTGTGAGAAAATAGTGGCTGTGGCTGAAGCCCCCTAATCTGTGGCATTCTGTTACAGCCCTAGCAGAGTGATGCACTCACTAATCCACCTAGCATGGCTTTTTTCTCTTCCTCGTCTCACTACTTTACTCCACTCTCAGTGTTTCCTGGGATCACCTCCCAGATAAACTACACGCACTTGAATCCTTGTCTTGGAGTCTGTATCTGCGATAGTCCAGGTTCATGCTCCTGTCCATGCCTTATCTAGCGGGACTGCTGGCCTTTGCACAGGAAGGCAGCCACTGGGGGCAGGACAGAGATAAAACTGGAAAACATGAACTCTACTCGCCCATGGCAATGATCCTGAACCAATGATGTGCTTCTTGGACGGATATTAACCGCTGCTGTGCATGCCCAGGGCAGGACAATGAACGGACCCCAGCAAGGTGGTGGGGCTGAGCTGACTGTGGGCCATTGCATCCTTCCTAGGGGAAGGATCGGGTGAGCGTGAATGCAGATGGTTTTTTCAGAGATCTGAGCGCAGCTTTTGGAAACAGTGCTGAGTTTGAATCTCACCTTCAACACTTTCTAGCTGGCTGACCTTGGGTAAATCACTCCCCCTCTCTGAGCCTCTCTCTCCTTATCAGATGGAGATGATGTTGACATTTCCTCAGACAATGCTGGGGGCAGGGGATGTGGGTAAAGCCCTCTGAATAGTGTCAAGTAAGTGGGCCAGGGGTTAAGTTCATTGTTTCTGAAGGTGATGACAAGGGAAGGCAGAGGTCACGGGGGAACTGTTGAAAAGCATATGCTTTTTGGGGCCACACCAAAGGCGCCTCTCCTCTGCTGTACAAGCACCTTCCCCAGAATTTAGGGAGCTCCACCCTCCCCCCAGCGAGGATGAGTCAAAATGAAATTTCTATCTGAGTGAGCTGGGAGCTGCTGGCTCTGGGGAACAGCCCTCAGAGAGAAGCTCCCCTGAGGCCCCTACGGATGCACACAGGCTTGGTTAATATCTTGGCTGGAGGGCAGATGAAATCTGGCTTTTCTCAGAGCCCTTCCTTAGAGGGTACGGCAGATGTGGCCAGGAAGAGAGGTGGTGGTGCTGGGGAGGCGGAGGGGGTCTGTGTGACTAGTTTAGGTAACAAGGTGATGAAGCTCATCTTGTCACCTTTCCAGAATGCCCTGACCAGGTGCAGGGTCAGGGGGGTATAAAAGGAAAGGAAGCACAGAGAGGCATGTACCCAAAAGACTTGACAAGAGGGACTCAAACAAATCCTTGTCCGCACACGTTCACAGCAGCATGATCCACAATTGCCAAAAGGTGGAAATAACCCGCACGTTCATCAACGGATGGATGGACACACAGATATCCTGTATCCATATGATGGAATATGATTCATCCATAACAAGGAACACAGTGCTGGTATGTGTGACAATGTGGATAAACCTCAAAAACATTATGCTTGGTGAAATAAGCTGGAATCAAAAGAACACATATTATATGATTCCATTTATAGGAAATAACCAGAATAGGTAAATCCATAAGAGACGGAAAGCAGATTCAGGGTTGCCAGGGCCTGGCGGGAGGGGAGAATGGGGAATGACTGCTTAGTGGGTGTGGGGTAGTATTTGGAGGGGATGAACATATTTTGGAACTAGATAGAGGTGGTGGCTGCACAACACTGGGAATGTGCTAAATGCCACTGAACTGCTTGTTTTAAAGTGGTTGGTTTTACATTATGTGAAATTCACCTACATTTTTTTAAGGTGCAGCCACTATGGAAAACAGTATGGAGGCTTCTCAAAAAACTAAAAATAGAGTTGTCACATGATACAGCAATCCCACTCCTGGGCATATACCCGGCAAAAACTATAATTCGAAAAGATACATGCACCCCTATGTTCATAGCAGCACTATTCACAATAGCCAAGACACAGAAGCAACCTAAATGGCCGTCGACAGATGAATGGATAAAGAAGATGTGGTACATATATACAGTGGAATACTACTCAGCCATTAAAATGAATGAAATAATGCCATTTGCAGCAACATGGATGGACCTAGAGATTATTATACTAAGCGAAGTAAGCCAGAAAGAGGAAGACAAATACCATATGATATCACTTATGTGTGGAATCTAAAATATGACACAAATGAACCTATCTACAAAACAGAAACAGACTCACAGATGTAGAGAACAGACTGTGGTTGCCAAGGTGGGTGTGGGGGAGGGTTGGATTGGGAGTTTGGGATTAGTAGATGCAAACTAGTATATATAGGATGGAGAAACAACAAGGTCCTGCTGTATAGCACAGGGAACTATATTCAATATCCTGTGATGATCCATAATGGAAAAGAATATGAAAAAGAATATATAAATCTATAACTGAGTCACTTTGCTGTATAGCAAAAATTAACACAACATTGTAAATCAACTAGACTTCAATAAAATCAAAAAATTTAAAAACTTTTTTGAAAGGAGGCACAGTGGGGTAAGTGACCACTCAGAGGCACCGGGCAGGCTGATGACAGAGCTGTAATTGGAACCCTGGACTCCTGGACCACCTGAATGTCTCCAGGGGCTGTTCTAGGGATAAAGAGAAACCAGAGTCCCCTCTCCTGGACATGTTACCAGTGTCAGAATTCCCTTGGAAATCTTGGGCTGCAGGGTGGGGGGTGCAGGTGTAATGAGTCCAAGACTACTTAGGCTTGCAGAGCCTCATGTGAATAGGTGAGGTAACCACCTGGCCCAGCTTACAGGAGGAAACTTTATTTTGAAATGGATCTCCAGAATGATGGGCCCCTCTTCCTGTTGCCATGGCAACCGGCACTCCATTATAAGCAGCTCAAGCCACTTTCAAGAGAGGCAGAAGAGAAGACATTGACACTTCCCTTTGGGGTGCCATCTGAGGCTCTTATCCACTTATGGGTTGCCCGGGGCCCAGGTTAGCCCCGTAAATGTCCCCTGGAGGTTGGGGTCCTTGGTGAGTTGTGGTGAGAATGACATCTACCATCTTGCCGTGTCATGGGTCTACCCGCAGGATAAGGTGAGGGTTAGAGACAAGAAGGATGCCAGCTCTCGATATCAGACGAGGCGTGGATCCCAGAGGAGGCGGCAGCGGTGCCTGGAGCATAAAGGAGATGAAGACCACCGTGGGTCCCTCCCCTTCCCAAGATAATGGAGAATTCAAGGGAAGGTTTTGTTCACTGCAAAAGTACTCAGCAGGTGGCCAGAGGAAAGGCAAGGGACCAACTGAATCCCTCAGGAGAACCAGTTTGAGCTACCCGTGATAAAGAAATTAGAGAACCAGGGACAGAGGGTAGCAGGCAGGACCACACCTCACTGGTTTCGGTACCCGATGGACATGGGGTCTGCCCTCTCCTTGCATCGTTCCGTTTATGGATCATGCTGGATCCACCTGTATTAGACACGGTGTCTTCCCAGCAAATCCACAGTAGCTTCTGATGATTTTTTTGCCCCTCTCTTCTTCTCGCTGCTCTCCTTGAAAAGATATCCCTAGAACCAAAGATGCTTGGGAATAGGATCACAGGATCATTGTTGTTCATCTTTGAGAAGGCCCAGAGAACAGGAGAAGCACTGAAAATTTGGGAGCGGCAAGTGCCTTGATTTTTTTTTTCCCCCCCAAATGGATATTGGAAATGACGGGTGGATCCTCAGGAGGATTTGGGAACTGATTATGAAATAGGTGGTTTGGGAATACTTAACAAAGAAAGGAGTGATCCCTATACATCCCTTGTGATAATTTAGAACCTGTCACGCTGAACCCCATTTCCTTTTTTGTTTGTGGTCTGGTGATAGAGGGGAAAGTCGTAGACCTGTAATGACAGCAGTTTGGCTGTGGACTCTGGGCTATGCTGTGACCAGACCCCATCTTGCCTGTTCTCTTACTGTTCCACGTGGGTCTTACTTCTCTGGCAGGACTGCCAGGTCTGTCCGGGTGGAGGCAGTATCTCTGGCCTCCCTGGGATCTTTGTGGTTCCTGCAATGGCCTTGGGCTGTGCACACTGGAAATGTGCTATAGGTTTGTTGAATTGGGTCTGGATTTTCTGAAGATCAAAGCTGGGGGTCCCAGCAAGAGATGTGTAGTAGAGTGAATAGCTAGTAAACTTGGAACCTGAAATGGTGTGTTCAAATCCCACCTGAATCCCTTACCAGGGACCTGGGCAGCTCTGGTTGCCTCTCTGAGCCTTAATATCCTTTTCAGAGAAAAGGAGATGATAAATAATATACACAGAGGGGTGAAAGTTAAAGGAGATGTCATAGTATTATAGGAATAAAAATATGTTTTGAGCCCTTGCTAAGTGCCAGGCTCTGTGCTAAGCATCCCTCCCCCCATGTATTCCTGCATTTAACCCACACAACCCTATGAGGTGGACTCCATTATTATCCCTACTTTGTGGACTAGGAAACTGAGTCTCAGAAAGGGAGTGAAGCTTGCCTAGGGTCATCCGCTAAGGGGCATGGACAGAGCTGAAATTTAAACCCAGGATAGCCTGGTTGTAGAGGCCACTGGAATTGTCTAGCCACAGTAGTTCTCAAGCATCAGCATCCCCCGGAGGGCTTGTTAAAACACAGATCTCTGGGCCCGCCACGCCAGCGTTTTTGATCCAGTCGCTCTGCGGAGAGGCCTGAGTATCTCCATTCCTAGTGATGTAATGGTGCCTGTCTAGGACCCCGTCTAGAACGACTGCTCTAGGACCATTTTCTAACATTGCTACTCTAGAAAAATAGTAGGTACAAAGGAGTGGGCAGTTTGGGGAAAAAAAAAAAAAAGCCACACCTGTAAGAGTTGTTAGGCCAAGCGGTATAGTGGCACGAACACGGCCATGAGGTCTCAGACATGGGTTCGGATCTTGACTCCACCATAACCACGTGTAGGGTTAATTGAGAGGCATACACCCAAGCCGTGCTGGTTAAGCACCTGGTACTCCAGCACCACCCTCTTCGTCCTCCTATGCGCGGCTCCAGGCTTTTGCTCCCTGTGTCCGCAGTCATGCGCCGCTCGCCTCTTGTCTCTACATCCCTGCACGCTCGCGCTCCTCTGTCGAGTCCAGCCTGGCAAGCGTTGCCATGGCACCGCTGCTGGCTGGGACGCTGGAGGCAGAGCGCGCTGCCCGGCTCGCCCCTTTGTGCCGCGGGGGTGGCTGTGCGCTCCCCCCACGCCCGGCCGCACCCCGCCTCCCCGGTCCCGACCCACGGGAGGGGGTAAAGGGTAGGGTGGGGGGTTGCAGGGGCGCGGTGAGGCGGGAGGAGGGCAGAGGCGAGGGCCGGGGGGGGGGCGCCTCCGCCCGCCAGCCGCTCCCGCATTAAAATTTCATGGGCGCTGCAGCAGCTACAAAGACGACGCCGGCTGCGCTCGGGGGACCAGAGGGAGGGAGGCTGCGGACGAGTGCGGGGAGGAGTTTGCGATGGGAGGCGCTTGCAGGGGCTCCCCCAGTTCTGCGCTGTGAGCTGGGGCACAAAGAGCCCTCTGCACTGGCGCCGCAGGACCGCGGACCTGAGGTAAGCCGCCGCCCCATTCTAACAGCCCTCCCTTCCCAAGCATCCTTGTCTGCACGCTGGGCACAGCCTATTTCCCCGAGCTTGGGGTCCCGGGCAGGGTGCAGGGTCCCGGGCAGGGTTCAGGGGTGGCAAACACTGCCTGAAGTGCCCCTCATTTGTTGGACGAAGAACCTCTCCAGCCCGCAGTTGTCAAATGAAGCCAGGACTCCGGCCTGGGTGGGGCATAGGGGAAGAGGCGGGGAGGTTCGCAATGGAGTCTAGTGCCCATGGGGGTCTTGCAGTCATGATCTGAGGGGGAACAAAGACCCTCCCCTCCCCCCGCTACCAAACAGAACAGGAGGGGTCCCCCTGGATCTTTTCCACCCACCGGAACTGGCCAAGCCTTGGAGGGACCCTCAATGGTCTCAGAACTGGAGATGGGGGATGGGATGGTGGAGCAGGGTTTTTGAGTCCCTGTTGTTTCACACCAAGCCCCCCTCCGACCCCCCCCCCCCCC
>NW_006788040.1:1394951-1417028 GCF_000442215.2 Lipotes vexillifer
CCCCAGCACCTGCCCATGCTCCACTTCTGGGACTCAAATTCCAGATGTCCAGCTTCCAAAAGGATGGAGAGGGTCGGAAAACCTCTTCATTGAGCAGAATAATGATATTGACAATGCTAATAACAATACATCAGTTTGTGGAGAGCTTTCTGTATGCCAGCAACTCGCTGGTTGCATGCATTGTCACAACAGTACCAGGAGATGGTAAGAACCCCATTTTAAAGATGAGGAAATTGAGCTCCGGAGAAGGTTAGCTACACGTCCAAGGTCACACAGACAGTGATTTTGAATCTAGATATGTCCAACTCTAAAGCCTATGTTACATCCTTAAAATGGTCTGGGGAGACCTCAGAACCCACCAGCTGCCCACCTATTCCTCCCCAATACACTGTCTAGAGAGGCTGGGAATTTAGGAGTGAGGGGGCCAGATCTCTCCTCTCCCCCACCGGAAGCTCAGCTAGAGAAATTGCTTCTCTGCAGCGAAAGGGAAGGCCAGGGGCCTAGATTCCTCACCGTCATCCCAGACTCCAGACCAGTGGCTGCCCTGCTCCGGGATTGCTGGGGCGCACACCCCACTGCAGTTCCGTGGCGGGAAGCGGGGGCGGGGAGGGGGAAGGTGGTAGTGCGGGGAGAGGTCGGGCGAGAACGGCTTTGTTTTTCTCGGTGCCAGCCTCAGTCTGAGTGAGGCCCAGAGCCAAACGCTCATTCAGGCTACGGTGCTCTACCTTCCAAAGCGCAGTGCCATTTGGGAGCGCCTGGGAGCTTCGCGATTGCCTGGGCTGGTGCGGGAGGGCAGGGATGAGTAATTCCTCTTGACAGACTGGGAAACCTGAGGACAGTGGTTCTCAGACTTTAGGGGCGTTGCTTCAGATACGCAGATGTCCAGGCCACGTGGCCAGGGGGATGAGTCAGCAGGACGGGGGTGGGTCCTCCCCTTCATCGTGCAGATGATCAGACCTCTCCCCTCACCCCAGCCCAGAACCATGTGGCACTCTGGGCAAAAGGGTATCCTCGGGGACACTTGGGCAGTGGTTAGCTTTGAGTTTGGTTAATTTCACAATGAAAGAATTTTAAGGGTAACATCTCCTATGCCTTCCTTGCCCACCTATTTTATTATTTAATGACCGTTGCCATTGAGTAAGTTTCTGAAATCTACCCTATATCCTTCTTGCTGCATTTTTGGCCCATCTCTCCACTCCTTCAGAGAGGAGAGGGGTGAAGTCTTCGGAGTCCCCCAAAAGGAAGCATAACTTCGTACCACGAGCTTTAGAAGAAACACTCTCTATGCTGGCATTCAAAAATGTAATTTTTTGGTGATCTTTAAAACGACCATAGTAAGTTTAATAGAACGCGTGATAACTGTAGATTTGCAAACGACTAAAAAAAAGAGAGATGAAAACTCCATAATTTCGTTACCCAAGAATAACTACTGCATTTACTATTTTCACATATTCCCCTGCAGTGTATTTTCTATTCCTGAAGATACTAATTGAAATTGTGCTCTATGTATACTGCTTTTAAAAAGTTACATCAGAGGTGTTTCTCTGTGTTTTTATGCCCTTGGCAGAAATCATTGTAAGCGGGTTGGTGTTTCCTTATTATTGGTCCTGCCAGTTGTTGGGCTTTTTTTTTTTTTGCGGTATGTGGGCCTCTCACTGTTGTGGCCTCTCCCGTTGCGGAGCACAGGCTCCGGACGCACGCGCAGGCTCAGCGGCCATGGCTCACGGGCCCAGTCACTCCGCGGCATGTGGGATCTTCCCGGACCAGGCCACGAACCCGTGTCCCCTGCATCGGCAGGCGGACTCTCAACCACTGCGCCACCAGGGAAGCCCCCTGCCAGTTGCTTTTAACATCTCTGCGTTTAAGATCCTTTCTCTGGACCTGATCCCTGCTTCCACCCAGGGCAGGATTCTGCTCTTTGAATCAGTCCCTCCCGGATGCATCTCGGTGTGGTAGAAAGAGAAGGCATCGAGTTACACGGATCTCTGCGTGAATCCTCCTCCCCACCTACACTGCAGGAGGAAGTAATTTTCTTTCTCTGAGCCTCAGTCTCCTCATAATCCCTACTTTAAAAGGCTGTTGTGAGGCTCTGAACCAGTGTGTGTAAAGTGCCCGACACCCAGTAAAGACATTGCTGCTTTAGTGCATCAACTATCAGCTCAGGTCACTTCTACCGCCCCTGAATCTTGTAGAGAAAACTTCGTTATTTGCTTTTATTTGTACTGGGCTGTCAGTTCCTCTCCTGGGTGAAACTCAGGCTGTTCGAGCAGCAGTGTTTCTGGGGCATTGGGGCCGTTGTGCAGGTTCAGTGGGCTGGTGAATAACTTAAAGGCTAGTCCTTTGTTTGGAAAGGATCCTTCCCCGTGTCTCTGAGGCCTGGCTCATCTGTCAGCTGGAGCTCTGTGGAACAATAGCCAGCGATACTCAGGGGCAGAGGCAAAGGCCGGCTGAGGGTGACATGTCTCCTCATCCCTCTCCAGGCTGATTGGATCAGATGAGGCAGGTGTCCCTTGCTCCCTTGTTGTGCCAGGTGGGCCCCTCTGGAAGCTACCAGGTGAGTCATGGAGGGGAGGGAGGGGCTGAGCTATCCTGTACTCAGGGGTGTGGAGTAGATGATTAATGGTAACTGACTCCAGCTACCATTTATTAACCGTTTACCAAGGTTCTTGTTGGGTGCTGCCTCTTGGAGACCCCACAGTAAGGCTGGGAATTGGGCATTACGGATGGGAAACTGAGACTCAGAGAGGTGAAGTGACTAACTCAGGGTCACATAGCATGTTAGTTGTAGAGTCAGGATTTGAACCTGGAACTAGTATGGCTGTGAAATGTGTCTGTGCACCTACTACACTATGCCACCTCCTCTCCTAAAAGTGAACATAATCAGTTGCCTCAAGACTACAGAAGCCACTGGAATAAACTGACCCAGATGGTTTAGCAATCATCAGGGATTCCCTCACAGTAACACTAACACTGATGACTATTGTTTGCATTTGATACATCCCTTCCTCAGGTCTTTTCTCCTTTAACCCCCACCCCCATATCTGAACAGGAGCCTTCTGCCCCTTAGGGGTTCAACAGGCCTGGTTAGAATCCAGAGGCATCATTTTCTAGCTGGGTAACAGTGGAGCAAGGCACTGGACTCTGAACCTCAGTTTCCTCATCTGTAAAATGGGAACAAAAACCCCACTCATTGTTTTGTCAGGTAAAGGCATCCCTCACCCGCAGTTCGGGGGTTCCCTTGTTTGAGGAAGAGGTGAATACTGAAGCTCCTGTTTTGTGTAGGTTGTATTTGAATACTTTGTGAAACAGTGCGTTCTGCGCATGCGCAGAAGCCTCTTCCTGTGCAAGTCTCCTGCAAGGCGCCCTGCACATCCGCTTATTCCCAGGAACTTCCGTTGTGTCTCAGCACTCACTTGTCCAAAGCAATTTAGGCCAACGTCTTTCCTATGCCTCAGCTCTCTGAGCAGCTATTTTATTCCAGAGTCAGGGAAAAAAAAACAACCCCAA
This sequence comes from Lipotes vexillifer, assembly GCF_000442215.2. Taxonomy (NCBI): domain Eukaryota; kingdom Metazoa; phylum Chordata; class Mammalia; order Artiodactyla; family Lipotidae; genus Lipotes; species Lipotes vexillifer. The sequence continues at coordinate 1,398,459 of NW_006788040.1, forward strand.
ACCCAGAGGGATCCTAAAATGCAACCAAATGCATGTTTCCCTGGCAGCTGGTCGTCTGTTACCAGGAACAGAGCAGATTTTAGGGGAAAAAAATGAGTATCCATGGATGGTATTAATGAGCACTGTGGACCACGGTAGTCATAATAATATAAGATCATAAGAGAATGCAAGCTAATAAATAATAGTTATCATCTCATGTAATCCTCACAACAGCCCTGTGTGGTGGGCACCATCATTATCCCCATTGCGTGGATAAGAAGACCAGCCCAGGGAGGCAACGGATTTGCTAGAGGTGGCAGAGCAGGATGGGAAGCCACACCGTAAAGCCTAAGTCCTTTCCAACGCATTTGGATGTTTTGGTTGGCATTGGCCCCACCAAGATACCTCCTGGTTTCTCATTTCACTTCTGATCTGCACCCGAGGAGATCAGTTTTGCAAATGCTGTGATTTCAGAACAGGACCCTGGCATCTATTGTCCGATGTGCCCATGGCTACATCTTTATCCCCCCATCCCTCTTTCTTTCTCTCTCAATGACAGATGGAGGCATCTCCCTGCCCACCCATGTGGTACCAGACACATTCACGTGGCCACCAGGACCCTAACAGCATCAAAGGAGTAACCAAGGTGACCCTTCCTCTCCTGTGCACCCGTGGGGGTGATGGAGACCAGCCTCATGCTGTGTGGTCAGGTCCACCACGAAATCCACACGCACAGACCTTGTGGATTTCAGCAGTAGGAGGGAACTCTAGGATTCTCTGGTGTCCAATCCCTGGATCGAAGCTTTCCTGATGGGGCCCCCGACCTTGGCTTGAAGTAGGGGTGGGGTGGAGTCTGTCTGGGCTAGTGGGAGCTGAGATGCTGGGACCCGGGAGCCCACCACCAGGTCCCTGTGTGGCCTTCGATCTGACCCTTCTTGATTCTTGCCCTCTGTCATCACATCTAAGTGAGTTTTGAAAAGCGAACTATATTGAGGTATAATTTACATGCAGTAAAAATACACCCATTTAAAGCGTTAATGTGTTCCGATAACTGTATACACCTGTGTAGCCACCACGACAATCAAGATATGGAACATTTTCACCACTCTAAAATGTCCCCCTGCCAATCCCCTCCCAGCCCTGCCCCAGGAAACCACTGACCTGCTTTCTATGCCTATAGATTTGACAGTTTCCCTAACGTTTCATTGTTAGGGAATCTTTTGTTCTTGGCTTTTTTTGATTAGCATAATGTTTTTGAGGTTCATACTGTTATCACCTGTGTCAGTAATTCACCCCTTTTTTGTCTAACTTCATGGAGGCATATCATATAACGAACGTACCCATTTCAAGTGCACAATTCAATGTTTCTTTTTCGTAAATTTACCAAGTTCTGTACCCATCACTACACATCAGTTTTAGAACATTTCCACTGGCCCAGTAAGATCCCTCACCCCCATTTACTGTGAAACCCAGCCAACTCCTAATCCCTGGCAGCTGGTAATCTGCTTTCTGTCTGTATAGGTTTGCCTTTTCTGGACATTTCATATAAATGGACTCATACAGCATGTGGTCTATTGGGCCTGGCTTCCTTCACCCTGTATAATATTTTCGAAGTTTATCCTTGTCATAGTGGGTAGCAATAGTTTGTTCCTTTTTATTGGTGAGTAGATTTCATTATATGAGTGTACTACAGCTTATTGATCCATTCACCAAGACAGGGGATTTAAATTTAATCCGTGCCTCCTAAGTGGGGTGTATACAACCCCTGCCCCTGGAGACATATAATCCTGAAGGATAAACATGTCCCATATTTCTGGGACATCAGTGTTACACAAAGATTTACTCAAAGTTTAAATCATTAACTGGGGAAACTAATTTTTGGAACATGCACTGTGTGCCAGGCACTGGCTAAGCCTTTGAGAATAATTAACTTTGAGTCATACATCGGGTACGTGGGGTTTGGAAGTCATAATCTCACCCATGTTTTGTTTGACCTCAGAGCCCTTTATACCCTCCTAGACAGCTGTCAGCTTGATGCAGGAGCTAAAGTTCCCCTTGAAACCTCTATTGCCTTATTCATAACAGGGATTCTGGGTCCACAGGGTGAGGGGAAAGGGTTATTGTGTTTAAAAAATGTTCCTCTGAGCAATGCAGGGTCTATTTACAGAGTGCAGCAGGTTCCTGGGATAGAGGAGAAAGAAAGGAATTTCTGCTTTCTTCGGGACCACACTGGGAAGCAGCCTTGCAGATAAGTATTCAAACTTACCAGCCCACAGCCTACCAGCCTGCCCTCTCCTGGTCCGTACAGGAAAGTACAGCATCCCCGAATCCCCAAGTCAGGGGAGAAATCAGTGCTGCGGCTCATTCACTTCTATGCCACAAAGAAAGAGCTTGTCCCTATTTTATGGGGCCCCAGAAAGTAATTTTCCTACCCCACTTTTGGCATCAAGGCTAGTATTCCCACCATCGGGAACTTCTGAGGAACTGAGTTTAATGACTTCATCTTGAGCACTTGTAGATCTGGTGTCAGAAGGAGACTGGGGACTCCTGGTGATTTGGGCTGGCCCTTCCCTTCTCAGTTCTGACCCTCTGTCATCATGTTTATAAAACTTGGCTAGGACTCCTTTGCCTGGCAGTCAAGCGGGGACCTTGGCACTGTGACCCTGTGGCACGTGCGTCGCCGTGTAAGGGTCTGAGTACATCTCCAGCTCTGGACCCATGCCCTAAGTCCAGGTGCTGACAGCAAGCTCTGAAAATATGCCAAGAGGGCCCCTGACTCTCCTGGCCCAGGTCTGCTAGTGGACTGGAGACCTGGGGTAGTCATCAAAGAGCCCCAGCCCACCATCTGACTCCCCAAGCTTTTCTTTTTCTGGGGCATCAGAAGAGAGAATGGGAGATGAGGGCGGGGGCATAAAGATAACTGAGGCTGTGCAGAAGGGCGCTTCCTACGTCCCATCCACTGCTTCAAACTACGGGTTATTACTGTGCGCTTCGGGTGAGTGTCTGGACGGGCTGGGCTCCACAGCTCAGAGAGAGGGGCCGACTTCCCACGGCTACACGGGATGACAGAGCTGGGACCACATCTCCAGATCCCCGGCTCTGTTTGCTGCTCTCACTCACGCTGTTTCCCCTTTCTCTGGGATCACATTCCGCTGCCAGCAGGGAACAGGGAGGCGGCTGAAGGGAGCCAGGGGTGTTCTGGGCTGGGAGGGAGGGAGGTGGGGGGCGCGGAGCCTGGGCCCGGCCTCCCTGGCTCCTGGGGCGGGGCCATCTTGTTAGCAGAGACTCGCGGCCCGGGCTGGGGAGGGGGCCTGGGTGCGGTTTTCTCCCGTGTCGTGGTTGGCTCTTTTGTCTTCCAGGATGGACCTGTAGGGTCTGCGTGGGGTAGGAGCTGGGAGCTGCACGCTGCCAGGTAAGCCCGGGTAGGTGTCAGGGAGGGGTTCCGCTGCGCTTCGTTTCTTGGAGGCTGATTCTCCCCCCATCCAGGCCCAGGTCCCCAGGTCTGGCCCAAACACTCCTGCCGTTGTGCGTGGTCCCGTGGAGGTGGTGGGACTGAATCAAGAGCATTGCGGATCGGTCCATGGCAGAGATTTCAGCACATGCCTTCATCCAGCACAAACATGGACCAAGCGCCTTCTCCCGGCTAGAAGCTGAGGATCTGGAGGTCAACACGAGATGCGGTCCCACCCTCTCAGGTCTTCATGTAAGAACGTGCTTTATCACAGTCTCTGTGAGGGAATGAGCTCCCCGTCCTGGGAGGGGTGTGTGTGTGTGTGTGTGTGTGTGTGTGTGTACGTGTGTGTGTGTGTACGTGTGTGTGTTGGGGGAGAGGCGTACCGAGGTCCCCTCAGCGGGACTGTTGTAAAGGGAAGCCGAGCCTCCCGAGGACTGTGAAGGCCCTTTCTGCCCACCTGGACACTTGCTTCTTGTCCGCCCGTGAAGCCTGTGGGCCGGCTCCGGGGCCCCTTTATTGCTTTTACACCCCTTATGCGAGATTTGCCAAGATGGGGCACCCCCTGTATGCGTTATGAGCATCCGAAGCCCTCACGCCGCCCTGTCTCAGTCTTGATGGCACAGGAGGGAGACTGGGGGTCTTTGAAGGGCCCCCTCAGAGGTGCGGCTGTGGGAAGCCGGGGTGCAGGCTAGGCCCCCATCCTCACTTGCTGTGCCTGCTCCGGCTGCCCCTCCAGGACTCCCAGGTGACCCTGGACTCTGGCCACGGTGACACAGGGAGCGGCCTTTGGTGGTTTTCAGGAACCCTGGACAATTCCCCGGAGACCTCATCCTTCCCAACTCCTGGGCTGGAGACCCCGGGGATAAAGGCCCCCTCCTTGTTGGTGCTCAGCCGAGGACAGGACCTGGCTCTGGAGGACAGCACGAGGGCTGTGAGGGAGGCTGGCAGCTCACCGTCCCCTCCGATTCTGTCTGGACCTGCCTGCTGGGCCCTACGGTCCAGGCCTGGAGGCCCTAAGGCCTGACCCCGTGAGGACTTGATTTCTCCTTGAATCCCTGCCAGCGACCAGGCAGAGCTGGGCCTGGGCCAAGGCCCCGCTGACCACACCCTCGCCAAGGCTGGGTCTCCAAGGACCCTACAGGACAGGGGCAGGAACCTGGGACCAGAGTTGGGGAGGAGCTCCCAGTGGGATAGAGGGTGGATGCAGCTCCCGGGGCGCCACTGGCTGGAGTCTGTCTTGCGCCGTTTGCTGTGTGAGTGATTCTCGTTTTTTGTGGGAGCTTCTTGGACGGGGCTTTTCCTTGCTTCTCTCCCTGATGGTGACCAGGAGGAGGCAGGTGGGCCTGGGCGGAGCTTGGGCCTTTCCCTAGTGTTACGGAGCTCTGGGAGGGGCTATCCTGAAAGGAGAGAGTTTCCAAGAGACCCCGCTGGAGGCGGGGGGAGGGGTGTGCATCGTCGTGGCGCTCAGCAGAAAGAGACAGACACCGGGCCTTGCTCCGGACATCCAAAGGGAATGGTCTGGAATCAGCCTCACCCCAGCCTAATCTCAGACCCTGCCCCTTGCCACACCCCTGTCCCTGGGGAGCAAAGGCAGGCAGGGCAGGCTCCCCACACGTGCAGCTTCCGCATCACGCGGCACAGACTCACTTGCACGCCCCCCTCCTCGTTCTCCACTCCCTCCAGCCCCCGCAGCGGGGCCAGTCCCAGTGCTGGCACAAGAGCTGCCTCGGCTTTCCTTAGGCAAGTTTAAGAGCCCCAACGTCCTTTTCCCAGGGTGGGGAGGGGACCTGTTTTAGTCAGCTTGGGCTGCCATAACAGAGTACCACACTGGGATGGCTGAAACCACAGAAATGCATTTTCTTGTAGTTATGGAGGCTGGAAGTCGGAGATCAAGGTGGCAGGGATGGTTTGTGGTGAGGCCTGTCTCCTTGGCTTGCAGATAGGAACTTATTGCTGTGTTCTCACATGGCCTTTTCTCTGTGCATACAGAGAGAGAGAGAGAGAGACAGAGACAGAGAGAGACAGAGAGAAATAGATATCTGGTGTCTCTTCCACTTCTTATAAGGGCACCAGTCCTATGGGATTAGGGCCTCATCCTAATGACCTCATTTAACCTTCATTACCTACATAAAAGCCCTATCTCCAAATATAGTCACATTGGGGGTCACAGCTTCAACCTATGAATTTGGGGGGAGACACAATTCAGTCCACAGCAGGTGGTCACCACAAACATGGACAGCTGGAGCCAACTCCCCTTTAGAATTCCCACCCCCAGTAGGGAGGAGGAGGAGGAGGAATAGAGGCCTGGGAAGTAGAAACATTGGGAGATTCTGTGCGAGGGTGGCCCTGGAGGCCTCGGGGAGACACCGGACCCAGTGCAGCGAGGAGGCGCCCCCAGCAGAGGGCTGTTACGGGAAGAGCTTGGGCTATGGAGTCTGAGGGTGCGCAGTCTGCCGTACAACCTTGGGCAACTCACCTCACCCCTGTGAGTCCAATTTCCACTCTGAAACTGGAGCCATCTGCTCACCTGGGCGTGGGGGGGGGGGCGGGCACAGGGAGAAGTCAGTGAGATCATGCACCTGGCACAGCGCCTGACTCTTAGTAGGTGCTCAATAAACACTCCCATCCATCTTGGAGTTTAGATTTAGGGCTTCTCTTTGGCACTCTGGACTTTAAACTCCTCATCTTTGATCCAGAGGCATTTCTGACTCTTGTGTTTTTAATATCCCTCTCTAATCAGATTGAGGAATTGGCTGCATTGCATGGCCTCCATAGTAGCTCCAAATGCTTCCTGGGGAATTTAATATCTACCCCTCTCATCAGAATTGAGCACCTACTGTGAGCCCTTCCCAGTACTACTCGCTTGAGGGGAATATAAGTGAAGATATGACCATGATTCAAGCCTGCAGGATATCACAGCCACGCCGAGTGGGAGAAAACCAGCTCACACAGAGAATTAGGGGACGGGGCAGAAAACAGTCTACTGAGGCACGGGTTCTCGGTGCTTGAGTGGGTGGGAGTAAGACCCCAGAGTAGGCTGAAAAGGCTTCCCAGCAAGGCTGAACTAATCAGGACCTTGGAGGATGAGAAAGATGTGGTTTAGCTGAGAGTTTCCAAGGGAAAATTAGAGCAGAGATGCCCAAAGTAAGTTCTAGGAGACGTCACTGCTCTTTAAAAAAAAAAAAGTTCAAATTCAGTAGGTTTCTGTAGTGCAGGGCTTATCAGAGCCTCTGAAAGTGAATTGTGAATACTCAAGGACAGACAAAAGATTAAGTGTTTCCCCCCAAACTTTACTGGCAACAGAACCCTTTTCTTACAGAGCATCAGTTAGAACCGTGGAGAGTCTACAAGGGGGTTTATGTGGGAAAATTACAACTGTGAAAAGAGATGACAAAACTAGGGCACACTCAGGTGCTCTGTAGCAGCGGCTGGAAAGGCAGCCCTTTCCCTGGGGCTGGGAAGTCTGAACTTGGTTCCAGGAGCCAGGTGCGCTCTATGCAGTTTTAGTATTTGGGGGAGGGCAGGCCATTGGTTGGAGTAGCCAGAGGCCTGGCAGTAGGGGACAGAGAAGCTGTCCACTGGACCCAGCGGCTCTAGGGCAACAGACCTTCTGTGAGAAGATGCTGGTGTGTGCGCGCATGCGTGTGTGTGCGCGCGTGCCTGAGTGTGACAGGATCCAGCCTTCTGGGAAGGGGATGGCCAGAACCAGGCAGGGGGTTTCCAGCCAGAAGCAGCAGGGTCCATTTTCAGGGGGACTGAAGTGTGTGTGGGAGGGCCCCTGAGGCCCAAAGCTGAGAAGTAGGGAAGCCAAATTCTTCTGGGCAGGGTCTACGTGGCTAGCCTTGATTCTGGTGGGGCTGAGGAGCTGGGAGGCAGACCCCCTGCCCTGGTCAGACCCGGCTCCCTGGCGGGCGGGGGCGGGAGGCCTCTGGAGCTGCAGCTGGAGGGGCTGGGGCAGTGTTGCATGGTGTGATTAACCTACTAACACAGGGCTCGGCCGGGACGCTGTGGCGTGTGACGAGGTGCCCGGCCTTCTGCCAACCGACTAACCCACTAACCAGGCCCGAGCATGCCCTACTAACCCCCTGCAGCCAGACCCTACTAACCTTGCAGCTCGTGGGCCTTTCCAGGGGCTACGATGTGGGGCAGACGAGGCTCCGGAAGCCCCTGCCCAGGGCCTGGGATCTCTGTGCAGACCCACATTCCAGGACAGGGCGTGCAAACAGGACCCACCAACTCTGCTGCTTCCTGCTGGGTGACTCTGAGCAAGTCACCTCACCTCTCTGAACCCCAGTTTCCTCGGCAGTAGAGTGGGAGGCCCGTTCCTCACCTCACAGGTGGCAGTGAGGATTCCCAGGAATATAAAGCTCTTGACACATGGCAGATGCTTAAAACGTATATATGAGGGCAGGGGTGGGAGACCCAGAAAACTCGACCCATCACGTACCCTGGCAGACCCTGGTCGCTCTGGGTGGTCTGCACACAGACCCCTCTGCCTGGGGCTGGACACTTGCTTTGAACCCCTAATTAGCGTCTCTTCCCCACACTCTCCCTCCTCCTCAGCTTTCTTTCCGTAGACAGCTTTTTTTCAATTACTAACCCGTCTAACCCCGGGGGGCCTCAACTGCACCCCGACCACCCCTTAACAAACTAATGGACCTGCGTGTGTTCTTCCTTTTCTCCTAGCGACTCCCAGTGTGTGTCTGCTGAGGTGCCCCTGTCCGCTGGTGCTGTGCTCTGACTTACTAACCCAGCCCCTACTAACTCTGTTTTCTCTTCTTACTAACCCCAGCCCTGCCGAGCTCTGGGCACCCCCTCGGGGCTGGTCCCCCTCCTTTTGGCAAGCGAATGTCCTGGGGCTGGCCTTGCAGACAGATGCCCCACTTTGCTGCCCCGATCGGCTGTGAGTTCAGAGTCCACTGGGCCGGTTCTACTAACCACACCAGTGGCCCAGAGGAAAAGGTGGTCCTGCGGGTGTGGGAGGGAGGCCGACCTCTGAGCACAGCATCCCTCCTCTGTGCACAAGGCTGGTTGCCACTGGGAGTGGACGGGAGCAGGGCAACTTCTGGGGTGTGAGTGTGGAGGCCTGTGGGTCTAGAATGCGGAGCTCGGCTCCTCCCAGCCAAGGGAGCAGAGAGGAGGCGCCTGTGTGTCCTTCTCTGGAGGGAAGCGAGGGTAGAATCTTCTGCACTGGCCAGTGGCCGGTAGAGGCGCGGTGCAATTAATGAAAGGCGCGTCCTGCACAGGAAGTCAGCAAAGGGGCGTGTCTCGCACAGGAAGTTAGTAAAGGGGCGTGTCCCACACCGGAAGTCAGTAAGTGAAGACTTCCCCACATTGGAAGTCGCTGAAAGGGTCTTAACCGCAGTGGAAATCACTGAGTGGAGCATTTAGTACAGGAAAGTCAGCCAGAGGGGGCATTTCCCACATTTGAAGGATGGGAAGAGGGGTATCTTTTACACCAGAAGTCAGGGAGAGGGGACTTTTGGCCTTATCACAAGGTGCTGAGAAGGAATGGCCAAGAGGTCAGTGAGAGGGGCCTTTCCTAGAACGAGAACTTGGCTAGAGGGGCCCTTCTCATTCCTGGAGCTGGGAGACCCGGGTTTCCCACACTGGAAGTAGATGTGGGCCTTTTTTTCTACTGAAGTCATTGAGAAGGGCAGTCCACAGGGGGAAGTTTGAGAAACCAGGCAAGAAAGCAGACCTTGGGTTCGGGGTTTGCAGGAGAAAGCGGGAAGCAACAGATGAACCCCAGGCGCCCACGGAGCCCTGCAGACCGTCAGGCCAGCCAGAAATTCATCCCTGGCTCCCTGTCCTGTTCACACCCATGTCCCTACACCAGCCTGCCTCCCCAGAGCCCGCCAGCTGCTAAGCCAGGGCCACACCTGGGGGTGATTTTGTGCCTCACCTCCAGTGGGCACCTTGGTCTCTTTGGGCTAATCTCTGGCTCCTTTGCACTAACTCTTGCTCTCACCCAGCTAATCCCTGTCTCGCCCTAGCTGCCCCAGAGGGCTGACCACTAACAGCCAACCCTACCCACCTGGGGGCTCCAGCCTCCTGGCCTGGCTCTGACCTGCTCTGAATTAACCCCTCCTTCACCTGACTAACTCCTACCCTCCTGATCTGTTCCCTTCAGCAGAAACTAACGGCTTGTGGATTTCTTTCTGACTAACAACAGGTCTAACCCTCCTCGTCACTATTAACAGCTTGGATGTCGGCATGGCTGGGACTGGGCTAACACAGGTTTGGGACTTGACTAACACAGGGAGAGGTGGAGCTAGTCGTGTTGGACGTGGTCACTGCTCTGGGGAAGAGCCATCTGGTCAGGAAAGTTCTCAGTACTCTAAAGGAGGGGCTGGGCTGTGGCTCAGGCCTGATGGAGGAGTGGTGTCTTTTGAGGTGGGGTCAGAAACAAAGTCAGCCTCCCAAGATTTTGGCCACTGGACATATGCTATCAACCCCTTATAACCTGCATTTGGGCTCTGATTCTTTTCAACAATAGCCTGATAGTTGCAATAGTGGATGCAGCGTTTGTGGCCCTAAAAATGCCCGTCTGGTGTGTACAGAGGATATGCCATTGTGTATGGAATTATCAGTCATCAGGTGAGGGCCTAGAGTCCTTGATTTGGGGTCTTTAGAGCTTTGGAAGCTCTAGGACATAAAACTTTAGATTGGAATAGTCAGACCAGTTGTAAATCTATCACCCATTTACACCTTGGTGTAAATTAGCTCAGCTTTCTCTTCTAACTTCTGTGCAATTTAGCTGCCCTGAGATGAAGACAGTTTGGCTGGAAGGGAGTTTGGATCTCTTCAGTGCTGGGGGAGGGTCCTCTGGGAGCAGAGAGGAGAAGCAACGAGTCCAGGGGTTCTTGGGTGGGAGTAAGAGGGGGCACCAGGTCGGGGGGGGGGATGGGAAGAGGGTGCAGATTTGCTGGCTCAGTCTGGTAGTCAGGGTCTGTGGGAGAGGACAGCTCAAGGCAGGGCCTGGAGGACTGGATCAGCTCAGGGGCAGGGTCAGAGGCCTGCCTGGAGGCCTTGCAGGCAAGTTGCTTGGGTCACTGAATACTGCTCTGGGGTTAAAAGCTTCTCTGATAGGCAGGGACTCAGAGCTAATTTAGCGGAGCTGGTGGTGAGGCCTGAAGGGCGATCCAGAGGCCTGAGCCGCAAAGGGAAGGAGAGGAGAATGCATCCGGAGGAGCCTGCAGAACCGGGGCTGGGGTGGAGCCTGCACTGGGGAAAGCACGTGCCTGCTGCCCTCTAGTGGCTGCCTTGCCCCATTTCACTCGAAGCATTTCCCATTCCGGGGGCCTTTTTATTCAACCACAAAGACTTGATGCTGCTGAGGACCTACTATGTGCCCAGCACTGCTCTGGGTCTGGGACCCACGCACGGGCTTTTCCACAGTGCTCGTCTAGCTCAGTGGGGGAGATGGAGAAAATAAACAGGTAATGCAGTAAGATGGGTGCCATGACAGGGATGGTGGGGCTGTGAAAGCACCCAGGAGACAGACAAGGATGAGATGCACCTACTGCGTGCCAGGCACGGTGCTAGGCGTTGGGGAGGACTGGTGATTAAACATCACACAATCTTCAGGAACGTTAATGCTAGCGTATTTAGTGGGGGTGGGGTAGAGTGAGGTGTGGGCAGTCAGGGTAAATTTTCTAAGAGGAAGACATCTAAGCCAAGCCCTGGCTGGGCAGAGTAGTGGGGATGAGTTCCAGGAAGTGGGAATGGTGGACACAAAGTTCTGGGGATCAGAGAGGATCGAAGAAATTCTGGAAAGGTCGTGGAGAGCGCAGCAGGAGGCAGGTGGGAAATGGACAAATACCAGATGGTGCTGCCAGAGAGTTTATCCCAGGGGCAGTGGCGGTGCGCTGTGCATGTGATCTGAGGTGAGAGGTTAGATTTGAGTTCTAGGCTGACCGAGTGACTGTTTCAGCCCAGGTGGAATTCTGGGGAGCTTCTAATACGTTCTGGCCAAATTTTAGAAAACTGGTTCGAAGTTCTTGAAAGGAGGACCCTCAAATCCACCTTAAGATAAATAAGGTGGGCCATGTTCCTGCCAGGCAGGGGCCTGGTGGAGGGAGCAATGATGGCTTGGAAGAAGAAAAGCCTTAAAAGCACATCATCCCCAGCCCCTGGTGTCATGCCACTCCAGGAGAAGATCCGAGGGCATGTGGTCACTGGCTGGGAGAATCTCACTGGTGAGGGACCTTGTTAGTCCTGTGTGGCTGCAAAGCGGGGGCAGGCAGGCGTGGAGGACGCTTCCAAGAGGCTGGTCCCAGGGAGGGAAAAACGCATCTTGGTGGTTAATGAACCTTCTGGAGGCAGAAGGATTGGGACCAGGCCACCTTTGAGACTGACGATGGTGGTGGAATTCTAGGATCCTGTGTGAGTGCGTGTGTCCTCGACTTCATACTAGAGGAAGCTGAGCCCAAGAAGGCAACTCTGCCCTCCACCCCCTGACCCGGCCGTGCTGATGCCCACCCTGGCCTTGACTCCACTGAACAGCCAGCTCGTTAGGAGCAGGACCTCGGGAGCTGGGGAGCTGGCCTCCCAGATGGAAGGGGAGGCTTAATCCTTTAATAGGCAGCGTGGAGGGACTGGCGACTGTGGTCCCTGCCGGGGGGCTGTGCTTGTGTAGATATTGATAGTGTACATATTGAGCTGGAGGGATACGCTGCAGGGGATGGGGCTGGTCCCATCCCTACAAAAGACCCCAAAGGCCCTCTTGAGAATCTACCCAGGGACCCACTGTTTTACTTGAATAGACCAGAGACGACATTTTCCACGTCATTGCCTCCGGGGATGCTGAAGGTGGGGACAGAAATTCTGCTGTTGATTAAAAACAATATTTTTACGTGGATCCAGCAACGGAGTTTGAACTTGGCATTTTGTTTTCACCCACGAATGTAGTTTCTTTTGTTGAAAATACCATTTTGATATTAAAACTAACTTACACCCAAAGGATGACTGTGGCTTAAGAGGCTTGGAGGCGAGGTGGGTGGGGAGGGGAGAGCCAGTGGCATTTTCAAGGAATAGGAGTGGGCTCTGCCAGCCTTTTCTCAAGACCATGACCTTAAAAGTCAACACAATAGGGTACAGATTTCATTTGTAATTTGTGGGAAAACACACAAAAGTTACCATCTTAAATAAATTTATTTTTAAAATGGTTATTTAATTTTATTTATTTGTGGCTGCGTCGGGTCTTCGTCGCTGCGCGCGGGCTTTTCTCTAGTTGCGGCGAGCAGGGGCTACTCTTCGTTGCGGTGCACGGGCTTCTCATTGCGGTGGGTTCTCGTTGCGGAGCACGGGCTCTAGGCACATGGGCTTCAGTAGTTGCGGCTTGCAGGCTCTAGAGCGCAGGCTCAGTAGTTGTGGCGCACGGGCCTAGTTGCTCTGCAGCATGTGGGACCTCCCCGGACCAGGGCTTGAACCCCCATCTCCTGCACTGGCAGGTGGATTCTTAACCACTGCGCCACCACGGAAGCCCTACCATCTTAATCATTTTTAAGTACACAATTCAGTGGTACTGAATTACAAAGGTACAAAGTTACAATGGTAACACTGTTGTGCAACCATCACCACTATCAATGTATTTTTTAAATAGCACTACTTTGTGCCTAGGACAGTGCCTCAGAGAAAATCCATATCTCTTCTCACCTCCTCTCTCTTTCCTTCTCTCCCTTTATTCACCTAGAAACCATTCACTGAGTCCATCCTGTATATCGGGCACTGCCCTACTCTCTGGGATGCCAGGCTGCCTGCCTTTCTGTTTCTCTAGGGCAACTACCTTTTTCTCACTCCAGGATCTTTGCACTGGCTGTTCCCTTTTCCCATGGCTGACTTCTTTGTGGCCCTGAGGTCTCAGCCGAATGTCACCTCCTCACAGACATCTCCCCTGACCACCCCATCCATAGTGATTCTATCGTTTTTGTTCTCAAATATTTTGGTCCTAGGACCCCTTTATACTCCTACCATATAGTAAATGGTCACCCCCGAGTCCTCCTGGGCTCTGCCCACTCACAAGGCTCAACTGGTTTCCCATTTCATTCATTCAACAAAACCTTCTAATGGCCGAAAAGCACATGAAAAGATGCTCAACATCACTAATCATTAGAGAAATGCAAATCAAAACTACAGTGAGGTATCATCTCACACCAGTCAGAATGGCCATCATCAAAAAATCTACAAACAATAAGTGCTGGAGAGGGTGTAGAGAAAGGGTAACCCTCTTGCACTGTTGGTGGGAATGTGATAGTTGGTGCAGCCACTATGGAAACCAGTATGGAGGCTCCTTAAAAAACTAATAATAGAGCTACCATATGACCCAGCAATCCCACTCCTGGGCATATATCTGGAAAAAATGAAAACTCGAATTCAGAAAGATACATGTACCCCAATGTTCATAGCGGCACTATTTATAATTGCCAAGACATGGAAGCAACCTAAATGTCTATCGACAAAGGAATGGATAAAGAAGATGTGGCATGTATATACAATGGAATAATACTCAGCCATAAAAAATGCAATAATGCCATTTGCAGCAGCATGGATGGAGCTAGAGATTGTCTCACTGAGTGAAGTCAGACAGAGAAAGACAAATATCATATGAGGAATATTATATGAGGAATCTAAAAAAGTGGTACAAATGAACTTAGTTACAAAACAAAACTAGAGTTCCAGATGTAGAAAACAAACTATGGTTACCAAGGGGGGGGGAGGCATAAATTGGGAGGTTGGGATTGACATATACACACTACTATATATAGAATAGGTAATAAGGGCCTACTGTATAGCACAGGGAACTCTACTCAATACTCTGTAGTGACATATATGGGAAGAGAATCTAAAAAAGAGTGTGGATATATGCATATGTATAACAGATTCACTTGGCTGTACAGCAGAAACTAACACAACATTGTAAATCAACTATACTCCAATAAAAAATTTTAAAAAGATCTTCTTATCGTCCTACTGTGTGTGAAGCACCACCTTGGGTGCCCAGGGCACAGGCAGAAGCAGACAGGTATCACCCCTGCCTTTGTGGAACTCACAGCCCAGGGGAGGCAGCTGCGCTCAGCTCTTCAAGGACAGGGAACACCTCACAGGGAGAAAAAGAGGAGAGAGAAATCGTCACAGAGAGAGTCTACCATATTATAAATTAGAACTGAGATGTTTTAGGAAGACTGGTTTATCCATTCATTACCATAATAGAAATGAAAACTGAGACTTTTAGAAGACTTGTTTATTAATTCACTAAAAAAAGACAATAAAAATAAACATTGCATGCTAACATAAATAACACTTTATGAAAAACAACTGTTTCCAAAACGAAGTTTGTGAGAAGACTCTGTTTTTCGGTAAATCTCTTTAATGTCTGGCTTAATAGAAGACAGAGTCTGTTGGATTCTGATATCTGCTTCTGCATTCAGTCTGCTGCAATATCATATGTCCATGTAGACCCTGCAAAACTCCACCGTGCACTTGTGAGCGAAGGAGATGAAATGGACAAATTAACTTCTCTCTGGTCCCCAGACCTCAGGACTGCACCTTGAGAACTGCTCTGTCACAGAAACCTGTTTATTTCTTGCAGAAAACTTGTGCCCATCTGACATGACCTTGCTTACTCCTCTGATTCCTTGTTTACTGTCTGTCTCTGGTCTTGTTTATTGAACGTTCCTAGAAGGCAGGGTCCCAGAGCCCATTGGAGGTGCTCAAAGTGGCTGAACCAGAGCTGCAGTTCTCAGGCATGGCCAGCAGGTGACGGCATTGCACCAAGACCACCGCACTCTCTACTGGAAACCTGGTTCCTCTCTGGGGCTTTTGGTGGAGGCTCTGTGGGGATACCTTTTGGATTCCAGAGTTTCAGGGCATTGGGTGGGCCTGGTATGGGTGGGGGAAGGGAAAAGGCGGGAGAGAATGCAGTTTTGGACAGAAGCTTTGGAAAAGCTTTGCTCATTTCTGCTGAGGGCTTCTGTTCTTAATAGAAGCCAAGCCAAGTGACTTCTCCTCTTGAAGCCTGTTTTCTTCTCTGCAAAATGGGCAAACTATGATTTTGGCTTCCATTTCACCATGGTTCTCTCGGCAGAGGTCACTTTATTTTGACAACACTGGTGTTTCTGACAATTCAGGGTTCCCTAATATTCTCCCCCTAGAGTATTCCGAGAACCAAGCTGATGCTGTGGGCTCTGCCTGCAGGCAAGACCATTTCTCCTCATCCCACCTCCAAACCCCATGCTTCAGCCCACCCGGGTCGACATAAGATGGCCGTTGCCATTTTCCACGTGCTTACTGTGTGCCACGCTCTGTGCTAAATGGTTCCTATGTGTTGGCTCCTGGAGCACTCACAGTATTTGAGAGGTGGGGCTTCCCTACCCCCATTTTTACGGGAGGGGGGCACTGAGGCTCAGAGAGGTGAAGAGACTTGCCCAGAGATGCACAGCTGGAGGATGGGGAATCCTAGGTCCAAGATGGTTACCATGGCGACAGGGGTACATCATCCCCAGATGCTGAGTCCATCTTCCCAGTAAGACTAAGCCCAGTCACTGTCTCTACACCGGCTTCTCTCTCCTGTTACTCCTTCTCCCTGCGAGGTGGCCCCCGTCCTTTGAGAACTGAACATAGTTTGTGTTTTCATATTTCTTTTGCTCATGTGCTGCCTCCTCTGGTCTGTGAATTCCATAAGGATAGGGATGATGCCTGCCTGCTTCATGGCTATACCCTGTGCTGCACCCAGCATCGTGCTTGGCACAGAGTTGGGGGTCCAGAAGATTTTGTTGAATGAATGAAATGGGGAGCCAGTGGAAACCTGAAAGTGGGCGGTGCCCCAAGCTGACTCAGGAGCAGCCAGCTCCACCCCTCGCTGGCTGCATGACCTACAGCTAGTGATCTCCCCTTTATCTCGCCTTAGTTTCTTCATCTGTAAAATGGGGATAACACCATATCCCCCTAAGAAGTTGCGAGGATTTGATAAGAGGAGATGCAAAGTATCAGCATGTGAAGGGTCCCCAATCCCCTTTTCCCCACACCTGTGGCTTCTACTGGCGCCGGGTAGGTAAGGTTTGCCAACGGAATCCAGGCAGAAGGTAGAACAGCCTGAGAATCTGACGGGGGAGCAACTGGGCCAAGTCACTGAGCAAACTGACAGGCAGCCCAGCTGGGGCTCAGGCCGCCGTGTCTTCCCAGCTCCTGAGCCCACCTGAATGCAGGCATCCCAACTCCCTGTGGGCGTTTCTCACCAGGTCCCATGGCAAATAAACAGAATCTCCAATGCCAAGTGGTCACAACAGGGTCAAAGCCACACAGCTGGGGTCGGTGGGGAGACAGAGGCCGCCCCGTGGAGAGCTGGTGCTGTTTAGCCTAAAACACAACGAGCTTTCCAGTCCTCTCCTGTGGGAAGGAGGCCTCCTCCCAGAGAAAAGCCCTGGAATGTAAGGAATGTTCTGGAGCCTCCAGCCTGGGCCCCAGGACAGGAGCGCCTTGGAAGCACAGGGCCGTGGGGGCACTTTCCCAGGGATTATCTCAGGGCCGCTGGGCCGCCGGGGAGCTCATACCAGACATCACCTTTTGGCATTGGGGTCAGGCCTCAAATGCCTCGAAGCTTTCCCAGGTTCTCAGTCTGGCAGCGACAGAGCTCCTGCTGGTCTTGTACTGTCTTGACTTCAGCCTCTCATCCAGTGCCAGCCCCCTGGGGTCTGGGGCCGGGTCCTGTGCTGGGCACTGAGGGGTACAGAAAAATCAGACTGAGCTCTGCTGTGAGCCAGCTGCGGGTGGGAAAGATCCAGTTTCAAATCTGAACTCAGATACTGTGTCATGTGGGACAAGTCACTTCACCTGTCCAGGCCTGTGTGTCCCCATGTGTAAGATGGGGTTAATAATGGGACCTCCTTCTTGGGATTATCATGAGGGTGAAAGGACCCCATGCATGGGCAGGTCCTGGTGCAGAGTAAGTGTGCAGCAAATGTTCGTTATTATTGTCACTGTGGTTGGTTGTATTTTCCAATCTCTCCCATCCCCTTCCATTTTCTTGAAGCTCAGTGGGTTTGTGACCATGGCAGAAGTGATGGTATGTGATTTCCAAGGCCGAGTCCAGCTCACTTGGAGCCTAGCCACCATGGTGTGAGGAAGCCCAAGCAGCTGTGAAGAGGCGTGTTGAGGACCTAAGCCCCCAACCCCTTTCCCCATCCACAGCCCTGGCTCAGCCCCCAGACCCATCAACTGGGCCATCTCAAAGGCGGATCCTTTAGCTCTAGCTGGGCGGCCCAGCTGATGCTGCATGGAGCAGAGACAGACGGTCCCCACTGAGCCTTTCCAAAGTTGCAGGTTCAGGAGCAAAAGAAATGATTCTAGTTTTAAGCCGCTAGGTCTTGGAGTGGATCCTTATGCAGAAACAGACAATAGATACAGTTCCTTTTAAGAAATGTCTTTGCTTCTCTCTTGCATGAACTCAGGATGTTTCCTCCCTCATCCTGGTCCTCTGCCAGCATCTCCCACCTCAGTGAAGAGCCCCACATCGCATCTCTGGTTGCCCAAAGACGAAATCTGGGAGAAGTCACGGATAGCTCTTGATTCTGCCCGTTTTCCTCCATCCCTCTGCCATTCCCCTCACCCACACCTCCAGCACTTCCGTCTTGGGCAGCCGGGGCAGCTTCCTTTCCTGACTTACACAGAACATTTTCTTACACAGAACAGGAATCTGATATATAAATGATGGGCAGAGTGGGTAAATCACAGGCGTACAACTTCATCTGCCTGGAGTGCTGGGTCTCAGCTTACAACCTTCATCTGTCTTTTCCTGGCCTGTCTCCTCTGTTCCCCAAGGCCCAGGAGGAGGCCACTCCAGCCACCAGGTCCTGTCTGCGCACAGCACCCTCAGAGGTCAGCGGGGGAAACAGACATGGAAACTAACACGTGAGGTACTTCCGGCCGTTCACTGCTATGGAAGAAGTCGAGGAGAGCGATGGGGACGTGTGTCCGGGGCGTGGACAAGGTCAGGTGGTGGCACTGAGCTGCTGGGAAGGAGTCAGCCATGTGATGTCAGGAGGAAGGGAGTGTCAGGCAGGGGGAAAAGCAGGGGCAAAGGCCCCGAGGTGGGGATGGGTTGGTGTGTTGGAGGGAAAGAGACAAGGCTGGGGGGG
>NW_006788040.1:1417038-1447761 GCF_000442215.2 Lipotes vexillifer
GGGGCTCAGGTCATGAGGGTGGGGTAGGGGGCAAGCAGGGAATCACGTGGAATAGAGGAGGTGATTCAAAGTTATTTTATACACTTGTTTTCCAAACCAGGTTACCAGCCCCTTGGAGGGCAAAGAGACACTGATTGTCTCCCTGGTGGGGACAGCCAGCCATACCACTGGTGGTGCCTGTTAAAAGTGACACTTTGTGGGGGCAAACTGCTCTTCAGGCTCACCTTGGAAATTCCTACCCAGTGCCAGTGTCACCTGCTCCGCGAAGACTCCCAGGTTCAGCTGACCTTGCTTGCCTCGTGTCCCACTGGACCCTGGACCAGCTTCCAGCCAGGCACCCAGTGCTCTGACTTTTGTTTCCTCGTGTGGATCTTTTTTCCAACCAGGCCATTGTGTCTTAAAATGAGGTTCCCCCACTGCCTCTGAATTTCTGAGGCTGGGTGGGCTTGTTAAAAATGCAGACCCCTCTGAATCAGCATCTCGGAGTGGGCTCAAGAATCTGCCTTTCTAACAAGCTGCCTGCCAAGTAATTTTGTTTTTAACTTTTTATTTTATATTGGAGGATAGTTGATTAACAATGTTGTGTTAGTTTCAGGTGTACAGCAAAGTGATTCAGTTATACATACATATGTATCTATTCTTTTTCCAATGCTTTTCCCATTTAGGTTGTTACATGACATTGAACAGAGTTCCCTGTGCTATACAGTAAGTCCTTGTTGGTTATCCATTTTAAATACAGCAGTATAGAAGCAACGCATCCCAGAATGAGGTCCTGAGCAGAGGGGCTGTATCGAATACGGTCCCCAGGCTCCCTGCACAAAGCTCATCCCACTAAATGTGTGTTGAGTGAAGGAATAAGGTTCTAGCGGGCATGTGGGGAGAGCAGCTATCCCTCTTAGGACCCTCCCTTCTCTCATGCATAGTCCCCAAGTAAACAGGCAGTCTCATCATATTTTTCTGCCAGGGGGAAACTTCTCCAGTAAGAATTCCCCTACCTCCCCCACTGTATAATCTGCTCATTAATACACAGTATTGTAAAAGTGATCTATAATTAGATGCTAACCGAGTTTGCCCGTAAAATTGGGTGGGCGAGGTCAGCAAAGTAAGCTGATTGTTATGATCAATCAATAACCTATTTATTTCCCAACATTTCTATTAACCTCTGCCAGCCAATCACAGTTTCAATTTGAAAGGCTGGGGTCTGCTTTGCTGACTGGACACGTCTGATTGAAAGCGGGACCCTGACACGACCCCGAGGGCAAAATCCAATTAAAATCATTTTCACTTGTAGATTAATATTTTTAGCATGTTCTATATCCTGGGATTCATCATTCCTGGCAATAACTAATGTCTTGAGACACGAGCAGGTGGATTGGCACTGCCATAAATAACAATTGTGACTAATTAGCTCATCACGTCCTAGGATGGCTTTGGGGCGGTGGTCGGTGCAGCTTCTGAGAACTTTTCCCATCACAGGCTGGTTATGTGGTCCTCTGAATCCTGTCATTGGATGGCCTTTTCTAAGTAGGAATGGAGTTTGTCCCTGGGTCTGCCTCCCTCTTGAAACTGAGCTCCCTGAGGCCAGGTATCATGCCTCGTTCATCCCAGCAAGTCACTTATTGTTTGGCATATCCAGTTCTCCTGCTCTGGAGATGGTCCCTTTCTCTTTACATCCACCTTGTTACGATAGGAATCGCCATGTTTGTGCAACATGGCCCCACCCCTGGACGCTGTTGATTGGATCAGGGGTAAGGCCCAGCTCAAGGTGGGCCAATGAAAGCCTTTGGGAATTTGGAAGTAGGTTTAAGGGAAGTGGTCCCTTGGCTCAGCATGGGTGGGTATTCAGGGGAGTGCTGACTGCCATTATCTGTCCTGTGGGCTGGGAAGTAATTATAAACGAAAGCAATGCCATGAGAGGAGAAAGGGTGAGAGAAGGCACAGAGAAGGGATACAGGTTTCCTAGCACACCCTGATCCCTATTTCCAGCCCTTTTCTAGTTGTGTTCCAGATCACGTTCTATGAGTCACCCCTGCATTTAATAATAATTATTCTTTCTCCCTACCTCCCCTGCTTGAGTTAATTTGCATGTCAGTTCCTTTCCAACAAACGTATTCCCCAAAATTCAGAGCCCAAGAGATGTCCAATGTCACACACAGGCTGGTGGTAGAACCATCCCCTTTCTCCTGCCTCTCTAATGAAGAGCCCTTTGGGGGAAGAAGGGAGTAAGGAATAACTCCCATTTATTGAAGATCTACTCTGTACACATCTGCTTAATCTCTCCCATCCTGGGAGGTAGATTTTATTCTATCTGTTTGCAGGTGAGAAATCTGAGGCTTGGAAGTGAACTTGTCCAGAGAAGAACTGGGGATTTAATGATTTTGACTAGTTCTGTGACTGTCCAGCACCCTATGCTGCCTCTTTGAAAGAGGTGTGCTGCCTCTCTGTAAATACCGGGGTGAGGCTTGTTGGGAGAGAGTCTGCCCATGGGAACTCCAGGAGGAAATCAGCCAAAAGTCAAGCTCAGCCCCTTGAAATCCTGCAGAAGAGACACAGGGCCACGAGTTCAGACATGACCAAGACCCCCTCTTTTTTTTTTAATATAAATTTATTTATTTATTTATATTTATTTTTGGCTGCATTGGGTCTTCGTTTCTGCGCGAGGGCTTTCTCCAGTTGCGGCGAGCGGGGGCCACTCTTCATCGCGGTGCGCAGGCTCAGTAGTTGCGGGGCACAGGCTCTAGAGCGCAGGCTCAGTAGCTGTGGCTCACGGGTGTAGTTGCTTGGTGGCATGTGGGATCTTCCCAGACCAGGGCTCGAACCCGTGTCCCCTGCACTGGCAGGCGGCTTCCCAACCACTGCGCCACCAGGGACGCCCAAGGCCCCCTACCTTTAAAGACTATCCCCTATAGGACCCACTCATTGCTGTGATTGCTTCAGGACCCCGTCAGGGACCACCCAGGCAGCCCCACCTCCAGCTTCTGGATGTCTCTTTGGCCACTGTTGTCTCAGTGTGGCCATTGAGATCATGCCAGCATCTGCACCTGTGTGTTAGGAAAAGCAAAACCAGATCTTCCCAAAGAGGCTCTGCAAAGGGGAAATCCAGAGGACCAAGGTGCATGATCTGCTCTGATGCTCTCAGTGATTTTTGTCTCCCGACACTGGGCTACGGTTGTGTGTGTACCAGGCTCTCTTTAATATGCACACCTGGATTGGAGTGGGATTCCCACAGCAGATTTCCTAATGGGGAATGGATGGTAATAGGGAAATAAACACAGCTAGGACCAGGTATCCAGACTAATGTATACTGAAGTGTTTCAGCACATATATTCAGGAGTCCAAGAAGATTGGGAAATTCCTGTAGTCCCTGTCTGAACTTGGGCTGCTATAACAAGGTACCATAGACTGGATGGTATATAAATGGAAATTTCTCATAGTTCTGGAGGCTAGAAGTCAGAGATCAGGGTGCTAGCATAGTGGGATCCTGGTAAGTTCTGGGTTGCAGATTGCCAACTTCTCATATCTTCACACGAGGAAAGTGAGCTAGCTTTTTTTTTTTTTTTTTTAACCCCCCCTTATAAAGGCATTAACTCCATTCATGAAGGCTCCACTATCATGACTTAATTACCTCTCCAAACTCTCATATCCCAGTACCATCCCAGTGGGGACTAGATTTCAACACATGAATTGGTGGGCACTGGGGGAGGGACCACAGACATTCCAGTCCCTAACAGTCCCAAATTCTAATCTCCAAATCATTTTGGCTGACCATTAAAAAAACCAGCCAACCAACCAAACTGGAGGCCTTGTAACACTGCGGTTTCCTTAGCCTCATTTCTGGGGGATTCTGATTCCATAGGTCTGTGGTGCATTTGTCCTTCTGAGATGCTTCCCAGGGGACTCTGACAATCAGCCAGATTTAGAGAAGCCCAGGGCATATCCTTATATTAAAGGCACTGATAAGTCCTTCAATAGATACACCTGTTAATTTCACTGCACCTGGTTGATTAAAGTTACTTAACGTGAAATAAATAAAATATATAAAGGGATACATAACACCTGTTTGTACAAGGTCCACTGTTCAGAGTCTACCAACATTTTTCCTTAATAATTCTATACGCATATCATAACTCCAGTGATTCTTCCATGTCTATCCCATCCTTTTACTGAATCCACTGGGCTGTTCTCTCCCTAAGGTAAGGATAGTATCTGCCTTACAGTGAATCCAAGAAGGACCCTGCAGGGCCCTCCCAGGTACAAAAGCCCTTCTGAGTCCCCTCTCTTATTAGTAGAAAAGCTGTAGTCTCCCAGACCTCACCTGAGTCCCAAAAAAGCAAGCTCAAGCAGTTAATAATTAGGGAAATAGAGTCACAGAATCTTTATTTCTTCCCTGAAGGACACAGATAACAGTGTCTGAAGCCCACTCCTGAGTTGTTTTACGAATACTAAAACCACCTCCAGAGGGAAAAAGCTAACTGCATGATGACCAGACTGTAGCCATGACATAAGCTGCTCCATCTTGCACAATTCCAAGAACTGGTCTCAAGGAAATGGGAACAAACCGACCCTGGAACTGAAGATTAACTGCTCTTAAGACAATCAAGATGGCGCTGACCAGACCACCACGTGACCAATTTCAAGACAATCGACGGAGCCAAGTGTGCCGTTCTGCACGTAAGCCCTGCCCGCACACCCTTGAAGCCTTCCTTTAAAAGCTCTTGCCCCCTGATTGACAATGGGGAGCTGGTCTGGGGGGATGCTAATCTGGCATCTCCCAACGTCACTGGCTTCCTGAATAATGCATCTTTTCCCACCAATCCTTGTCTCTTAAACATTGACTTTTGAGCAACGAGCAGGTGAACCTGAGTTGGGTTCCAGCTCTGGCTGGTAAAAATATCCCCCCCAAACAGAGCCTGAGCAAATTAATGTCTCTTAAAATCAGCTCTGAACAGGAGACATGACCCCCTTCTCCTTTTCCTCTCTTCCTATCAATGGCAACACTGATCTTTGGGGGAGAGATTTAGAGCAAAGGGATGGTGATTTCCCCTTGATCTTCCCAGATGTGAATCTGATTTTCATCCTATAGGTGGTCATAGTTGGGACGCCTATAAAACTGCTTTTGGTTGGCTGGCAGCGTTGGGTGTTGGGTGCTGGCCACCCACCTCATTCTCCAAGGTGTGTTCTCCCACTGCTCTGGTATTTGCCTCTGAACAAACTGGTTCCCAGGTATGAGCCCTCCTGAGAGAAGTGGTCAAGACAAGAAGTTTCCCGTTGCTCCATTTCCTGTGCTTTCAAGCCACCAGGGGATTGAAGAGAGCGGTGCCAAGGCTATTGAAATGGGCTTCTCTGTGGAGGGAGCTCTTGTGTTGGAAATCAGGTAAAATTCAGCACGCATAAACCATTCACAATGGCACTTTACACCCCAGGAGCACTAAGATCCCACTAATCTTCAATCAAAATAATTAGACCACGAAAGGTGGCATATTCATCCCAAAGGCACTTGGGCAACTGGAAGTTAGGGAGAGACCGAACCACCCACATTTGGAGCTTTGCCTTTTGAGGGGTGCAGTGACAGGGCAGGACACCGGAGAGCCAGAGGATTCTGCTGGGTGCTGTGGAAAGGGGGCCTGGTCAGCGTCAAGTCCACTCAGCCCATCCATCGCTCCCTCCGAGTTGGGAATGGTTAGCATATGCAAGGCACTTTAAATGCACCTTTGGGTTGCACCTGCAGGCCTGTGAGGCTTGTAGTTACCCAGCCTCGAGACCGAAGAAAGAGCCGGGACAGCGAGAGAGACGTCAAATGACGTGTTGGCCGGGGGGATCTTACACGTCACCACGTGCAGCCAACGGCAGGCAAGACATGGCATCTTCTCCAGCTACCCGGGTGAGGAGGAGGCTGCCCTTCATAGGGGGGAATTGACGTCAGGTCAGTTAACAGGGACTTAAGGAAGCCCTATAATGAAGATGACTGGGTGGTCATGTGAATAAAGCAGGGGCTGGTCGAGCAGGGGATGGACACAGAGCGAGAGAACATCCATCTTGAGTGGCCTGACCATACATGCCACCCCTACAGACCCCACACGACCCTTGCAATCCTGGTCCACCCCACTTCCCCGATATCCCTGGAGTCAGGCCGGGGTGCACTGCAACCGAACACCACAAATGCAATCTAGACACCAGCAGCTAAGGAGCATCACAAGTAAGCCAGGTGCTTGTCGGGTCAGTTTTTCATGTAAGTCCAGCAGAGGACCACAACGGCAATCAGCAATCAGACTCATCTCGCAGTGAGGCCACCACTGTCGCCCAGTCTGAGAACAGATTCCCTCCACTCAGACTAGGGTCGAAACGTAAGCTGTTCAACAGGCGCAAGACAGGGAATATCACGACCATCAAGCAAAATACAAACAGTCACAGCACTGAGACAACCCACCCTGCCTGTGGTTTCCGTCCTGCCTGCAGGCCACACCACCTGTTCACCCTCGGTCCCCACAGCCGGCGCTGAATATTGAAGAGGTGGTTAAACAACAGGCCACAGGGTTAATATAATGGTGCCTTTCTCCAGTAGGGGCCCAGGTTAATTACCTTAGCGGCCTTAGGTGGGGTCGGGGAGAAGACAGGGGAAATCTGGAAGCCCCTTTCTAATGCTATTCTCCACGAAGCGGCAAACACAAACCACCGGGACTTACCTGCCAGTCCCAGGCCACTTTATAACTGTTCCCCGGGGGTAGATCCTGTGTCAAGGCCAAAAGTGAGTTGTTGTCCTGACAGGTGGTTGGCAACGGTCCTTTGGTCCCTCGGTGTCAACAGTTGAGCTAGTGTTGACTAGTTGCCTCTAGGTTAACACGGCGTAGGCGCCGGGACGATGCTCCGGGGACGCTCAGTGATATTTCGCAGGGCTCAAGTCAGCCTCCTGGTCCACGTGTTGAGAGCAAGCTCCCCTCTCAATCGTTCAAGTGGTCCCGTCATAGCCCAGCAGTGGTGGGGTAGCAAGGCAGGTGGAAAAGCGAGTGTACGGCATTTTTATCAGCCCATCCCTGGGCTTCATGGTCCTTGGTGGCTATCCATGTCCACGGGGGTCCTGTAGGTCACGCGTGGCTGTTCTAGACCCTGAATAGTGGTTGTGATGCTCGATGACTTGGGTCAGCTCCCACCTGTGGTAACGCGTTGTAGACGGCATGTAGCTGTGGTCCCATCCCCCTATATCGTTGCTCTGCCCCCTCCCATAGCTGGGACCAGAAACCCAAGGGTTCTCTTATTATTTTGTCATTGCCACAGACCCTAACCAAACCCCTCTGGGTAACTGGCCGCGTCCAATTCACAAGGCTGTCCCTGAGTTAATATCCCGAATGCCTGTGTCTGTAATTGCGTAGGGGTGCTGTTTCGGGGGTAGGCTTGTCTTACCCGTCCAGATAACACCCAAGTATGTGATGGATAATCCAGGTCCTTGTGTTTCCTCTGTATTCACCAGCCACCCCTGTGCAGTCAGATGAACCTGCTACTTCTAAACTGGAAAGAGACTCTGAGTTGAACAGGGCATCCTCAATGTAAGGAAGAGAAAGGCGGCTCTGGCGCTGGCCAGCCGCCACAGGGCCCCGCGTGCTAGTGGACGGCCACCTCGGGATCACCCCCCGGCAACTTTCCGCTCCCGACAGCTCGGCGCTCACGGGAGTTTCCTCGGCCTCCTGGTTGGCCGGCCAACTGCTGGGCTGCACCCGCGGGCCTGTGAGCCTTGTAATTGCCCAGCCTTGAGCCTGGTACATCAATGGTCGCTGGACAGGGGACCTTACACGTCCGAAGCAAAGGGTCCTGGGGCGACACCCCGCCATGCGCAGCAGACAGCGAGCAGAACATGGCGGCACTCCTTACCACCTGGGGGTGGGGGGGAGGGAGGGAGGCTGCCATTTATACGGGGAACTGACGTGGGCTCATCAGTTACCAGGGAAACCGGCAGCTTGGGCACGCCCCTCACGGCCCTTAGGTTAATAACGATCACGAGGCCAGGTGTTTCCCTTTAATAAACTAGCAGGTGGAGCCGCTCTGGGCTAAGGATTAGGACAATCACTAGCTGGGGGCTGGGGGGCAGGTGGTCACGTGAGCAGGTGCAGGTGAAGCAGGGGCTGGTCCAGCAGGGGACGTACGGAGAGCAAGAGAACAGCCGTACATGCAGTTCTTCGTTGCATCCTTGCCATAGCTTGGTTACCGTCATCTCCTATTACAGGTGAGGAACCCGAGGCACAGAGAAGTTAAATAATGCACCCTTCAAAGCCCCACAGGAAACGTACCCCACAGAGGGTACATTCAAATTAGCCTAGTTTAATAAAGGTTCCATTTACAGAGGTCAGGGTAGTGTATTCGTTTTCTATCGCTGCATTAAAAAATAGCCCCAAACTTCGTGGCTTTAAATAGCATCCGTCTGTTAGCTCACAGTTCTGTAAGTCACTAGTTCAGACACTGTGTAGTTAGATTTTCTGCTCAGGGTCTCCCAAAGTTGAAATCAAGGTGTCGCTGGGGCTGTGGTCTCATCTGAGGCTCAGGGATCTCTTTCAAGTTCATTCAAGGTGTCAGCAGAATTCAGTTCCTTGTAGTTGTAGGACTGAAGTCCCTATTTTCTTGCTAGCTTCTTACCAAGGGACTGCTCTTGGCTCCTAGAGACCACTCTCAGACCCTTGTCATGTGTCCCTCTCCATAGGAAGCTCATGGCATGGATGTTTGCTCCTTTGAGGCCAGCAGGAAACACTGTCTCACACTTCCTATCTCTCTGATTTTTTTAAAGGATCACCTGATTAGGCCAGGCCCACCTGGGATAATCTTTCTTTTGATGAACTCAAAGTCAATGGACTAGTAACTGAGTTACAGTGTGAAATCTCATCCTATTCATAAGTCCAGCCCCCACTCAAGGGGAGGGGATTATATAGGGTGTGTTCACCAGGAAGCAAGAATCATGGGGGGCATCTTTGTATTCTGCCACCAAGAGGCAGGAGATCAGAAACTACCAGGCTTTGTGGGTTCCCTGGGGATAGTCATGGACGGACTTGCTGACCATCCCTAGTCATGAATAGATGAGAAAAGGGGGTGGTTATAGAGCTGGGAGAGAGGGATGGCTATGGGGGAGGGCTACCTAGCAGAAGCTGGACCTCTAGTTGAGGGACACAACTGGTCCATGGAGACCTAAGCATGGGCTTAGGGTGTCAGAAAGATCAGGACACAAAAGGGATTAAAAATAACTTCAACCAATGGAACCAGGAAATCTAGAAAGGAGTTCATTTAACCTCTGCATGTGCACACATTTTGTGTTTTATGGTTTACATTGTTTTAATTTTGATTTACATAGGGGATCACATGGGGATCCATAATCTTTTCTGAGCTTAGGGCTTCTGAAGATCTGTACCTGCTCCTGCCCATAAACAGCAGGGCCAGGGGAAGGGACTAGGAGAGCCCCTCATCTTAGTGATCTAGGATGGATAAGAGCATCCCCTTTTCCAGAAGGAAGAAAATGGGAGGAAGGTTGCTACTGACACCCTTAGGCTCCCTGCATGGTGCTTAAGTACATAGCTTTGGGGTTGGGCTGCCTGAATTTAAGTCTTATTTCTGCCACTTACCAATTCTGTGATCTTGGACATGTCATTCTTTACGATTGAGCCTCAGTTTCCTCATCTGCAAAATGGGAATGATACCAGCTTGCTGAGTCATTGTGAGGGCAACCAAGGCAAATGCACTTAGTAAACACTGTAAAAAGATGGATAATCACTCATTCCTTATTTATTGGATGTCTGCTATGTGCCAAGTTCCATGAGAGGCACTGGGGATGCAGAGGTGACCAGGACAGACTAGGTCCTTGCCCCCATGGAGTATATTGTATTTTCACAAACAAATAATGAGTCAGGTTGTGGTAAGGGCTACAAAGAAAAAAAAAAAAAATCAGGGAATTCCCTGGTAGTCCAGTGGTTAGGACTCAGCACTTTCACTGCCGGGGCCCAAGTTTGGTCCCTGATCAGGGAGCTAAGATCCTATAAGCCATGCACCGTGGCCAAAAAACAAAAACATAAAATCACAGAAGAAAAATAATCAGGGGAACAGACTGGAAATTAATGGTGTGGCAGGTTCTATTTTAGAAGGTGTATTGGTCAGGGTTCTCTGGAGAAATAGAACCAATAGGATCTATAAATTTATTATAAGGAATTGGCTCACGTGATGATGGAGGCTGGGAAGTCCCATGACGTGCCATCTGCAAGTCGGAGACCCAGGAAAGTTGATGGTGTAGTTCCAGCTTGAGAACCAGAACTGGTGCTATAAGTTCTAGCCCAAGTCCAAAGGCCTGAGAACTGGAGAGCCTATGGTATAAATTCCAGTCTGAGTCTGAAGATCTGAGAACCAGGGGCAATGATGATGTAAGTCCAGGACTTACAGGAGATGGTATGTCTTCTGGGGGCAGGAGAAGACTAGGGTCCCAGTTCAACAGTCGTACAATGGGAGAAAATTCTCCCTTCCTCTGCCCTTTTTGTTCTATGCAGGCCCTCAATGAATTAGATGATGCCTACCTGCATTGGGGAGGGTGCTCTGCATTACTCAGCCTACTGATTCAAATGCTAATTTCACCTGGAAACACCTTCACACACACACACACACACACACACACACACACACACACACACAGAAATAAATAATGTTTAACCATATAAGTGAGCAACCCCGTGGCCCACTCAAGTTGACACATAAATTAACCATCACAGAAGGGACAGTCAAGGATGGCCTCTCTGAGGAGGTGACATTTAAACAGAAGCCTGAGTATTAGTTATCAAAGCTGTGTAACAAATCACTACAAACTTAAAATAACATACATTTATTATTGCACAGTTTCTGTTGGTCAGGGGGCCAGGCACAGCTTTGCTGGGTGCTCTGCTTCAGGATCTCATCTGAAATCTACCATCAAGGTGTTCACTGGGGCTGTGGTCTCATTTGAGGTCTCACTGTGGTCTCATTTTTTTTTTTTTTCTTCCTTAAAGCCTTTACTTTTCAGACATGACAGAAAAATCCTACAGGTACACATGGAAAAGCAATACATGATCACAGTTGAAAGTGAAGACAATCTAGTCGGAAAGCTTTTACTCCTGTCAGCTAATGTTGAAGCTGAAGGATCCACTTCCAAGCACACATGGTCGTTGGCAGAATACAGTGCCTTGTGGGCTGTAGGACAGAGGGCCTCAGTTTCTTGCTGGTTGTCAGATGGAAGGTGCCCCCAGTGCCTTAGCTGGTTGTTGGCTGTTGGCCACCGTCAATTCCTTGTCCCATGGGCCTCCCCAGCATGGCTGCTTGCTTCATGGGAGCCAGCAGGGAGACTCTGCTATAAAGATGGGCATTACAGTCTTATACAATGTCATTATGAACATGATGGCGACATTTCCCATCCTCTTTACTGTATTCTATTGGTTAGAAGGAAGTCACAAGTCCTGACCACATGCAAGGGGAGAAGATTATATGGGGAGATTAAGCACTGGGAGGTGGGGATAATTGGGGGTCACCTTAGCATCTGTCTGCCACAGCTTATATGAAGTGGGTGGAGCCAGCCAAGTGGAGATCTGGTCTGCCAGAGGGAAACAGCAAGAGCAAAGGCCCTGAGGCAGGACCCTGCTTGGTGGGTTTAAAGAACAGCAAGAAAGGAGGGTGAGAAAAGAGGTTGAAAGGGTAGTGGGGAGGGGCTCAAATCACGTGGGTCTTGCAGGTCAGAGCAAGGCTTTTGGATTTTATTCTGAATGTGACAAGGAGTTACTGGAGAGTTTTGGTCAGGGGAATACTAAGATCTGATTTATTAACTTAATTTTTTCCTAAATTAAAAAAATGCAGTAGAATACACATTACATAAAACTTACCATTTTAAAGGGTGCAATTCAGTGGCATTTAGTACATTCTCAGTGTTGTGAAACCATCACCATTATCTAGTTCCAGAACATTTTCATTGTCCCCAAAAGAAATCCTGTACCCACTACCCGTTACCCATTAGCAAACGCTCCCCATTCTCTCCTCCTCTCAGCCCTTGGCAACCAACTAATCAGCTTTCTGTCTCTGTGAATTTACCTATTCTGGGTATCTCATATAAATGGAATCATGTAATATGTATCTGGATTTTTTTCATTCAGCATAATGTTCATCCACGTTGTAGCATGCATCATGACTTTAATTCCTTTTTTACGGCTGAATAATATTCCACTGTATGGACATACCACATCTTGCTTATCCATTCATCCATTGATGGATATTTGGGTTGTTTCTACCTTTTGGCCATCGTGAATAATGAATAATGCTGTTATGAACATTTGTTTACAAGTGTCTTTCGGAACACCTGATTTCAGTTCTTTTGGGTATACATCTATACAAATAGCAGTTGAATTGTTGGGTCATATGGTTACTGTATGTTTAACTTGTGCCAGACTGCTTTCCACAGTGGCTACACCATTTTACATCCCCACCAGCAGTGTATGAGTGTTCCGATTTCTCCACATCCTTGTCAACACTTATTATTATCCATATATATATTTGTGTGTGTGTGTGTGTGTGCGGTACGCGGGCCTCTCACTGTTGTGGCCTCTCCCGTTGCGGAGCACAGGCTCCAGACGCGCAGGCTCAGCGGCCATGGCTCACGAACCTAGCCGCTCCGCGGCATGTGGGATCCTCCCAGACTGGGGCACAAACCCGCATCCCCTGCATCAGCAGGCGGACTCTCAACCACTGCGCCACCAGGGAAGCCCTATTATCCATATTATTGATTCTAGCCATCCATGTGGGTGCAAAGTGGGATCTTACTGTGCCTTTGATTCGCGTTACCCTGATGACTGCTGATGCTGAGCATCTTTTCATGTGCTTTTGGTCATTTGCGTATCTTCTTTGGAGAAATCTCTGTTCAGCTCCTTTGCTCATTTTTTAAAAATTGGGTTGTTTGTCTTTTAGTGGTTGAATTGTAAGAGTTCTTTATATAGGTTTTGTTTTGTTTTGTTTTGTTTTTTTGGCTGCGTTGGGTCTTCGTTGCTACATGCAGGCTTTCTCTAGTTGTGGCGAGCGGGGGCTACTCTTTGTTGCAGTGTGCGGGCTTCTCATTGTGGTGGCTTCTCATTGTGGAGCAAGGGCTCTAGGGTACACAGGCTTCAGTAATTGTGGCATGCAGGCTCAGTAGTTGTGGCTCGAGGGCTCTAGAGCACAGGCTCAGTAGTTGTGGCTCGAGGGCTCTAGAGCACAGGCTCAGTAGTTGTGGCGCACGGGCTTAGTTGCCCTGCGGCATGTGGGATCTTCCCGGGCCAGGGCTCGAACCCGTGTCCCCTGCATTAACAGGCGGATTCTCAACCACTGCACCACCAGGGAAGCCCTATATAGATTTATTTTTATGGAGCTATTATCACTGCTCCCAGTAGGGCTCTGCCTGGACCCACAAGCATCAGGAGTGTCCTCTGCTTAATAGAAAAGGGGCTAGGAATGTCCCTTTCCTTGAGCTGCCCACTCGCTCACTAATCTCCATCAACTTCCCTCCAGAGAGCAGAGCCAATAATCCCTTCTCCCATCAGCCTCAGCCTTTGCTGAAATTTACTGTGAAGGTTCTTTGTGGTCCTCTCACCTAAAT
The DNA here is from genome assembly GCF_000442215.2 of Lipotes vexillifer. Classification (NCBI taxonomy): domain Eukaryota; kingdom Metazoa; phylum Chordata; class Mammalia; order Artiodactyla; family Lipotidae; genus Lipotes; species Lipotes vexillifer. The sequence goes on from NW_006788040.1 coordinate 1,430,642, forward strand.
GCCTCCCTGGGGCACTGCTCAGCCAGCTTTGTGGGGAGCTCTCCAGCTAAGAGGAAGGGGTTCTCTGGGGAGGAGTGTGGGTGTACAGCTCTTGTCTCACCTCCCACCTTGTGGGTTAGAGACTCGGACCCTGGGGTCAGCCCAGAATTCTGCCTGCATCAGGTCTCAGTGACATCATGGCTTTTGCCCAGGCTTACGGACAAATTAGGAAGTTAATCCAGCCAGGAGAGCCTGGGAGCCCCCTAGGGCTTTTGGTCTCTGGTCTGCCACCATGGAGCTCTGTGGCTTTGCCAAAGTCACCTGGAGTACTTGGGCCTCATCTCTGAAATGGGCCTGTATCCCTGTTAGAAGGAGTTGGTTTGAAACTTTCAAAACGGATTCTGTGATAGATTTAAGAAATGTCCCATTCAGGGCATCACCTCCTCCAGTAGCCTCTGACCCCTCAGATTACATCAGGTGACTGCCCAGCTACCTGGATTGCCCTACCATCCATATCTCTATTTGGTTGTGATTGCCTGTTACATGTCTCTTACTCTCATTGGCACGTCCCACCACCTTGAGGGTACAAACTGATCACGTCAGTTCCTGCTCAGAACTCTTTGAAGACTTCCCATCACTTCCCAACTCTTTGAAGACCAAATCCTTACTCTGACCTCAGATCCCTGCATGGGTTTGCATTGTCCCCCTCTTCTGTGTGACCTCACATGGCCCTTTCCCTCTGTTCCAGCCACAAGGGTCACCTTCGGGTCCTTTATGCTTCCTACCACAGGGCCTTGACACATGCCATTCTCTTTGAATGGTTGCCCTTCCTTTCCCTCCTCCCTTAATCATGCCCACTCATCCTTCAGATTTCAGCACAAGCTTCACTTCTCCAGGTATTAGGTCAAATTCTCATTAGCAGCTCTGAGGATGCCTCCTTCCTAGACTAGTCATTGCTTTCATGATTGGATAAGCAACTGTCTCCCCTTGCAGAGGTCCTGAGAGCAGGGACCATGCCTGTTTGTCTTCCTTTGTAGCCCCAGCGCCTTGCCCAGTTCCTGGAGCAGACTGGGCATTAAGTAAATTATGTTAAATAGCAAAGGAATCTTTGTGCTCTTGGAGTCAGGGCCTGGCACGTCGCAGGTGCAAAATAACTGGTTCCGTTTGTGGTGAATGAATGAATGGGTTCTCCGTGGTCTGGTGGATCCCATCTCTGCTTCTATGTGGTGTCAATGGCACGGCTTTGGGGTGGACAGACCGGAATTTGAATGCAGCCTCTTCGACTTTCCAGCTGTGACCTTGGCAAGTCTCTTCCTTCATTTCCAAGAGCCCATTTCTTGGTCTGTCCACTGAGGGTCTTCACTGGGGGCTGCACAGAGGATCTCACGGAGGATGGTTTCAAAGCCCTCGGTTAACCAAAGTCCTTTGCAAATGTACTTGGAGAAATACCGCTTCCCCCAACATCCTTCCATGGAGATCAGTGGTTCAGACCCTGCTGGGTGAACCCACTTCTGGGCCTGGAGGCCAGGGCTGCAGTCCTCATGTCTCCTCCCTTTCCTGACCCTCCTCTGTCTGAGATGCTTGATAAACAGTGGCACTGGCCGAGTTTCCTGGTACCCTGAGTGACTGGGGTTTGTGGTCACAAATTTGAACATCCTGGGTGTAATTCCTGAGTCTGGTCACCTGTGTCTTGCAGGAGGGAGGAAGGTGGACAGATTTAGCAGTGGGATGTGCTGCGACTGCTTTGGTCCTGTCTTCTTGCTTTATGGGCGCGAGTTCTGAAGCATGGTCACGTGCATGCAGCTCTTTTCTCCCCCACTGTAGTCCATATGGAGCTTCCCCCACCCTCATCCCTCAACTAACTTATCTATTTTTATTGTTTCTTATCTTTAATTATAACAGAATGCATGCTTGTTGTTTAAAAGAGGTTTCAAATAATAGAAAGTGAAGGCTCTTTTTGCCCCACTCGAATCCCACATTCTAGATTAACCAGTGCAGAGTGTGGTGTGGGTACCACCAGCCCCTGTCTCTATGACACTCTTAAAACTTGTATGTGTGGGCTTCCCTGGTGGCGCAGTGGTTGAGAGTCCGCCTGCCGATGCAGGGGACACGGGTTCGTGCCCCGGTCCGGGAAGATCCCACATGCCGCGGAGCGGCTGGGCCCGTGAGCCATGGCCGCTGAGCCTGTGCGTCTGGAGCCTGTGCTCTGCAACGGGAGAGGCAACAACAGTGAGAGGCCCGTGTACCGCAAAACAAACAAACAAACAAAAACCAAACAAACAAAAAACTTGTATGTGAAATGCTGGAGGGGGTGTGGAGAAAACGGAACCCTTTATGGGGGCAAACTGCTCTTCAGGCTCACCTTGGAAATTCCTACCCAGTGCCGGTGTCACCTGCTCCGCGAAGACTCCCAGGTTCAGCTGACCTTGCTTGCCTCGTGTCCCGCTGGACCCTGGACCAGCTTCCAGCCAGGCACCCAGTGCTCTGACTTTTGTTTCCTTGTGTGGATCTTTTTTCCAACCAGGCCATTGTGTCTTAAAATGAGGTTCCCCCACTGTCTCTCAATCTCTGAGGCTAGGTGGGCTCATTAAAAATGCAGGCCCCTCTGAATCAACATCTCAGTGGGTGGGCTCAAAATCTGCCTTTCTAACAAGCCGCCTGCCAAGTAATTCTTTTTTTTTTTTCTACTTTTTATTTTATATTGGAGTATGGTTGATTAATAATGTGATAGTTTCAGGTGTACAGCAAAATGATTCCGTTATACATATACATGTATCTATTCTTTTTCCAATTCTTTTCTCATTTAGGTTGTTACATAATATTGAGCAGAGTTCCCACTTCTTTTTCATTTAACGATGTATCTGGAAAATTGTTATACCTCAGTCCATATAGACGTCCTGTGTTCACATTTATTTATTTAATTCTGAGGAAGTAATATATCCACTGTTAAAATGTATAATAAAATATATTAAACGTATTTATGTGTAAAATATATAAATATATTTGAAGGAAGACCGTGAAAAATCTCCCTCCCACGTCTATGCAATCCCTCCCCCACGAATAACTATGATTCTTAGTTTTTTATATCTTTCCATATATATATATATCCAGAGTATATTTATATTCTTACTTTACCCCTCTTTTTTACTCAAGAGTGGTACACTATATATGTGTATTTTGGAGATATTTCCATTTTAGTACATAAACAGTTTCCTCATTCTTTCCTTTCTTTTTTTTTTTTTTTAAACAACTGCATATAGCACGGCATTCCACAGTATGGCTAAATCAAAATGTGTTCATTCTTTTAGAAACTATTATTTTAATTCACTAAATAAATGATGCAGCGTAGGTATAAAACTCAGGTGCAGAGGGGTAGCCAGTGAAAAGTCAGTTTCTCCCATTTCTGTCTCCAGATTACTCAGTTCCTCCACCTGGAAACAAACACCATTCCCAGGGTCACACTATCCTTCTTGAGCTGGGCTGTGTAATACGTGGTGCACACACACACATGCATACATACACACTTACACTTTTCCCTTCATTTTCAGCCTCAACCAATGAGGCAGAGATTAGCCTGCGCAAACACCTCTGTTCTCAGGTGTGGATGGATTGGGACGTGTCATCACTGAGTTCAATGCCAAGGGCATTGCCAATTTTGATGGATGTTTCCAAGTTTTGTTCCTAGGAGGCGCCATATACATCTCTACGTGGATCCTTCAATGCCCAGGGTCTGGGCTGGCTCTGAAGGGATGGGAAGCCAAGGGGAAGTCTGCCTCCTCTTCTTTGCTCAGCCTCTGTGTCCCTCCTTCCAAACTTTCCCCCAGCTCTGGCTTCATGGTCAGCCTTTTCTGGGCAGTGTGCTTGCTCCTGTATCCCCATTCACAGGTCTTTTGTATCACCGAGTCCATATGTCCCAAAGGGTCTTCTCTGCAGGTGAACAGGTGGAAGGGAACAATTTTACTCCTCCAGTCAAATACATAGTTTCACCAATTCTGGGTGAAACTACGTTAAAGCGGGTGTCTTTACTGCACGACTTTTCAGTGCCTCTAGTATGCTAACATACATTGGGATCTCTAAGAGGTCTTAGAGTCTGTAGACTGCTTTGACTACACAATTTCAGACATGCCCATATGGTTTCACTGCTTTATTGTCATGAAGGGGAGTCTGAAGCCCAGGGAGGGACTGCTACTTGTCCAGTGTCACACATCGATGGTGGATCTGAATTTCTAGCCTTCCCGTGTCCATGACAGCAATGAAGTAAGTCCTCAGTGCCCTAACCCTGCACTAGTAGCTCTAAACGTGGAGCGTCAAGGTGCCCTGGTGACCTTCAGGGACACCAAGTCATGTAGATTCACTAAATTTTGTTTTCTGGCCCACGCCACGCGGCTTGCAGGATCTCAATTCCCCGACCAGGGCTCGAACCTGGGCTACGGCAGTGACAGTGCTGAATCCTAACCACTAGGCCACGAGGGAACCCCCTAGATTCATTAAATTTAAAATAACTGCATAGGATCCTTCAAAAGTGTTAAGATCACGAAAACAAGGGAAAGTGAGAAACTGTCACAGACTGGGGGAGAATTAGGAGACATGACTGCTAAATGCAACATATGCTCTCTTGGGGTGGATCCACTTTAGTGAAAAACCGGGTGAAATCCAAATAAAATCTGGAGTATAATTAATAGTACGGCACCAATGTCAGGTTCTTAGTTTTGATCAGTGTACCATGGTCATGTACGATATTAACGCTGGGGGGTGCTGGGTGAAGGATACACCAGAACGCTCTGTTTCATCTTTGCGGCTCTTCTGTAAATCTAAAATGATTTCAGAAAAGGGAGCTTCGCGGCCTGCAGAGTGTGGGTGGCTGCTGCATTCCTGGGGACCGTCGTCCGCGATACAGCAGTGCAGCCCCGGCAGAGCTGCAGCCCACGTCCAGCAGACTCACCGACGAGGCCGCCCTTGTCTGCTGCACCTACCCGGACCCCAGAACCAAGGATTTTCTCTTGCAGCAGACCATGCTGAGAATTAAGGATCCTAAGTAGTCACTGGATTTTTATCCTAGAATTCTTGGAATGACACTACTCCAAAAATTAGATTTTCCCACTATGAAATTTTCACTCTGTTTCTTGGCTTATGAGGATAAAAGTGACATCCCAAAAGATAAAGATGAAAGAGTAGCGTGGGCATTCTCCAGAAAAGCTATGCTTGAACTGACACACAACTGGGGCACAGAAGAGGATGAGATGCAGAGTTACCACAGTGGCGATTCAGACCCTCGGGGATTTGGTCACATTGGGATTTGCTGTACCTGATGTTCACAGTGCTTGTATAAGATGTGAAGAACTGGGAGTCATATTTGTGCAGAAACCTGATGATGGTAAAATGAAAGGCCTGGCATTTATCAAGATCCTGACGGCTACTGGATTGAAAATTTGAATCCTAACAAAATGATAATTTTATTTAGTTCTGTGAGAATGCTGCTTTGAGATTTCAGTGAAGACATTGTGGAAGGTAAAAAAGGAAACAATGTGATTCAAGATTTTCAGTTAAGGGCTTCCCTGGTGGCGCAGTGGTTGAGAGTCCACCTGCCGATGCAGCGGACATGGGTTCGTGCCCCGGTACTGGAGGATCCCACATGCGGCGGAGCGGCTGGGCCCGTGAGCCATGGCCGCTGAGCCTGCGTGTCCGGAGCCTGTGCTCCGCTACGGGAGAGGCCACAACAGTGAGAGGCCTGCGTACCGCAAAAAAAAAAGAAGATATTCAGTTAACAGGAGCATCTAGGACTGATGGATTATTGTCTCAATTCAAATCATTCTTAAGTCCATTTCCCTTTCCTATTTCAGCTATGTTTTTCACCTAACTGTTCAGCCATTCTAGTTTTAAAGTAGTGCTTTGTCTTATGTCCTTGAATGTAGTTGTATAACTTTACTTTTTTAGGCAATAATTAGAACAATTCCCTTCAGGGGCTGCATTTGCCTTCTGTCTTCTGAAGAGATACAAGTCTGCCTTTGAATCATCATTTTCAAAAGAAAAAAAAAACCACTTAATATGTTTTTGTTGTGGTTACCTTCCGGGGTTTCGGTTCCTCAGAAGTAACTTTTCAGAATGGGAAGTAAAAAACCCCGAACGAAAGTGAAGCTTCATGTATGTTTCCAAAAAAAAAAAATAAATAAATAAGTAAACAAACAAATAAAATTATTTCAAAATAGAAAGCTAAAAATGCATATATTAGTTATGCCAAATCAAACTCCGTCCTGCACTGGATTCAGCCATAGAAAAACAGAAGCAAGCCCAAAATATATGTTAGAATGCTGTATGAAAATATCTTTGGGAAATATACCCAAACATGCTGATCATCTTGGTTACTTGTGAGGAGGGCCCCTGGGTGGCTATTGTAAAAGGAGGGAGACTTTTCACAGTTGATTCTTTAATACCTTTTGGACTTTGAACTATGCACATGTATTCTGTTTCAACAATTAAATCTTAAAAATAATTGAAGAGAGAAATTGGAAAACCATTAATTTGGACTTTTGGGGGCAAACAGAATGAATGAGATAGTAACAATACTGCTCATTGCTGTTAGTGTTTATTGGAGTTCCTGTGATGTGCTTGGTGCTGTGGTGAGCACGGAACAGGGAAGAACTCATTGAATCCCCTCAACAACGCAAGACCCCCGTTTTATAGAAGAACAACCATTTGCTCAAGTTGTCATGTAGAAAGTGACAGAGCTGGAATTTGAGGTCAAGTCTGCCTCATTCCATCACCTGAGCTTTTAATCATTCTTTCTACTACTGTGGGATAGATATGCATGCAGGAGGCTATGGGAGCAAACAAGACGAGGCATGCAGCAGACGCTGTTGGAGCCCAGCCCATAGTCCCTTGCCCTGCATTTCTTTCCCTGGGGTGGGGAGAGGCTCTCTCTGGCCATTGGACCTGCGCTACCCATGCTCTGGTCAGCTAAAAGAGCTGGTGAATTACACCCCAACCAATGACTAATAGAAGCTGGTGTATAGATACCCTAGCTCCCTCCCCTCTGTGTGACACCCTGTGTCATTTGAGTGACAGGATTGAGCCCTGTTGCCCGCGGTGGTAACCTGCTTGATAACATATCCCTTCCCTGTCTCACTTCTCTTCTCTCCTACCAAATAAATCACCTGTGTGCAAATAGTCATCTCTGGGTCTGCTTCTGGGAGCTTCCAGGCCAAGAAGAGCCCCTAATCTAGTCTGGAGGAGGTAGAGAAGACTGCCAAAAGTAAGTGAATTTTATTTATCTTTACGTCTTTAAAAATGAGATGTATTTTACATTTAGTGAAATCTTGATCTTTAAGCATATAGTTAGATCAATTTGATAGAGGTGTACACTTGTGTAACCCACATACCCATGGAGAGAGAGCATGTCCGCCACCCCAGAAAATTCCCTTGTACCTTTCTCAGGCAATCCCTCCATCACCAGAAGCAACCCCTTATCTGATTTCTATCACTATAGGTTAGTTTTTTCCATTCTAGCACTTGTAAATGGAGTCATACACTAAGTGCCCTTTTGCATTTGGCTTCCCTCACTCAGCAGAATGCTTCTGAGATGTATCCATGCTGTAGCACGTGTCAATAGCTCATTTCTTTTCTATTGCAGTAGAATATGAATATATCATAGTGTGTTTATTTATTCTCCTGTGGATGGACAGGTACCTGAGATATTTCCGGGTTTTGCCTATCATGAATACAAGCTGCTATGAACGATCTTGCACGAGACTTTTTTGAGAATCTATGTTTTCATTTCTTTTAGATAAATTTCTTGGAGTGGGATCAATTGGTCACATGACGAGTATATATTTAACTTTTTAAGAAATTGCTCAGTGGTTTCCAAAGTGACTATAGCATTTTGTATTCCCACCCATAATAAATGAGCACTCCAGTTCCTCCACGTCCCTGCCAACACTTGATGTCATTGGGCTTTTTCATGTTTTCCATTTAGCTGGGCATGTAAGGGCAAACTGGACTTTGGAGGATGGGGGAACACAGGCCCCCAGAGTGTCAGGCATTACCCAAACCCCAGAGTGTCAGGCATTACCCAAACAGCATTACAGTTGCCAAATATGGGTGATTTCTTTGACAGTTTCAGCAAACAGTGAAGTCCCCCTGTAGAGAGCCAACTCTGAACACCTTTCCCCTTTTTCCCACTCTGTGCTGGCAGCAGACAGCATGCCTCTCAGGCTCAGACCAGGAAGTCTAGTTCTGAACTCTGTCTCTCGGGTGTGAGCAAGTAAAACAGAATTTTTTGTTTGGCTTTAAACATTTTTTTCTTTCTGATTCTGTTGGACCAAGGGAATCAGATTATTTACAGAGTACAGGCGATTTTATGAGAAGTTTAAAAGCAAATTCATCTGTGCTAAGCTACAATCTGGTGATGGGGTCAAAGCTTTGCAGTTACGCATCCACTGAGCAGCAGAAGGAGATGTTAGCACCAACAGTGACAGATCTCAAATCCTGATCTTCCGGCTTTTTGAAAGCTCATTCCCCTGCTTGAAAAGTTTTATTGGCTCCCATCACCAGAAGACTAAAATACACACTCCACAAACCCTTGGGTGCAGAGTACTCTCTACCTACTGGGTGTCTCAAATACGCCAAACTCACTCCTGCCCACGGCCTTTGCATGTGATATCTCCTCTGCCTAGAATGGCTCTGCTTCCTGCTCTTAATGGCTGGACTTCTTAACCTTGGGTCTCAGCTCTTCAGCAGTTTTGCCACCTTTTCAAGAGATTACTTTCCCTAATCACCAAATGAAAGTCATTTCTTTACAGAACTAGACTCCTCGTCTTTTTGTTAGAGAAGGAGAATCTATGGGAGTCACAGACCTTCCCCTCCATCAATCTGGAGGGAGAAGAGAAAAACACCACTGACCCACCTCTGGTTTGTTTTTCTGTCGGGAACACAGACATGGGCATTGCAACATCATTCCAAGGGCAGTCCACCATCAGGTAAGATCATCAATCCAAATGCCATGATTTTCTTGGGAAGTTATTTTTACAGGATGTGGCAACCATTTCTAAAGTCTTAAGAATTTTTCAAGACCCTTTTGCTCTCTGTGTACTTTCAAGACAAGTTGTTAATAGTTATAAATGTTAACAACTTGTACGAGCCTCCACATGGCACTGAATGACGAGATCGTGTGTTCCTAAGATGGTTCTCAATTTCACATCTTCTCAAATCTGGCTCTCTGAACTTTGTTTTCTAATGCAGGAAGAGATCTGTGCCTTGGTCATTGCAGGGTAGGAGAGCCTTTTCTTTCGTCTCCTTCTGGGAGGACTTAGTAGGAACATGCCTGTGCGTGCAATAACTGGATGGATGCGCAGTGGTGAAAGCTAAGCTGAAATGTCTGATAAATTGGTTGGAGGCCCAAGGGCACAGGGGCCCTGCAGCTGTGTGTGGGCATCTGTCCCCCTTGGACCAAAAACCTGCCCTTCCGTATACTTCCCTGCTTGGTGCAGACACCACAGTGGCCAAGTGCAGACTGAGGTCACCTTCCTGGGCAGAATGGGGGAGCAGGGAGGCATTGAAAGTGGGCAGAGGGAGGCCACGGGGCAGAAGGGCTCTGGGGAGGGGGATTCAGCCTCAGCTCAGATCCCTTGTCTATTGTCCCAACCATGAGAGCTGACCGTTGGCACCATGAGTCACAAGATCTATGATGTAGCCGTCTGGGGCCTTGATGGAAACTCTGCAGGAATTCCCAGGCTAGGAAAACCCTCTTTCCTGTTTCAAAGTTCTTTCTTTACACAAGGGATTTATCCCTACAAGGGATTTATCACTGTGTCCCAGCTGAGAAGCTGGGGATGCCAGGCCTCTGCCCATGAAGATGCCCCGTAGGGGGCTTCCTACATGGACTCCAGGAAGTCAGGGTGAGCCCCCGGAGCTGTGGCCCAGGCTGCCCACGGGAGCAAGACCATGGGGGTGGTTTCCTGCTTTGGAGGATGGGCAGTGCCACCCATTAGACATCGTGGCTCTCGGAAGCCAAGCTGTCGCCAGCAGGTTGGGCAAAAAGTCAAGAGTGAAAAGAAAGATAGAATTATTTCCCCCGGCACTTCTCTGGGTGGGGAAAAGGTATTGGCCAAAGCTCTGATTTTCTGGGCTGCGGAAGGATAAGAGAAGAATGGGAATACCCTTCCTTACCTACTTGCTCAACCCATGCCTTGGCTTAGCCAGTCCTGCTGCTGTATTGTCATGTATTGAAGGTAGATGGAGTCCTGTCTCAGTCTGGGTTCCCCCCACAAAGCAGAGCCCAAGATGAGGGTTTGGATGCTGAGGTCTAGTTGGAAGGAGGTGCAGGAAGCAGGAGCGAGGGGGCGGGGAAGTGGGAAGAAGGAGAAAAGCCAGCATGGCGGCTGTAGGGAGCCGGTGTCTCTCTGGGCAACAGGGCTGCGCCCTGTGAGACACACCCTCTGAGGAGCTGTGCTGAGAATGCCTCAGAAATGTCCCTCTGAGGGATTGGGGCAGCATTCATCCCCCAACTCCTGTCCACACGCCCCCCCCCCGACCCCAGTGGAGGGGGAACTCCCCCTACTTCCTGGCTGCACCTGCTGGGGAACTGAGCTGTCTCTGCAGTTTGGGGAAGACCCGTTGGCAAAACAGTGGAGCAATTCCCTGGCTTGTCCTTGAGATGGGACACGGCCAGTGTGCATGGAACTGTCTGCCACAGAGACACCGAGAGGATGTGATGCAGCCCCACAACCTCCCTTTAGATGTGGATAATAAGGATGGCAACCGAGTCAGTCTAGAATCCAGGTGGCCTCTGGAGCCAGACTGCCTGGGCTGGAATTCCAGTGCCACTCTATGGCGTTGGGTCAGTTCCTTAGCCTCTGTGAGCCTCAGTTTCCTCCTCTGTACAATGGGAACAACCCCAGAGCCTCAGTCCTGGGGTGAATGTTGGCTGGAATAAGACACAGGAGGCTCCTCACTCAGCCACAGGCACAGAGGAAGTTCTCAGTAAGCATTTGCCGTCGTGTGTATGGTTCCAACGTGGGCTTTGAATTCTATCCTGATGGAGCCCATGGTGGGAGGAGGTGGCAGGTGTGGATATCTTTTAGAGCGCTCTGTGATGCGCAGGAAAGTGTGGAAACAAAGGGCAGAAGGTGACAGGCAGTTACGGACATAACCAAATGGACCAGGAGGGATTTTGCCCTTTCAGGCACTTGTTTCTGGCTCGGTTCCCTGCCCGCGCCCCAGAGCTTCCGTGATTCACTGGGAGCACCAGACACTCTCCCTCTGGCCCCTCCCCGCCCTCCTCTCCGAGTGCGCACCCATCTCACGGCCCCAGCACCTCAGCCGATTCTCCTTGTTAACAATAAACACAAATCCTGTTATCTCCCCTCTCTCGCAGCTCTTGCCCCTTGATTTAAGCTGCCTTCTATTCCCCTTTCATCAGCCCTGGGCCCCTCCTGTCGTATATCTTGCCTTTATCTCCTTCCCCGCACTAGGTAGCCTTGCGCACGACCGATTCGCGGGCGGGGGGTGGGGTGGGGGGGAGCGGGGGAGATGGCAGGCCACCTGCTCGGCCGCTGAGGCCCGCTGTTCTTCTCAGGAGCCCGGGCCAGTATTTCTTGTTAAGCTTCTGTCTGGCCATGTTCGGTTTCTCATTAGGTTTCTGGCCGAGCTTGGTAGTATTTCTTGCTCCTCCGCGGCACAGCCTGGAGATCCCTAGCAATTCTTTTTTTTTTTTTTTTTTTTTTGCGGTACGCGGGCCTCTCACTGTTGTGGCCTCTCCCGTTGCAGAGCACAGGCTCCGGACGCGCAGGCTCAGCGGCCACGGCTCACGGGCCCAGCCGCTCCGCGGCATGTGGGATCTTCCCGGACCGGGGCACGAACCCGTGTCCCCTGCATTTGCAGGCGGACTCTTAACCACTGCGCCACCAGGGAAGCCCCCTAGCAATTCTTAAAGGGCGAGATGGAGAGGCGTACCTTTAGAGCGCTCCAGAATCCATCTGGCTTGTGGCTTGAAGTGGAACGTGGGGGTTTGTGGGCGGAGGGATGAGGGGGAGTGGCTCCCATGATGGGGACTTGGTGGGTCCCTGGGTCACACTGTGGGTTTGCTCCTGTGCCTGCTGCGGCCACCTCCCCCTTGCGTCTCTGCATCAGAGTGTCATAACAACAATCTGGGAACGGGTTCTCCGGTGCCAGCCTCATCCCACGCCATTGCTGGAAAGACCCCAGCAGCTCTGCTAATAATCCAGGTGTGGCAAGTTCTTCCTATGCCCGACTCAGTTTCCTCGCCTTTGAAATAAGTTGGTTTCTCTTTCTTTTGTTCCTTTCTTCACTTACTTAACAAACAAGAAACATGCAAAGAGTGTTCATGATGTCCCAGGTAGTGTTCTAAATACTTTACAAATATTGACACCTTGAGATTCTCCTAGCTACCCCATAACAAAGTTTTACAGATGAGAAACCATGGCACAGAGAGGCTAAGCGACTTGCCCAAGGCCACACAGCTAACAAGTGGCAGAGCAGGGATGCAAACCCAGGCACTGGCTCTAGTGCACATGCTCTCAAGTGGTGTTTCCTCTTGATGGTCTTGTGGCCTCCATCCAGTTCCCAAACACTGCTACAGTTGATTCTTGTTATTCAAGCTAGTTAAGTTTTATAAAGTAGTCTCAAACACTGAACTGGTGAATATCGAACCATTGCTCCTAGGGGACATACAGGGTTAGGTTCCTGAAAGCCTCTGGTCCCGACATTTTTATCAACTGATCAATACATAAACTTGTTTTATGTGTGTTTCTGTTTAAAGACACTTGAGTTAATATATATTGTTGATTCATTAACATTGAACTCACAGCCAATAGCACTATAGCTCCTGCCTGAATAAAGGTTCTCCGACACATGTATTTTCTCCATAAGGTACGTCACAGCCTTCTTGCACTTAGGAACACTAGATAGCTAAACAGCAAAATGAAATGAACAAAGAAACAAACAAAAGCAGCAAAATCACCAATGAAAAGCATACAGATGCAAAAAATGTGGCACCATTTAGACCACAAAAGGACACCTGTTCACAGCATGAGAGCTGAAACAGGAAGGCAGAGTGCCACCTTGCTCAGCCCAAGCTGGGAATGTTCACAACGGGTGACTTAAATTTTTTGCTGCTCTGCACATGACCACAAATGACTGTGGAAATTGATTTGGGGGTTACAAGTACATTTTAGCAAGTAGGCGAATTTGCAAATACAGAATCCATGGATAATAAGGATTGATGGTATTTTGTATTACTCCCCTGCTTAAACATCTGCTGAGGCTCCCTACCATCTACTATGTCAAATAAATAGAAACTTCACCTGCCTGCCTTTCAAGGGTTTTAATAATCTAGCCCCATTCCATCTATTAAAACGTGTTTCCCTTTAATCCTGGGGCCATCTCCTTTCTCCCTGGGCCTGGTTCCTCTTCCTTACTATTCTGCCACAACACCAGCTCACTCCTAACTTCACACCTTTGCTCTCTGTTTTCCCTCTGGGCATGTCCTCCCTTCTTTCACTTATCTACCAAATCCTACCTACAGTTTAAAGGTCAGATCAAATTTCTTTTTTCTTTGTATAGCTTTGTCCCACTGATTATCCTTTCCTGGATGTTGTAGACTCATACCACACTGGAGGTTCATTTTTTTAAATGTCCTTTTGTGATTCTCTCACAAACAGCCTGCATGTGGGGAATTTCCCACAAACCACTGTTTGATGACACTCTCAGAACAGGAGACATCCAAGTTACACTGATCACGTTTGGGCTTGGATAGTGAGGATGTTTTGGTTACAAGTGTAGAAGGAGGGATAACGTTGTACTCACCATTGAGACCTGGCTGGAGGAATGTGTTAACTCTTCAGAAATACCAATCGGTCTCCTTACGTAACATAGAACAGTGAGCCGAGGATAATTAGACCATCAAAGGGGTCTTATCAAGAATTGATCTGTTCAGAGAGGTAAGCCTCTGCTTCTAACAACCTCAGGGCGAGATGGCCTCGTGTGCAAGGAGCGGGGGCAGGGTGGGAGTTCTGAGATCTCAACTTGGGTAGGGGCTGGTCACCACAGGAGGACTTCAAGCTCCCTCTCTGGGACCCAGCTTAGCCCTAATGATGCTCGTCCCCCTCTTCCACCCTCCATGGAATAAGTAACTGGAAACAGAGCCCAGCAACAGCTGGTCCAAACCATAGTCTGTGAGGGGTATTTGTCTTGCTAGCTTTCCCATGTCTTCATCCTGAGGGAAAAGACCGCCCCCCCAACACCAGTGCCTTGCTCTGGGGCACAGATGAAGGGCAGGTGAGATGGGCAGAGGGTGCCGCCTCTTTCTGCCCATTACGTATACCTTCCTTTCCTTCTTAAAGTGGTCCTTGTCAACAACATTCAGTTAGGTTGAAACCTGCCGATCGACCAAAGTGGGTTTGGATAAACCAGTCTGGAATTCCATCAGTGAATTGGCGGTGTGCAGAACGTCAGAGCTAGGAGGAAACTAAGGGGGATGGTGGTCAAGTTCAGCACTTTCTCCTTGAAAAGAAATTGAGGACCAGCTCGGGGAAGATCACACAGGTAATTCATGTCATAGAGCCTCTCAAAATTGGGGCTGTCGTTCAAATGTCTCCACTTTCTGTCCCTACCTCTTTGGACATTTCCCCCTACGCTTAAAGTAGGCTCCCCAACCTTAGGTGTTAGCAGGTGTGATGGAAAGGCATTAGGAAAGGCATTAGGGCAGAGATCCAACCTGGCCCTGTGACCCATTGGCTGTGTGACCTTGAGCAAGTCATTTACCTTCCCTGAGCCTTGGTTCCCTTATTTGTAAATATAAAGTTAGTGATGCCCACCTCACGGCCCTGTTGTGAGGAATAAGTGATACGATTTATGTGATATTAAACTAAAATTTACTGAGTCCTCCTAATTGAAGGCCCGTAGTAGATGCTCAAGAAATGTTGGTCCCTTTATTCCTTACCCTTGACGTGTCCCTACATCCAGGTAATTTACAGACATTCTCTGTTTCCCACTGAGGAGTGTGTGTTATCCTCTGTACAAAAACAATTCTTTTTTTTTTTTTTTAATTTATTTATTTATTTTTGGCTGTGTTGGGTCTTCGTTTCTGCTCGAGGGCTTTCTCTAGCTGCGGCGAGCGGGGGCCACTCTTCATCGCGATGCGCGGGTCTTTCACTGTCGCCGCCTCTCTTGTTGCAGAGCACAGGCTCCAGACGCGCAAGCTCAGTAATTGTGGCTCACGGGCCTAGCTGCTCCGCGGCACGTGGGATCTTCCCAGACCAGGGCTCGAACCCGTGACCCCTGCATTGGCAGGCAGATTCTCAACCACTGCACCACCAGGGAAGCCCCAAAAACAATTCTAATGGTGGGTTTTCAGGCTGGGGGTGTGTGTGGGGGCCACTTTGAGAGACTCTCCTGTCAATTCTGAGCCCTTCTCAGGAGCTAGACTGACCTTGGCTTCTGCATTGTTTTCATTCCAGACAAAAATGTTTTGAAATTGGGGCCCAAACCTGGCAGATCCGAGAGGCTTGTGCCCACCGCCTGCACTTCTCTCCTTGTTCTGTCTCAGGTGGACGATCTGGCCACAAACGATTTTCCTTATGCTCACAGGATGATGAAGAACCATGCACTAAGACACTTCTCTGAAGGGTGACGGTTTTCATGGTCCCCTCTTCTCTGAAGCAGGGGGAGAGAGGAAGGGGAGAGGAGAGGTGCTGGATTCAGTGCTACGCATCCCGGGTTCCACTCCCAGCTCTGGCTCTTGTGTGATTTTGGGCAGGATGTTCCGTCTCTCCAAGCCTTATTTATCAAGTAGGGGTAACAATTGTTCCCACCTCACAGCTGTTAGGGGATTCAGTGATGGGATCTATGTAGCCAAGGGTCCAGCACCCAGTAACAGCTCACTAAATAGTAGCCATGCCTAGAAACAAAGAAGGCAGGATTCCAATTATAGAATCGACTTCCAGAAGGTTGGACTGTCTTAAATATTGGGCAAGTCCCTTTCCCTCTCTGGGCCTCAATTTCCGCATCTGAAAAATAAGGGTGGGACAGATGGAACCAGATGGCAGGTGTTTACATGGGTCCAAGGAGCTCAGGCCACTGGCCCCACCTCTGCCACCTGTAAGACTCTACCCTCCAGCTGGCAGGAGCCCTGTTTCTCTCCCTCCCCAGTGTGTCTTTAGCCCCCAGCACGCGGCGTCTGGCAGAGGACGGACACCAGCCAAATGCAGGTTGCATGGATGGAGGAGCCCTGCTTTGGTCTGTTTTATCTACCGGGTTTTTGCATGTGATTTCGTTTGAACAAAGAATCACATGGTTCATCAGTTAGTCCCCAGCAGGAAACACACAGCACACACAAATCGGGATAATTCAAGGAGAGTTTAATAAAGGAATTGCTTACAAAGGTGTGGGCAGGGTATAGGGAAACCACACAGGATAGCACAGTCTCTGGGGTCTAGTTACAGAGGGTACCAGCATCATTCCTAGACCAGAAGATGTGACCAGGGAGGGATAAGGGTTACGTGGTCTCCAGGCAGGGGCTGAGGCTCTCAGTGAAGGGATGCAGCCACCTCTCAGAGACCCTGGCAGGTAGGAGCAGAGGGGATAAGCACCCGGACCTCCATTCCCCCTTCCACCACCCACTTCTCATTCCCTTCCGGACCTCCCACTGGCAGAACCCAACCAGAAGGGTAGAAGGCAAGACAGTCCATTGCAGTCCATACGCGTCAGCCTCTGGGGCAGATAGTTGGGGGAGAAGCGTAGTGAGGGGATGGGGGTGGTGAAAAAGGAGGATGCCCGCAGCCAACACTCCCGACCCTGCAAAACACAACCCAGGATTAGCTCCCAGACCGCCGCTTTCTAAGGGTCCTTCCAGGTCTATCATGCACAGACTCTTCAATATGTCCAGCCTTACCAAGGCCCTATTGTAGCAGCTCAGAGTTGGAGGGGGCTGGTCTGGTACTAATGGCACAATTTTGTTACATTAGGTCAAATAATGCCTATATTCAGATGTCAGGTTTTTGGGTCATGGGATTTTTCCTCTTTCCTTCCTTCCTTCCTTCCTTCCTCCCTCCCCACTCTCCTTCTCCCTCCCTCTCGCTTCCTTCCATCTCTCTCTCTCTCTCTCTCTCTCTCTCTCTCTCTCTCTCTCT
>NW_006788040.1:1447853-1487255 GCF_000442215.2 Lipotes vexillifer
CATTCCTGCCAGGACATAAGGGCTGCTGCAGTGCACAGCTGTCTCCTACGAAGGCGCTGCTGGGTGTTAAACTGCACTTCCTTGTCAGCATTGGTCTTCATGTCTGTCTACTGACTTTTCCAGAAATTCTTGCAGAGTTTCTCAAACAAGGGAGATTTTGTGCCCGTCCCCTTCTCCTGGGGGACACGTGGCACTATCTAGAGACATTTTTGGTTGCCACAACTAGGGGTTTGCTACTGGCATCTGGGGAGTAGAGGCCAGGGATGCTGCGCAACATCCTTCAATGCACAAGCCCACCCGCCCCACCCAAAGAATTATCCAGTCCAAAATGTCAGTGGTCCTGGAGTGGAGAAGCCCTTTTGTAGAGGGAGCCTTTTCATGTGGCTTTGGTCTTGGAGTCTCCCTTTTCCTCAGTTCCCTCTACTACCTTCTTGCTATGTGATTATGAAGACTTGGATACTTCCAGCAACGGGGAGCTCACTACCTGTTTTGAAGCCAGTCGGGCCTGGTCTTGATCTCGGCTCTTCCACTAGCAGCCATGGAACCCTGGGCTTCCCCAAAGGTGGGAGTGGCTCCACCACTCTGCGCCTAAATTTTGTCCAGGACCACAGGATCAGCAGCAACCCTGCCTCACAGGTCATATGAGGCTCAGATGAGCTGATGCTCTTAAGTGGCCAGCTCAGCACATGGCACAGGGTGAGACCGCTCTGTAAATGTTCTCAGCTATGAATGGCCCGCCCTGGCTGGTTTCATCACCTGGGTCGTGGGTGCATCAAGGGGAAATGAACTGCAGGGTCTCTCATGCCTGGGAAATTTCAGAAATCTAGAGAAGTTTAGCACTGAGTGAGGAAGAAAATATAGGCTCTTGGGGGGACCTTTTCCTTTGGGGTTGTTTCCGTTTGGGGGAGGGGTGGTCTCTGCAGATGCTCAGAGGAGACCTGATAGCAAGGTTTTGTTTGTTTGGTTTTTTTAAAATTTAAATTAATTAATTAATTTTTGGCTGCATTGGGTCTCCGTTGCTGCGCACAGGCTTTCTCTAGTTGCGGCGAGCGGGAGCTACTCTTCATTGTGGTGTGCGGGCTTCTCATTGCAGTGGCTTCTCTTGTTGCGGAGCACGGGATCTAGGCGTGCGGGCTTCAGTATTTGTGGCACATGGGCTCAGTAGTTGTGGCTCGCAGGCTCTAGAGCACAGGCTCAGTAGCTGTGGCACAGGGGCTTAGTTGCTCTGCGACGTGTGGGATCTTCCCGGACCAGGGCTCAAACCTATGTCCCCTGCCTTGGCAGGTGGGTTCTTAAACCACTGTGTCACCAGGGATGTCCCAGCAAGGTTTTAGGATCGTTTGTGAAGGAAGATCAGAATTGCTAACGAAGGCAATGGCAGGCACCAGTTAAGTTGGCAAGTGGACGGTTCTGACCACCATTCATTCCATTTCCCTGCAGGGCTCAGGACTCCATAGCGCACCCCAAAGGTGGGTACCAGTGGGACCTACCTGAAGAGACTCAAAGGTGGTGGGATGGCGAGGGAGTAGGAGAGGGAGGGGATGACCCAGGTGAGCCCAAACATCTCGGTCCAGAGACCCTTGCACTGCCAGAGCACCACTTAGAACTGTCCCTCTGCTCTCCCCAGTGCGTGACCTTGGAGGCATACGTAGGGCTTGGGGAGCAGGTGTGCATGGGGCTTAGGCCTAGGTGCCTGGTCTCTGAGTGATGACCTGTCCCACCTCCATTCCTATAATGCTAACAGGTAGAAAGCTCTCATACTGTTCAGGCTCCACGCTAATTCTCTCACCTGGTCCTCACAGCGTCCCTCTAAGTCGGGGTCTGTTACTACCCCATGGAGCGGATGAGGAACTTGAGGCTCAGAGAAGTGAGGCCCCATGCCCGTGGTCACACAGGTGAGGAGGGGCACAGGTGGGACTCACTGTAGGCAGCCAGGTTCCAGAGCTCGACTGCTCAGTCCTCTCCCAAAGAGCTCCCGTCCGACTCCATCCATCTCCCCTCAGCACAGGATTCCCCTAATCCATGTGAGAAACCGACTGTTGGCGACATTTCATCTTGCTTGGAGCCTGATGGTGATAATTTGCAGCCTTGCCAAGGTGGGGAGATTATATATATTACTCAAAGCAAATATAAAGTAAGGGATGTAGTGTAGAGGGCAGTGTGAACATGGATGTGGAGCCTGCAGGGCCAGGGGCCCAGACCTGTGGAAATAGTTACTCATCCCGGCTCACCCACCCACAGCTCCCTGGACCAGGGTCTAGTCTATGGTCACATGACCATACAAACAAATACAGAATCATGAACTGTGATGGGTTCTGGGAGAGATCAGAGCAAGTGTGTCTGACATCCCCAAGACAGCCCTCAAGTTCAATGAATGAGTTGCACAGAGTCCCTGCAAGTGCTTTACTAGAAAGGACGCATGGTTACAGTTTATTACGTGAAAGGATACAGATTAAAATCAGCAAAGGAAAAAGGCACATGAGGCAGAGTCCTGGCGTGAGCTTCCTGTTGTCCTGTCCCAGTGGAGTCGTGAGGACGGTGCTTCTTTCTCCCAACAATGGTGTGTGACAGCACATATAGAGTATTGCCAACAAGGGAGGCTCACCTGAGCCTTGGTGTCCAGCATTTTTATTGGGCGTCAGTCACACAGGCATGGAGCACCTACAAATTGACCTTAATAACTCAGTCTCCTGCCCCTCCAGAGGTCAGATGATACAGCAGGGTTCAAGGGTCCTCCATAAATCACATTGTTAACATATACTATCTGGCCAGGTGTGGCCCAGTGTCCCAGGTATACAAAGACACTCCTATTAGTGAGAATATCTCAAGGGCTTGGAGGTAATCTCCCAAGAGCCAGTCAAGCCCCTTCTTTGGATTATTCAGGGTTGAACATGCGAAACCTGCTGAGTTAACTCTTTAATGCACAATAGGATTCTACAGGTGAGAACAATGAGGGCTTTTCCAACTTGGAAATTTGGATATGGTGTCAGTGATCATTACCTGAGCAGGTTACTACCTTTCTCAGTGCCATGTTCCTACCATTAGACTTATGGTAGTTGATAATTATTCTATTTATTGGTTTACTTGCTTCTGTCTGCCTGTTTTGCTAAACCAAGAGTTCCATGGGGTAATGTGTGGGTCTGTCTGGTTTTTGCTGTTTTCCCTATAACACTTGACATACTTTACACACTGCCCTGCAGGACCAGGACTGGGCTGGAGCAAGCAGGACACTCTCTGGGGTGCAAAATTTAAGAGTGGTGGACGCATACAATCTCAGTCATCAAGATAAATAATGTTTTAATGCAATATTTTAAGAAATCAAAATTAATACAAAAATTCACAAGAAACAAAGTATTAAAATTTTAAACAAATACAGGGTCAGTGCTACTGCTGATCTTCTCTTTGGTGTCCAGCTCTACCATGGCTTGGCTCTGTTTATGGATCTTGTCTTTGTATACAATTTTGATGTTTTGTTCATTATGGATTTGGGGCATTCATTTTTTTTTTTTTTTTTTTGCGGTACGCGGGCCTCTCACCGTCGTGGCCTCTCCCGTTGCGGAGCACAGGCTCCGGACGCGCAGGCCCAGCCGCCGTGGCTCACGGGCCTAGCCGCTCCGCGGCACGTGGGATCCTCCCGGAACGGGGCACGAACCCGTGTCCCCTGCATCGGCAGGCGGACTCTCAACCACTGCGCCACCAGGGAAGCCCTGGGGCATTCATTTTGACTTAAAAAATATTGCATCAAGAAGTTATGTATCTTGGGGAATTCCCTGGCGACCCAGTGGTTAGGACATGGGCTTTCACTGCTGTGGCCCTGGGTTTGATCCCTGGTCAGGGAACTATGATCCCACAAGCCGCGTGGCTCGACCAAAAAAAAATTTTTTTTAAGGAGTTATTTATATTGAGGACTGAGTGTTTTGGTGCCCCCTTAAATTTTACACTCAGAGAGAATGCCTCGCTCACCTCACCCTCATTCTGGCCTTGCACAGTAGGCCCCCAACAAATATTTATTGAATGAATGAAACACCCACCTGTGCAGCAGATAGTCATATGTCCGTTTTTAAAATGAGGAAAGGGGGACTTCCCTGGTGGTGCAGTCGCTAAGAATCTGCCTGCCAATGCAAGGGACACGGGTTTGAACCCTGGTCCGGGAAGATCCCACATGCTGCAGAGCAACTAAGCCCGTGTGCCACAACTACTGAAGCCTGCGTGCCTAGAGCCCGAGATCTGCAACAAGAGAAGCCACTGCGATGAGAAGCCCACGCACGGCAGCGAAGAGTAGCCCCCGCGTGCAGCAACGAAGACCCAACACAGCCAAATAAATAAATAAATTAATTAATTAATAAAATGAGGAAAGGGAGGCTCAGGGAGGTGAAGCCACTTGCTCAAGACCCAGGAGAGGGGCTGGGATTCCTTCCTCAATTGTCTTTCTCCGAAGCCTGAGTTTTTATCTACTGTGTCCAGCTGTCTCCCCACCTCCCTGCCTCTGAGCATCAAATCCCGAGGTGGACCCTCCTGAGGGTCCTCTGGGGGACAAATCTCAGGGGAAAGGAGGCCAGCAGTGAGGAGAGAGGAGAGGAAAATCGAGAATTGGAGAGGGCATGACATATGTTCAAGGCATCCGGATGGAGAAACGCGATGGGCACACTCCAGGCAAGACAACCCCCTGCCTTGTCACTTACTGTAAATTGTCCCCCAATCACTGGGCTGACAGAGATGGGTTCCCAGGGCTCATGGCACAATTAAGTTTTCTCAGGCATCTCATGGGGGAAGGAAGCAATTGGTTTACTTGCAAATGCTTGGGGATAATTTTCTAACGTCCCTTCCGCCATTACAGAGGCTTGGCTCCAATCTCTTATCATATGTAATTCCTAATGATTTCTCTGTTATGTCCTGTTTTATTAAAGCGTCATTGAACTCTACCCTATTGATTTAGATTTCACAGACAATTGAAATTTAAATTGACTCCAAATTGAATGTCTCCATGTAATCTCTGTTCTGCAATAAAGATAGATAAAATGTTTCTATTTTTGATAACAAGTTATACTGGAGGCACATTTTAATTTTGGGAGGGAAGAAAAAAATGTGACTGAATCTTGACTTTCTTTGAAAAGTGGCTGATGGTTCAGGGCCCAGGAGGTTGTTGGTGTTTTTTTTTCCCTCTGGGGCACAATGCTGGAGTTAAAGAATTTTGGAACGTCTGAGCTAGCTCACAGATGGCAGCGGGAGGTGATCTCATGTGACCTATGATTGAATTAATAAGGTGATCCATCCACAAAATCCATCCATTTGTCCAGTGAGGACAGTGCGAGGGGCGCGGAAGCAGGAAAGAATGAGGATCACTCATCCCATGATAGTGTGCGTGACTCATGTCATTTTGAGGGTTGGGTCTGGAAAATCATCTTGGGAAAAGGAGGGAGATACATCACTGCAGCCAGTTATGGGGCACTGTCATTCAACATCTGTTCCCCTCAAGCCAGATGGTCACTTTTATGATGATGGTCACTCTCAAATCTTCTTTCCTTTTCCACTAATGATGGAGGACAGCAGTTGGGGCATGGGAAGGATGAGTGGAAGAGGAAAGGTGGTATCATCCCAGAGAGTCTCTATTTGTTATGAGATAGATTATCTAGAAAAGGGAGCATCAATCAAGTGCCTATGAGAACCTGAAGAGAAGTTAAAGTCTGTCAGATGCCTGAGATCCTTCCAGAACAGTTCTAAGGGAACAATCATTGCCTCTAGAGGGTTCTAGAACCACCATGAAAGCTATCTCATCTGAGTCACAGCATTTGGGACATATAGGTTCAATGGTGGCAGGGTGTATCTGTTTCCTATTACTGCTGCAATCAACTACCACAAACTTATTGGCTTAACAGAATACAAATTTATTATCTCATAGTTCTGGAGGTCAGAAGTCCAAAATGGGTCTTACAAAGATATAATCAGCGTGTTAGAAGAGCTACATTCCTTCTGGAGATTCTAGGAGTGAATCAGGTTCCTTGCCTTTTCCAGCTTCTAGAGGTCAGTCACCTGCATTCTTTGGCTTCCAGCCCCTTCCTCCATTTTCAAAGCTAGCAATGTACCATCTTCAAACTTCTCTCTGATCTCTGCTCCCATCCTCACAACTCTTTCTCTGACTCATTTTTTTTTTGCCCTCACCGCCCAGCTTGTGAGGTCTTAGTTCCCTGACCAGGGATTGAACCTGGCCCTTGGTGGTGACAGCGTGGAGTCCTGACCACTGGACCTCCAGGGAATTCCCTCTTTCTCTGACTTTGTCCCTCCTCCTTCTTGTGGTGACATTGGACTCAGTTGGCTAATCTAGGATAAGCTCCCCATCCCAAGATCACTGATTTCATCATACCTGCAAAGTCCTTTTTGCCAAGTAAGGTAATAATTCACAGGTTCTGGGGATCAGGGGGTAGATGTCTTTGGAGGGGCCATTTTTCTGTTTACCACGAAGGAAGTGGAAATGACCTCATTTAAGCCATAATCCTAGCTACTGTGTGCCTTTCACAGAAAAATCCACTGGAGCTGTCCCGAGTTGGCAGCCTATGATGGAGATGAGAGCAGAAGATGGAAATCAGGACTCCTGTGCCCCTCCTGGCTTTCTGTTATCAAGTCATCTCTCTGCTCCTGTGCCTGTGTGGAAGCTGGGTCAGAGGGACCCTGAGCTTTGCAAATGCAACTGGAAAGCTGATTTGAGTTTCTTGATGGAGGTCAGTTTTCAACGCCTCCATCAAGGAGGAATGGCAGCACAATAAGGAAAAAGTAGAGAAACACTTATTTTTATGGAGGGTTAGCGGACCTCAGGGTCTGCCAAGCAATGAATGAGACTGAACAAAGGATAAGGATTTGACTCATCCATTCAATACAACTGAGGTCACAGTGAAATTCCCAGCCTAGTGCAGCAGCTAGAAGTGCAAAAGGCAATCTCTCCAGTGTGGATAGGAGAATAGTAGGGGAGTACCTAGCCCACACTGGGGGCATTGGGGCTGGCCACTGGAAGGAAGTGACCTCGAAGTTGACACCTGTAGGATCAGGAGAAACTAGCTAGGGGAGGAGGCAATGGAGTGGAGGGAGACTTCCAGGGAGAGAGAACAGCATGTGCAAAGGTCCTGAGGTGAGAGCATGCTCACTCAGGGAACTGCAGGAAGTCCAATCCAGCAGGGGCACTGAGTTTGACGTTGAGACTGGATGTAATTATAAGGTTATTTATGGCATTCTCAATGCCATGTCTGTTTTTCCCTCTAAACTGTGAGCTTGTAAAAGCAGTAGCTGTATCTGTCTTGCTCATGGTTGAATTCCCACCAGCATGGTACTTAGCATTTATACATAGTGTTGCATGAATGAATGAATAAATGGATGAGGTCAGAGAGGCAGGCATGAGGCAAGTCCCACAAGGCTTTGCATGTCATGGTCAGTAGTACAGCTTCTCTCCACAGTGAGTGACCTGGAGCTGAATTAGGCTTGGCTTTAGGCTACTGGAGGATCAAGTACATATCTGGTGGTGGGGCTGAGGCTGTTGATTATGACACTCCCAGCAGTTGGGGGCTGTCTCCAGAGGCCTGTGTTCAGAGCTTAAATAACCAAGAATGACTGACTCCTGCCTGCCATGGCATTTACTGGTTTTTGTCCCTCACTGACCAAAATGCCAGCCACATGCCCCACCCATCTTCCAGCACATCTTCCACCAGAACCTCGTTGTCCAGCTCCGATGCGACTCCCACCCATGCAGGTGATCCAGACTTGAATTTACCCAGACTCATTCAAGGCTGGGTATTTATTTCATCTGCCACTGAGATTCCCCTGGTGCTTGGACCCCAAGTCCACCCTCTAGCCCTGAAGATGCTCTGTCTTCTCTCTGTCCCCACATCCGCAGCCTTTCCCAGGCCATATCCTGCTTGCCCTTGAGTCTCCTGGGCTTGGGAGTTGGAAGCACCTGGCACATAACGGCAGCTTAATAAACGAATCAATCCTCCTTAAGACTTGATTGGCCATTAGCCTCATTATCCTGTGAGCAGAGGGCTGGGGGAAATTCTAGAATGCCAAAGAGGGGACAGATCAAGGGGAAGGGTGTGTCCAGCCCCCATTTGTGGACAGGATTACACCCAGAAAGAAGGCAGTCTGACCAGAAATCTTCATCTCTGGATGCATGTCAGATCCACAGGGGAAGCCTTATAAATACTGATGCCCAGGCCCCACCTAGAGCTTTGGAAGCTGAACCTCTAAGGGAGGGGCCCAGCTGTTGGTGCTTTAAAAAGCCCCCCAGGTGAGTTTAATGGGCTGCCAAGGAAGGCTGGAATGTTATTTTTAATCTCTTGAGTAAAGGAAAGTCCCAGATTTGGCATCACAGCTTTGGCACATGGAGATGCTTAATGAATAGCAAGTTTCCTGAGATCTCAGACTTTCTGGTACCATCAGATTAGCCTTGATAACAGTCTCCCGTCACCACTGTCCCATGTCACACTGATATATACAGCATCTCCTGTGACCCTTTCATGCACCTGATGGTTGCCATACTCTAGATGATTCTGTACTTAAAATCTTTCTTCAAATTACATTTTAACCCACTTCTCTTATTCTTTCCTTAGTCTGTTCTAAACTAATCTCACGAGAGTTTGGGTTTGATATTCTGCTGGTATTTTTTTCGGAACACATGAAAACATAAACATATAATGATGAAAAAGAAAAAATAGGTTCATATCTCTACTACCTAAAATCACTTTGCCAACAAATTGTTGTGCTTATACTACTCTTTGGAAAATACTATTTTATAGTTACCAAAAATGTTTCACAAATAAAAGGATGAGGGTGAGCAGTTTTAAAACTCTCCATCTCTCTCCATGACTAAGATATTGTTATTCTTTCATTACATCCTTCTGACAGCCTTTGAGATATTAAAAATAGCACTGTTTCTAATTAATTAAAATAGAGCCCCCTGGGGGTCTAATTTTGTGTGAGTTTCTTTCTTTCTTTCCTTTTTTTTTTTTTTTTTTTGTGGTATTTGCTTTAGGTCACAAATCAGTTTCACTCCTAAAACTTCATTTAAGTAGAAACCAGTTTCTCATTAAGAATTAAAAAAATATTAATACCCTTAGACCCATTCATTGCATTCTGGGGCATTTATAAGATGGAAATACTTCAGAAGAGAGATAATAGTTTATATACAAAAATGTCCAGTGCAATGTTCTGTACAACTATGAGAAACATTAATCCACCCAAATCTCCAATAACAGAATGACTAATTTAATATATAATTAATATATATATTTATATATATATTAAGTTTAATGAAAGGTGTGATTTAAAAGATTAGGAACCCTATAAGATTCTAATGTTTACTGGATTCTAATTTTTACATCTCCACCACTTAGCACAGTGCTTGGTACAGATTAGACCCTCAAAAATACTTGTTAGGGCTTCCCTGGTGGCGCAGTGATTGAGAGTCCGCTTGTCGATGCAAGGGACATGGGTTCGTGCCCCGGTCCGGGAAGATCCCACATGCCGCGGAGCGACTGGGCCCGTGAGCCATGGCCGCTGAGCCTGCGCGTCCGGAGCCTGTGCTCCTCAACGGGAGAGGCCACAACAGTGAGAGGCCCGCGTACCACAAAACAAACAAACAAACAAACAAAAAAACTTGTTAGAGGTTGAATGATTTATTAAAATGATAGTCAGAATTTATAATAACACAAAAAACCATTTTTTAGTAAGTGAAGAAACCAGGTTGCAATAGGAAACAAAGTATTGTCACATCTGTATTAAAATATGCATTGGCTTTGTACATGCCAGAATAAAGGGTGGATTAGTGAAATGTATATCAGGCTATAGAATTTTCTGCAGCTACTAAAGTGATGTTTGCAAATAATATTCATGATATGAGAAACTGTTTGTGATAAAGACGTAAAAAGCTACATGCCGTATAATCCAGTTTGTGTGTGTATGTATAGAATTCTAACATCATATATTATAATTTAATTGTAATTATGTTATATTTATAATAATGTAAATATTATTAATAAATATTATAAATATCTATACATACTATAAAATAATAACATATTGTATTTAAACATTTTACATAAATTTAATATTAAATATATTCATTTTATTATGTATTATATATAGGTATTTGTATTTTACATTTTATTTTATTTATATGTATATGTATGTACATATATATGTATACACATACATTCACAAGACTGGGAATAACCTCAAATATTAACAGTTGTTTTAGGTGGTAAGATTAGGATAAGTTTTTTTTTTTTCCTCCATTTCATTGTTCCCAGTTTTCCAAACATCCTCCTGCAGTGAGCATGAATTACTTTTATCATCAAGACAAAAGAATAACCTCTAGGTATGTTTTAGAGACAGAGCGGGTGGGAGAGTTGGGCGGGGTGGAGGCGCGCAGCCTTGAGGGATGCTGGAGGATAGAGGTCTGCGGTCACATCGCATCAGCTGGTGTGACTGATTCTGCCCAAGTTCAGGTCCGCAGGCTTCTCTGGGCAGGAACTCGTGGCGGAGCCCGGCGGGGGGATGTGCACTGTCTGCGCCCTGGACTGTCTGCTTGTGGATGGTTTTGGGGACCAGTAGCCCGGGGGCCTGGCTGATCCTTCCAGAGGAATGCTGCCTTCCCCTAATTTGCCGGGTCCCTCCAGTTGCTAAGAATGATGGACAGTAATTAAAACTAAGCTAATAACCTCCTCACTCTTGACATTTCTGTGGGGTTTTGTTCACCATTATCTACATATAGATTAAAAATTGTAATTGGACTGGCGATCAGGTTAGGAAAATCAACCACCTTCTAACTTGTCGTTTGCCAGAGACTGACACTTTGAAATTTTATTTAATCTGAGAAAATTGAGTTGAACTCTGGCACCCTGGGAGGCAGGGATGGGGTTGGAGAGGAAGGGGGAGAAATGAAGCAACATTTATCTTTAAGGACTGATGCTAGCTGAGAAAATATTCAGGCTCCCTGGAAGGAGTGGGTCTGAGGTCAGAGGGGCGCAGGGAGCAGCTGCAAGGATACAGCAGACCAGGTATAGGGTGGAGGCCTCTTAGGAGGCAGCCATGGGAGGGTGACCAGATGCCCCAGTGGGATCGTGGATGAAGGAGGTTTAGGGAGACCAAAGCCACCTTCCCGAAAGGATTCCTGTGTCATTTCTTAGGGCTTGGGCTACCTAACCCCACCGAGTCCCCCTGTGCTGGCGAAGAGTGATGTTATTGGTTTATAATTCCATGATTACAGGTCTCTGCAATGCTGTGATTATAGGGTCCAACTTATATCCTTCTGTTCTCTGCAAGACTGAGGGGCCATGCATCCCTTTCCCTGGGTCTAAGAGGCAGGTGTTCTCTTATTTCTGAATCTATGCTCCTGGAGTGTGAGGACTCTAGAAGTAAGGGATTATGATATCGACTTTAAAAGGGGGGCCATTGTCAGAACTCCTCGGCTGCCCCTCCCACGGAGTCATGAATTTGTCTAAATTGAAAGCCTTAAACTGATATTAATCTTAGCTTGTGGCCCCTAGGTGATGGGCCAGCTGAAGATTTCTTTGTAATAAACCATGTGGCGGCGTCCATGCTGCTGCTTAAGAACTTCAGTGGGGTCTCATGGCACGATCTGGGTCGAGTCCAGTCTCCTTAGGACGGCTTCAAGGCCATTCTGGATTGCCTAGTGCCTCAGCCTCTCCAGAGTCAGCCTCCTGGATCCTCACAAACGTTCCTGCCCCAGCGTGCACGCTCTCTCTCCCTTTCTGATTACAACAGTGCCTCCAGGTCTGGAATTATCCTCTTCCCGCCCCATACCACCCCCTTAACTCTGCCTCCTTCACTCACCAAATTTCTATTAATCTATCACTTATCTTGGGCTTTACCTTCTCCAGGAAGTGTTTGCTGCCTTCCCAAATCGTGTCCTCTGCTCCCTCGGCAGCCCCGCCCCATACTCACTTTGTGCCAGTTCTGTGTGTGACTCTCTGCCATCTTCTCCCATCAAACCAGGATCTCCTTGAAGGCAAGAAGAGTTTCTCGTTTACTGTTAATTCTTCCATCCCATGGTGCAGTAGTGCCAGAATTAAAGAATGAACGAATCTGTGTATAAAGGCAGGGAATTTGTGACTCCTTTACCCTTGGAATAATACATGCTCATTTATTTATTAATCTCAGAAGTATTTGTGTCTACTTTGTCCCTCGTGCTGTGCTCAGCCGTTTGGTGTCCTGTGAGCGAGGCATAAGTCTCTATTGTCTACCGTGCTTATGGGGGAAATAGATTAGAAAGATGGATTGGGGTGAGGAGTTACGGGAAGAACATTCGAGGCAGAGGAAACACATGTGAAAGATCTTGAGAAAGGAAGGGGAGAGACACAGTGTGAAACAGAAGCCCGGTGGGGCCGGGGCACTGTGAGAGATAAGGAGGGGTCCAAAATGAGCCCAGAGATGTGGGCAGGACTTGAATCATGAGGTCCTTGCAGGGTTTCCAGCCTGGAGCTACGGGATTAATTTTACACTGTGAAAAGATGGTTTGTTGAATGAATTAAGTCCATGTGTAAGATATAGACAGCCTTGTCCCTTTATTTTGAGAATAATTATTCTCATCCTTCATGCTTGTTGCTTTAATCTTTCCGGCACACATTCACCTCTGGAGAGGACCTATGAATTTTATCTGCCTAGAAAGCTTTCCCAATACCCTTTTTCTGGAAACAGATTCTGCCAGCTGCAGAAGCCGTCCCAAGACCCAGGCCTGACCAATCATAGCATCCTATCCCTCTGGTGATCGTGATTGGTGCAAGAGGCAAGCACATGACCCAAGCAGGGCCAATCAAAGCCCTTCTATGCGATTGGTACGTGGACCTGGTAGGAGGAAGCTTCTCCTCCACTTAAGTTTGTAGGGCCGGTACCAGCCACGTGGAGAAGGTGGAAGTGGAAGGTGTGTGTGGAGGAGAGCGAAGCCACTCTCGCGAGATGAGGGAAAAGGGAGAAACGAGAGCGTTTTCTTCGAATGTTTGAACTACCCCAATATGCAAATACTGAGAACCAATGAATCTCCCCTTCCTCGGCTAAGCTAGCTTACATTGGATGTCTATCACTTACATCCAAATGAGTCAGCTCGCTCATGCCGCGCCTGATTCCCATACCTCTCTAGGATGTAGTCAAGGAAGGCATCTTATCCTAATTTTTTCTTTTTTTTTTTTTTTTTTTTTTTTTTTTTTTTTTTTTTTTTTTTTTTGCGGTACGCGGGCCTCTCACTGTTGTGGCCTCTCCCGTTGCGGAGCACAGGCTCTGGACGCACAGGCTCAGCGGCCATGGCTCACGGGCCCAGCCGCTCTGCGGCATGTGGGATCTTCCCGGACCGGGGCACGAACCCGCGTCTCCTGCATCGGCAGGCGGACTCTCAACCACTGCGCCACCAGGGAAGCCCTATCCTAATTTTATAGTGGAGAAACCTGGGGCTCAGAACGTTGCCTGAGCTCATGCGTATTTAGTGGCAGAGCTGGAATCAATTGATCCATCCCTCCTTCTATCAACCAATTGATATTGTCAAGCTATTATTCCAAGAATGGTGATTCTGAGGATTTTCTGGATCAGCCCCAATTTCAGATACTGCGTCCCAGTATCCTCACAGACCACCTGAATGGGCCACTAATTTGAAGTGACAAACCACCTTTCCTTAAATGCTTTTCCATGTCCAGAAATAATTTGAAAAATCCATTATAGCCATAGCTCTCGACTTTTAATTTGGAAGGCGCTATAATGACTCAGTGGTGTGCTGGTACGTGTTTAGCATTTAATGTGTGGTTCTGACATTAATCTTGGTTGATATTTTTGTTTACATTAGTGAGTGAGACAAAAACAAAACAACAAAGACATATGTTGGGACTTCACTTGTTCATCGGTGACGTGGGCAACTTCTTTCTGAATTGAATCATGGTTTTCAAATACTGGAAGAATATTTCCTCGATTGTGCTTTCACAATAGAATGGCTACAGACACATCATATCTTTAAGTTTAATCTGCTTTATTAACATTTTTTACGTCACTTTCTAAGGAATTCACAAAACAATAATAAATTGAACCCTGGCTTGGAGCATTTACTAGGGTCTGTAAATGTTCCTATTGGGGCTGATTTCAAGCTACCAACACGATGTGATTACAGTGAAGTTGGGGAGACGCACAGATACCGTTATATGTATTTCTACCAGATAAGTGCAATGGACGTAAATAACTTCGAGAGTATAGATAATAATAAAATGTGGTCAAATAATTAGGAAGTGATGAGTTTTGAGTAGTTTTAATATCATTTATTTAACTGTAAGTTTATATAATTTAATTTTTAATCATGACCACATTTTACAACCGGCTCACAAAATTCCTGAAAATTTAGCCGTTGGCTGTCATGGGATGGTATGAGCTGGTACAACGTACAGCCACAAGTCGCTGTAACCGTGTATTCTCTGATAACTGGATGTTAATTGAAACTACCTGCCATCGTTCTGATGGGCTTTCTTCTACTGGGAATGAGCTTATCCTGGAGGTTCCTTCTAAGAGCATCCTTCTGGTTCAGATCAAGCAATGCCCTCCCCTTTTCTTTCACAGCCCTCTCTTTTTTCCCTTCATAACACTTAACACAGTTTGTAACAATGTTACAACCACAATAAATAAATATCAGAAAACTCCAGGCTTCCCACACCATTTTCATGAGATAGAGTGAGTGCTTGTTTCTGTTTTTGGTCAGAACAGAGATTACTCAAGAATAGAGTCATGATGATGATGATGATGGGGATGACCATGGCAGGTACAATAAATTGTGCTCTTATGATGACAGGCTTGATTCAAATTGTTTCTCATGCATGAATACTTTACAGATTACCTCCATCTTATGAATGTGGAAACAGAGGCTCAGAGAGGTTAAGTGACTTCCCCAATGTCACACAGCTTCAGTCCAAGACTGGTTGACTCTGAAGCACCTCCTCTCCAAACCTGTCTCCTATCTGAGAGGGAAAACCTGGATGGAAGGCAAGCACAGGACCCCCTTTAGCTGGCAACCCCTTGCTCATTTCCTTCCCTGAGTCACCGTCCAGCCACGGAGGCACAAACCCCCCTCCCTTTGCCGTGTAGCGCATTCGCCAAGCTTGGCCAACCCAGCGCTGAGACTGAGTTGTCAACCAGGAGATAGAAAGAAAGAAAAAGCAATTTCTTCCATTTCTTGGCTCAATCCTATGCAGTCAATACTGTTAACAGTGAATCAAATATCAGGACTGCATTGACCCAGGAAAAGGCCAAGGAGAAAAAAATTCCAGAGCAGAATCCAAAAAGCAGAGAAAAAATGTTCAGCCAGAAGCATAAATCATACCTGGGGAAGTGAACCTGCAGGGGCAGCAGTAACAGCATGAGAATTAGCTGCCCCAGCAAGCTGGCTCGCCAGGGCCCCTGCTTTTGGTGTCCAAGTTTCTTGGACCCCGGTTCCTGGTAGATCCAGGGGATGAGAGGCCACTAGAGGCAGGGCTGGGGATTTCTGATTTGAGGTCCTTCTGATTTTCCACTTCACCCCACAACCCTTGGCGGAGTTGGGAAGGGGTATCTGCAGAAAATAGCTTTTGGGGGCAAAGCTCCCCCTCCGCCCCTTCAGCCCTTCATCCTTCCATACACGCCATCTTATAAGATTTTACAGTGCAGAGCACTGGCTCCAAAAAGTATGAGGCTCAAATATTCTAAAAAATATTCAGGCATGTCTGAGCCACGTTGCCGACTGACCTGTGATCTCCTTTCATAAATGCAGCTATTCAACAACTTTTCATGAAGCACCCACTGTGTGCCAGGCATTGTTCGAAGGCCCTGGGGATTCAGCCATTGGACAAAATAGACACAGATTCCTGATTTCACTGAAGCTACAGTCTAGTTAGTGATGCAGGGGAGATAAGATAATTAAGACTTTTATCGTATGTCAGAGGGTAGTAGATGTTATAAGGAAAAACAAAGAAACTAAAAGGGATGTAGGGTTTTTTGAGTGGGAAGAGTCAAGTTTAAGGTAAAGGGACATCTGAGGAAAGACTTAAAGCAGGTGAGGATGTGAGCCTATCAGAAAGTGGAGAAATGTGTTCCAGGCAGCAGGTGCAAAAGTCCTGAGGCACAGTGTGTCAGGGGTGTTTGAGAAATGACGGGGTGTGGCTGGAGAGGAGCGAGGGGATGGTGACAGATGGTGGGGTTGATGTTGGAGAGGTGACCAAGGACCAGAACAGGCAGGGTGTCTAGGCAGTACGGACTTTGGCTTTCCTCTGGGTCGGTGGGGATTGTTAGGGAATTGGGATCTGGGGAGAGATCTAATCTAACATGGGTTTCAATGTCTTGTCAGTCCCTCAACCCCATATCCCGACTAGTTAAGATTATAAAAAAACAGATGGATTTGCATGGCAACTTGTGCACCCCTGAGAACCCATCTTTCTGATAGTCACCTGTTAACGCCCTTGCACATTCTTGGCATATAATAAACGCTCAAACATACTAGATGAGCACAGAAAGATGTCTGGATGGCTAGTCAACAGAGTTAACGGTGCTTCCTTTGGAGACTGGAATGGGTATGGCAAGTAAAGGGGAATTTCCTCTTCTCTTTCTTATGTTTTTGTAATGTCAGAATTATTTTTTAGCTTTTTTTGTTTTTAAGATGTGTTGAATGGATGGATAAAGACCGGAAGCTCTGTGTTAGGTTGTGTGACCTTGGGTAGGCCATGCGTTTCTGAGTGTCCACTGCTTGTTTTGATAATGGGGTAGCCCTCTCATGCCTGCTCATGAGGGTCTCAGGGAGATTAAGCCCAGTGATGTCTGTGGAACACCTGGGACAGTGGCTGGTTTGCACTGATTTTAAACCAGGTTCTTAAGGAGAGACCTGATGGGGAAGGACCTGGGCTTTAGGGACATAGGTGCCCGCACTAGCCCCCACCTACTGCTCTGAGCAGGCCCATCTCTCTCCATCCTCCTGGGCAGCTGGGAGCTGGCTGACCATTCCTTCTCCCCCTGACTCCCCTACCCCAGCCTAGTACCCTATACCCTCCTTGGGGAAAACTGGCCACCTGCCCTGCAGGCCCCTCAGAAACTGAAGGACATCCTAAGACCTAGGGGAGAAGCCACATCACCCAGTGGAACTCAATAGAATCTTTTTCCAGGCGAATTCCAGAGCCTTGTAAGGTGTTCACCTAAGAAGGAGCCTGGGGACTAGTCTCACATTCAGCATAGACACCTTCTGCACAGTGTTCTAGCACCTAGGCCCCTGAAGTGGACACTTGTCAGTTTTGCCTCTTTAGCATCTGTTCCTTTTTCTGGTAACAGCATCCTACTTTTTTTTTTTTTTTTTGGCCACACTGTGTGGCATGCAGGATCTTAGTTCCCTGACCAGGGATCAAACCCATGCTCCCTGTAGTGGAAGCTTGGAGTCCTAACCACTGGACTGCCAGGGAATTCCCAACAGCACCCTACTTTCTTAAGGAGTCCTCTCCCATCCGCACTCCACCAGTTTTAGTGGGGTTGACTGCCCCTCCCCCACATGTGGAGGCGAGCATGTGAACCAGGCCTGAGCCAATCAGAGCACTGCTGTCCTCTGCCTTCAGTGATTGGTTCGGAGATGGCACTCATGACCCAATCTAGCCAATGAAAGCCAGACTCAGGATTTTGGTTCAGACTGTTGGTGTAACAGTCAGAAAGGGTTGGGATATGCTACAGTAACACACAGCCCCTAAATCTTAATTAGGGTGGTGCAAATCTTAGTGGCACAAAACAGCAAAACAGTGGCACAAGTTGAATTCATGTTCATGCTTCATGTCTTCCTCAGGCTGGTGGGGGCTCTGCTCTTATCTCCCTCATTCAGAGATGCAGGCTGGTGGAGACTCTACCATCAGGGACATCATCAGATACCATAGCAGGGGGGAAGGGGATGTGGAATCAGATGCATCTGACTTCAGGTCCCGACTTTCCTGCTTAAAGCAAGGGACCTGCCTGGTACATAGTTATCGCTCAGAGAGTATCGATTTCCCCCTTGTCCACTTTCTCTAACTCTTATATGTTGTATGTCCAAGTTGGATTTCCAGAGCTTGGCTCAAAGGCCTGCCCCTCCATGATGAGTTCTCAGACCCACCTCATTGCCCAACACCTTTCCATCATCTTAGCACAGAGGGAAGCACCTAGTAGGGGCTGTAGTCTGTGCCCCTTCAGTGTCTAGCAAAGACCTAAGCACTTAGTAGGTGGCATTCTCAGGGCCACGCAAGGTGCTTTGCAGTGTCAGGCACATAGGAGATGTTATTAGTTGAACTGTTAAAATGTCCAGCCCAGTGCCAAACAGATAGTGTGTTCTTTCCTTGTGTCTCTTCCTGCAGTGTTTCTAGCAGTGTATTTTTCGAAGATTACCCCCCAGAACACCTCCTCCCAGCCCCCAGCCTCTTGCATCTTGGGACCTGGAGTTTGTGACCAGGAGTTGCCACCAGGGTATATTTGCTGAAATGGGTGGGGTGAGGTGAGGGGGCCTTGAAGGGGTGGTCCAGGGCTGCGCTGCCCTATGCGGGTCATCAGGGGTCAGTGAGCAGCAACTTGGCTTATGAATTTCCTTGGAGGGCCCCAGACAAAGAGGAAAGTCATTGGTGATGCAGTTACCTTGGCAACTCTTTGTGCTGGAGAGTGGGAGAGAGATGGGGGAGGGAGGAAACTGAGGGAAGGGGGCAGCTGTTGGGGGAGAGGGAGGTGCCGTAGGGGAAGTTCCCCTATAAAAGAGATGAATGACTTGGCTTCTGACTTCTGAACAAACTGAAGGAAGGGGTCTCCATGCTGCAGGATGGAGGCTGGTCTGGGTGGGATGTCCTGCTTCTCGTCTTCAGGCCTCTCTTGAAATTCTTCCAGCTGGCCTAAGAACATGGAGAGAACTGGGTTGGAGTTCTGGCCCTTCTTCTAACTTGCTGTGTGACCTTGTGCAAGTTACTCTCCCTCTCTGAACCTCAATTTCCTCTCTTATAAAATGAGGATAGTAATCCACAGCGTGGCAGTGAGGATTAGGAGATTGTTTTATGTAAAGTGTGGAACAGTGCTGGGTCACTATGAAGTCTGAACTACCTGGTGGCTGGTATTTATTTGATTGCCTCTCACTGGCTACATGCATTTAGGCAAGTGACTACCTTGAAATAAGGATGGGGCATTTCTAGGTAACATGCTGTGAGCAAAGTGGGAGCTCCTGGTAACTAGTGATTATTGGTGATTATGGATGTTTCTGCCAGATTCTTGACATTGGGAAGGGGGTATGTGGGAGAGTCATTACTGTTGGGCCTTATGGATCATTATTCTGTAGATGGAGAGACTGAGGCCCAGACAGGGGCGTGAGCCTGAGGTGCCCTTGAGGGAGACACCTGGGAGAGGGGACCAGCAACACAGCAGCAAGGTTGCCCAGCTCTCTGCAGTGTGTGTTCTCCGTCCAGCCCTCTCGCCGCCCCCGGGCAAAATTCCGTCCTTCCCCACCCACCTCGCATTGCGCATGCTCAGCAGCCAGCCTCCCTTTCAGGGCCGCTGAGACCGTGAAAAGTAGGCAGAGGTCTGAGTGGAGGCATATTTGGGTGGGGTGGGAACCCCGGCTTCATGAGGGCAGGGATGGTGGAAACCTAGAATGCCATATTCCAGGGTGGGGTGGCCTCGGGCGCAGTGCCTCTCCTACCAGGGAGGCTGTCCGGTGCCTGTCCATTTGCCGGGGCCTTGGGGAGATGTGGTTATGGCGAAGGAATCTAATTCCCCCTGTACACTGTACACTGGCAGCCTGTTTATCAGCCTGGCTCTAAGGAGGGCGGTTTTCCCAGAAAACAAGTACCTGGAGTCCTGACCTTCATCGAGACCCTCGCTTAGCTCCCCAAAGCCCTTTTGTCTGTCTGTCCGTCCGTGTCTTCCCATCTTGAGGAGCAGTCCTGTCCCTGGGCAGACTCCCTAGGCTCTGCTGGGAAAGACTCTCTGTCTCTGATCCCAGATGGTTTCTGACTGCTGTGGCGAGACACACTTCTCCGTGTTTTAACTACTTACTATGGGTGTTACCTGGGAGGCATCACAAACAGGAAGTGCTTCTGGTGTTCAGAGGGCTGGAGATGTGAGGGAGGGCTGCCTGGAAGAGGCAGCATGCTTCTCTGAAGGAGGAAAGAAAACAATAGGTGTCAGGGCCAGGCACTTTCAAGACACTCCTCATTTAATCCTTACAGTAACTTGGTGAGTTGGACACTATGATGATCCCCATTTTACAGGTGAGCAAACTGGGGCTTGGAGAGGTCAGGGGCCTGTTTCAGCCTGTCTAGAGGTTGCAGAGGCCAGGTTTTAAGCTGAGTCTGTCTGATCCAGACCTGGGACATTTTGCTCTACTACAGGCCAAGATAAGTGTGTCTAGGTGGAAGCTGTAGGCAGGGAGAGAGTGTAGAGAGAGGGTCCAGGAAGATTCTGGATAAGGGAGGTGGCAGGGACTAGTGGGGTCATACTAGCCTGGGGGGAGGGGGAGGGCAGAGGGGTTTGTATTTAATGCTGTGGGAAAATCTGACCATGCCACTCCACTTG
Organism: Lipotes vexillifer; assembly: GCF_000442215.2. NCBI lineage: Eukaryota > Metazoa > Chordata > Mammalia > Artiodactyla > Lipotidae > Lipotes > Lipotes vexillifer. Next base: position 1,468,404 of record NW_006788040.1, read on the forward strand.
CATAAACCCCTCTATGGCTCTCTAGAACCCTTGCAAAAGCTATACGTTCTCACCACAGCCTTCAACATCATGCATGACCTGGCCTGCTCCCCTCAGCAGCCTCATCTTCCTGTGCTAACACAAGCACACCTCCTCCTCTGCAGAAGTTCAGTCTCCACCTGGGACCTTTGTCTCATGACTCCTACTTTCTGGAGAATTCTGCCTCTCTCCACTGCATGGCTCCTTCCACTTGTTCTTCCTGTCACAGCTTAAATGGCACCTCCTCTGGGAAGCCTTCCTTGATCCCCCAGGTGGGTCTGGTGCCTCCTCCGAGTGCTCACAGCCACCTTGGATTTCCCCATCACTCTGCTCTGATTATCTGTCCCCCTTTCCCTGTCTTAGTCTGTGAGCACTCCTTGAGGGCAAGAACCACGTCTATTTGTTCATCACTGAATTCTCAGTATCAAGAGCGAATGATGCCAACGCATAGCAGATACCCAATAGGAATTTATTTAATAAATGAATGAGGTAGGGAACCAGGGAAACTTTTGGTGGACAAGCAAACTGGCAGAAATTGGGTGGTGGTGGGCAGGATCTGGTGCAGAGAGAATCCTGATTCAGACAGGATGTCACCCCACTATACCTCAAAGTGCCCAAAGCACCCCCCATTCCACCCCTCTCCCTTTGACCTTTGTGTGGGGAGGAGGCTTCCTTAGGTCCTGAAGAATTCCCTGCCTCACTCCTGTCTCCTATCCCAGCCTCCACTGGGGCTCTTAGAGTCACTCCCCTGCCCTCTTGCCTGCCAAGGACACCCATTTCTGGAGAAAATCTTAATGGAAGTCTCTCCAGCTATTTTTCTGTCTCTGGGAGGAATTAGCAACCACAAAATCTTCTTTTGTCCCAGAAGTGGAGCGAATAGGCAGTGCTAAGTGGCTGCTCTCTCATCCCCTTACCATGGCTTTTTCGACCCCTGGGGAGACCATCAATTATTGAGCACCAGCTGTGTGCGTTTCCCATGAATGTTAAATTCATCCACTCCACTTTACGAATGGAAGGAATTGGAACTCAGAGAAGAGAAGAGATTTGCTGAGGTCACTCTCTGGAGAAGTTTAGAACCGGTGTTCATGCCCAGAGTGGACTGCCCCACTCAAGCCCCTGACTGGAGCCGCGGTGAACTGTGGGCACTAGAGCCAGTGCAGTGCCCTGGTTTAGGTGTGGTTTCTCCACGTGCAGCTGTGTCATCTTGGGCAAAGGGCTTTACTTGACTTCTCTGTGCCTCAGCTTCTTCATCTGTATAATGGGCATAATAAAAGCATCTACTTCACTGGCTTGTGAGAAGTTAATTGTTGAGAATGTGTTTAGCTAAAGTGTTTGGCAGAGGGCCATATGTACAGTGCAATCCAGATTAATTCAACAAATCTTGTTGATTTGGATGCTGGGGCTACAGCAAGGGAGCAGAGCAGACCCCACTCCACCCTCCGGCACTTACATTTTGGTTATTGCCATGTCACAAGGTATAAGATAATAGTCTCTGAACCTTGAGCTACTATGTATATATTCGCCCATTCTATTGAGTACCTACTGTACTCCAGCGTCTTATGCCTCTCCAAGGAAGCCTGTGAATGGTGTTACAAACAGGGAAGGAGAGAGTCAGAGAGAGCCTTCAGTAGGCTGAATCCTGGAGGGCCAACAGGAGTTAGGTCTGGAGGGTGACCTAAGTGCCTGCACTGCACATGCAAAGGCACAAGAGCTGTCTTGCTTATTGACGTTTAAACCTTAGTGGTTGTTAGACTCCTCCATTAACGTTTGTCCATTTCTTCCCCAAACTCAACGAATTGTGTGTGAACATGAGAACTTTAACCCCGCTAGCTTTGACCTCGATTCTCTTTACATTCTTTTAAATATCATCTCATTTAATCCAAACAACAATCCTGTTGGTATCATTATATAAGTCCAGGAATAGATGATCACTTTATTTTACAAAAGCACAAAGAGGTGAAATGTTGTGTCTAAAGTCACCCAGTTATAGGGTTGCCGGATTTACAAAAACAAAAGTAAGCAAAGCTGGGCTCCCAGTTAAATTTGAATTTCAGGTAAACAATGAATGATTTTTTGAAGTCTAAGTGTATCTCGTGAAATATTTGGGACATAACTTATACTGAAAAAGTATTTGCCATTTCTCTGAAATTCAAATTTAACGAAGTATCCTGTATTTTACCTGGCAAACCTATCCAGTTTTTGAACTTGGTTGTGTCTGAAAATAAAGGTAACGGTAATTATCATCTAGGTTTCTTGAGGGCCTACTATGTGCCAGGCTCTGTCCTAAGTGCCTCTTGAGCATGCAGTGTCTCTTGAGCACTGAAGGAAGGGGCCAGTCGCGCGACTGTCGTGCCCTCTGCTCCGGGCCAGGTGGCCCTGCAGTTTCCAGCGTGGCCACGCAGTGTCACCCTCGGCCTGCTGTACCCGGGCGGGGGCGGCCGGGAGCGCGCGGCCCATTCATCATCACGGCGGGGCCGCGGCGCGCAGACAATGTGGGGAGCGGCCCTTGCCCGCGCCCGCGCGGCTGTCGGTACAAAGGATGCGCTGTTAACACGTGTACGGTAATGGGCTCCCCCACGGCCTCTTCGCGGGCAGCCCGCTCCCAGCGTGACGGATGGCCTGAGCCATCCATCTAAATTATGTCATGAGCAATGAGCATCCTCCTCTGTCCGGAGCCCCGCCGCCAGGGCCAGGCTGGGCCTCATGTGGTGAACTCTGCCGGGTCGACCCTGTGGCCTCCCACTCTGGGGAAGGAACCTCCTGCAGGGTGAACACCTACTGTGTGCTGGTCCCCAGCCCCTCTCTTCTTGATTTCCACGTAAGGTGGTGTTTGGATTATTTGCCCATTTCACAGAGAAGGAAACAGAGGCTTGGAGCTGGGAAGTCTTTATTCTGAGGTCACACAGCTCTGGGGTTTGCTAAAGATGGATTTTTTTCCTTACAGCTTTATTGAGATATAACTCACCTACTATAAAATGCACACGTTCAAAGTGTACATTTCAGTGGTTTCTAGTCTCTTCACAGTTGTGCAATTATCACCACAATTCAATATTATAACATTTTAACTACCCCCTCCCTCTCCCACCAAGAAACCACATACCTGTTAGCACTCTTAATTCCTCTGCCCCCCTAGCTCCTGGTAACCACTAATCTTTCTGTCTCAATAGGTTTGCCTATTCTGGACATTTCATATAAGTGGAATCCTACAACATGTGACCTTTTGTAACTGGATTATTTCACTTAGCATGGTGTTTTCAAAGTTCATCCCTGTTGTAGCCTGTGTAAGTATTTCCTTTTCGTTGCTGAATAATATTCCATTGTATGGATATATCACTTTTTGTGTATCCATTCATCTGTTGATGGACGTTTGGGTCGTTTCCACTTTTTGACTCATGTGAATAGTGCTGCTATGTACATTTGTGGAATATTGGTGTGGATATATGTTTTCAGTTCCTTTGGGTAAATACCTAAGAGTGAAATTGCTGGGTCATAATGGGAGCATGATGTTTAATCATTTGAGGAACTGCTAGGCTGCTTTCAAAGTGGCTGCACCATTTTACATTCCTGCCCACAGGAGATGAGGGTTTTGATTGTTTTTCCACATTCTAGCCAACCCTTGTTACTATCTGACTTTTTGATTCTAGTCATCCTTGTGGGTGTGAAGTGGTATCTCATTGTGGTTTTGATTTTCATTTCCCTGATGGCTAATGATGTCAAGCATTTTTTCATGTGCTTATTGGCCATTTGTATATCTTCTTTGGAGAAATGTCTATTCCGATCCTTTGCCCATTTAAAAAAATCGGATTATCTATTATTGAGTTGTTGTAGTTCTTTATATATTCTGGATACAAATACCTTATCTGATATATGATTTGCAGATATTTTCTTCCATTTTGTGAGTTGTCTTTTCACTTTCTTTATGCTATTGTTTGCAGCAGTTAAAAATTTTGGCGGAAGTCCAAGTCTCTATTTTTCCTTTTGTTGCTTATGCTTTTAGTGTTGATAATTAAGAACCAGCTCTGTGTGACTCTGAAGTTGATGCTCTTTTTGCCTTCAACCTTCCATGGGGGATGTGGAAATTGATGGTCAAGATTTGGTAGTCAGTCGTCTTAGGCTTGAGTGAGGGTGCAGAGCTGTGGAGAATAATGACCCTGGAATCAAACGGATTTGAGTTCTAATCCTAGCCAGGCTATTGCTTTCTTTGGTGACTTGGGCAGGTCATTCAATGCCTTTGAACCTCAGTTTACTCATCTGTACAATGGGACAATCACACTTGCCCTTGAGGTTGCTGTGAGATTAAATGGGGGTGGAGCAAGCACATGGAAGATGCTTCCTAGACATTGCTGGGTTGACATTGGCCTCTGAGTTCACCACGAAGAACCCCCCGAACTCCCCACACCCCAGTACTGTGCAGGGCTCTGGACCCGGAGACACACAGCACCTCTCTTGCCCTCAGATGCCAGGCACCAGGGCACACGGCCGGGAGTCTCTGAGCTTCTGTCCCAGTGAACTTTTCTCTGGAGCCTGAACACAAAGCATAGTTTCCCTTTGTCCTGCTGAAACCTGTGAGGGCAGCAGAGGGAACCAGAAGGAACCATTAAACTGTCAGGCAGAGGGAGGCAGAGGGAGGCGGAGGTTCCAGTTTAGAAATTGCCCCCCGCAGGCCTGCCCCAGCTCCCATAGCCTTGCAGCCTCTGTTACCGATAAGGCAACTAAGGCTCAGAGAGGTGAAGCCATTTCCTGCCTCCAGGCCTGAGAATCTTCAGGCATCACCCTGGCACGTGCCCCACTTCTTGTGGAGTCAGGACCTTGGAATGCCCCCCTGCCTGCAGTGCACCTCCCTGGCTCCCCATTAGGACAAGAAGCTTTGGAGCCACACAGAACTGGGCTGGAATCCAGTGACACCATTTACTCTCTGAACCTCAGTCTCTTCATCTGTTCAGTGGGGATATTTGTTCCTGCCTCTGTGGTTGCTGTGAGGATGGAATGAAGGCTGAGCCTTCTACGAGCTGAGTGTGGACCTAGCCCTCTGTGAGCGCTTGGTAATTATGACTGTTTACTATGATTATCAATAACCCAGACAAGAGTTTTGTAACAGATACAGACTGGGGATTCACACTGGCCTGGCTGGGAGGTGGTGGCCAGACCATTCCCTCATCGCAGGAACCCCCAGAGGCAGTATTTTCAGGGCGGTGGGAAGCGGAGGGCACTGTCTGCTGGAGCATGGAGTGGATAAAATTGATTCCGGCCCAGAGGCTGCAGGTGGCAGGGCAATTACTGACTGCAGAGCCGCTGGAGATGAGAAGCCCTCGGGGTCACGGCTCTGCTGACCCACGAGGCGGTGGATGGGTCTGGCTGGCTGGCTGGCCAGGCCTCCTGTGCTAAAGCCAGGGGGCAGCCGGGGTGGGGGCTCGGCCTCACCCGCCCCTCCAGACAGACAGACTGATAGGCAGGCGGACAGGCCCATGTCCACTCTGCTGGGAGAGCTGGATGTGTTTCCATTTTGATCATCACAGAGCCAGCCTCACAAGCAAGTGCTTAGCCCCCGGAGGGCTCATAGCCCACTTGTGTATGGAGGTCCCACTGATGCAGTCTGGCTCACAGAGAGCCTTGCCATGAACTCATCCCTGCCTGCCCCTCCGGCATTTGGTGATGCAGAGACAGGCTGCATGTCTGTGAAACCCTAGACTGGGTGCCACCAGGACAGGGGCTGCATCTGTCTTGGTCATCATCCTCTCCCCCCGCCTGGCACTGTGCCTGGTACAAAGTGGGTACTTGGGGGAACACTGAATGGGTAGATGAGTGTTTGATTCTCCTTTCTCCTCTCTGCAGAACCTAGCCAAGTGTCTTGTATACAGTAGGTGCTCATGCAGTAGAAATGCCCAGTCTTAGAGCAGGAAGGGCCTTTTGAACTTCTATAGTGCTCCTGGCCCATGTTATAGATGGTGACCGTCTTAGTCAGTTTGGGCTGTTATAACTAATACCATGGACAGGATAGCTTAAACAACAGACACGTATTTCCCATAGTTCTGGAGGCTGGGAAGTCCTAGATCAAAGTGCTGGTAGATTTGGTGTTTGATGAGGGCCCACTTCCTGACTTGTAGACAGCTGCCTTATTGCTGTGTCTTCACATGGTGGAGAGAGTCATCATCTCTCTCAAGTCTTGTCTTCTAAGGACACTAATCCCATTCATGGGGGCTCCACCCTCATGACCTAATCACCTCCCAAAGGCCCACCTCCAGACACCATCCCATTGGGGGTTAGGGCTTCAACTTATGAATCTGGGGGGACATGAACATACATTCAGCCTATAGTAGGGACACTGAGGCCCAGAGGGCGAAGTGGCTTACCCAAGGACACTCAGTCCATGCAGAGCCAGGCCCAGAACCTGGATCCAGTGTTCCTTCCTCTCCTGCCCCATGGCTGGGTGGGTTGATGTCAGCTACAGAGTGAGGCCTGGCCTATCGCTCTCCCCCAGCTTCTGGTGACCTTGGGCGTTCCTTGGCTTGTAGATAGACTTCTCCCTGTGTCTTCACATCATCTTCCTGATATGCTCATCAGTCCAAATTTCCCCTTTTATAAGGACACAGTCCTGTTGGCTTAGGGCCAACCCTAATGATCTCATCTTCATTTGATCATCTGTGAAGACCCTATTTCCAAATAAGGTCCCATTCATAGGTACCAAGGATTAGGATTTCAACATACTTTGGGGGGGGACACAGTTCAACCCGTAATTGGCCTGTAATGAAATAATCATTGTGCAGTGTTTTTTGAGCACCAGCTGTATACCTGGCACATGGTGCCCAGAGCATGGGGGTGGGGTGGGGAGGAGGAACAATATCTAGAAGTGGAGACCATGGAGGGGGTGTGGATGGAGGGCAGTGGGAGGTGGCATATGTCTCTGGGCCTGCAGGGGGCACACTGGGAGATGGGCCAAGAGAGGAAGGTGGGGCCGATGGTGCCAGCGTTGAGGGCCAGGTGCAGGACTTAGGAATTGAACCACTAAAACATTCTCAGGAGTAAGCAGGAGTCTCGGGCTTGATGAGCTACAGAGCTGTAGAAACCATGCTGGCTTGTTTTGTTTGTTTATTTGGGGCAGGAGGTCTGTGTTTAAAGCTCAGCTCATCTCCAGCTCTCATTTAACGGGGGAGGAATCTGAGGTTCTGAGTGGGGAAGTGACTCTCTCAGGGTCACCCAGCCCGCAAGGGCCAGGAGTGACATTGGATGGTAGACCTTCTTGCTTCCAAGTCTTAAGAGCCTGTGGCCCAGTCTGCAAGTTATAAAAATGCTTATTCAAAACACAACAGCCATTACTGATGACAATAGAAGCCATTTGCCAGGTTTCACTCATCTGCATCTCTAGGGGTTAGTAAATTTGCAGCCAATTTTCAGGGGTTTCAAATTGGATTTCTAGGTAGATTCCATTGAGACATGGAGAAAAGTTCCCACGCTTATCCTAGAAAGGGCTGGGCTGAAGATTCCTTCATCGAGTGAGTGTTTCCTGACCACCTACTGTGTGCCAGCCTTCCTCTCCCCAGATGAGGGCTGGGAATTGAGAGGTGTTTTTTTTTGTTTTTTGTTTTTGTTGGAAAAATTCTTTTGGAATCCACAAATACTCTTGCTGCCTCAGCCTCATGGAATTCCAGTGGGGTAGACAGTCTCATACACGGATAACCAGAATCCAGGTAGCACAATTGAAGCAAGCCCAGGGGTGGCGGTGGCATCTGGGGGAAAGTGTCTGACCAGTCTCAAGCACAGGGAGGGCTTTCTGAAGGAGGTGATGCCTGAGCTGAGTTCTTGAGAAAGGAGTTGGAATTCACCAAATGGGGGAGGGGATCAGGGTTGTAGTCCAGGTGGAATGGCATGTGAGAAGGCTTAGAGGTGTAAGGTTTTATAGAAAGTCATCAAATGCACCTGGCTATGAGGCTGGGGAAGTGTGGGGAGTAGATGGGGAGAGATTAGCAAAAGCCTTTGAAGTCATGGGGAGGAGCTTGGGCTTTATCTAGAAGGTAATAGGGATCTATGGAAGGGTTCAGAGCAGGGGAGTAACCTAGCAACACTGGCCTTTTTGAGAGCTCCTTCTGGCTACTGTGATACCAGTGAAAAGATGGCTGCAGTTGTGCAAGTGCATGGTATTTAATATAATAATAGTTATTACAATATATATTACAATAATAGTGTACCAGGCACTATTCTAAGCATTTACATGTTTCACCTCATTCAGTCCTCAAATGTCCCTATGAGCTGAAGTGCATGGTAACCTGGGGCCTGGCATATCGTAAGTATCAACAAATTATCTCCATCATAGTAGTAATCTGTATGTACTCCTTGCCTCATGTTGCAGCTGAGGATTGAGGTTCAGACTGTTTAAGTAACTTGCTCTTTTGGATGCTGGGATGCACAGCCCAGATCCACTTTAGGGAAGGAAGGATTTATTCCTTCACTCCAGGATTGGTGCCTTCTTTGGAGGCTGACTCAGCAAAGGTTACTCCCTTCTGGGGGCAGCTAACATCCAATGACTGATAGATGCAGGAAGATAAAGGCCTGACCCCTTGTCCCAACTTGAGACAGCTCTGAAAGGCCATCCAGCTCCAGACCTCCCCGTGGGGTCCGCTGAGACCTTTGTTGGACCATCATCACAGCTCGGCTTCTTCCTCTTCCCAATTCTGCTTCCTTCTCCCCTCTTGCTTGAGTTCTAATCCCAAGAGCACTTTCTGCTGAACATCCTGCATGGTAGATTCTGCTTGCTGGGGACAGACCCATGACACTTGCCCAAAGAAATACAACCAGTAATCAGTAGAGCCTGTGTATTAGTCAGGGTCCTCCAGAGAAACAGAACCAATAGGTCAGATAGAGAGATAAATAGATAGATAGATAGATAGATACATAGATACATGGATACATAGATAGAAAGAGATTTATTATGAAGGATTGGCTCACATGATTATGGAGGCTGAGAAGTCCCACAGTCTGCTGTCTGTAAGATAGAGGCCCAGGAAAGCTGGCAATATGGTTCCAGTCCAAACCCAAGGGCCTGAGAACCAGGGGAGCCAATGATGTAAGTCCAGGGCCAAATCTGAAGGCCCAACAACCATGAGGGCTGATGTCCAAGGGCAGGAGAAGGTGGACATCCTGGCTCAGGTAGAGAGAGGGAATTTGCCTTTCCTCTTCTTTTTTGGTTCTATTTGGGCCCTCGATGGATTGGGTGATGCCCACCTACATTGGTGAGGATGATCTTTACTCAATCTATTGATTTAAATGCCAATGTCTTCTGGAAACACCCTCACAGATATACCCAGAAATAATGTTTGACCAACTGTCTGGGCATCCCTTAAGCCTAGTCAAGTTGACACATAAAATTAACCATCACAGTCAGAAAACAAATGCTGACCCATCTGGCATCAATAAGGTCTCCATTTTGTTGTCACCACACTACCTCCGTCAAGAATATTTGACTCTGAACTTTGGTTTCCTTGTCTGTAAAGTGAGGGTGTATCAGTCAGTGTCGTAGTCTGCTCAGGCTGCCATAACGAAATACCATAGACTGAGGGCTTAAACAATAGACATTCATTTTCTTGTAGTTGTGGAGTCTGGAAGTCCAAGATCAAGGTGTCAGCAGGGAACCAGCAGGCTCTTCTCTTGGATTTTAGACAGCTGCCTTCTTGCTGTGTGCTTACATGACCTCTTTTTTGTGTGCACGTGAAGAGAGAAAGAGAGAGAGAGAGAAAGACACACACACACACACACACAGACACACTCACACCCCTCTGGTGTCTTTTCTTTTTTTAAAATTAATTAATTAATTTTTGTCTGTGTTGGGTCTTTGTTGCTGCGCGTGAGCTTTCTCTAGTTGTGGCGAGCGGGGGCTACTCTTCGTTGTGGTGTGCGGGCTTCTCATCGTGGTGGCTTCTCTTGTTGTGGAGCATGGGCTCTAGGCGTATGGGCTTCAGTAGTTGTGGCTCATGGTCTCTAGAGTGCAGGCTCAGTAGTTGTGGTGCATGGGCTTAGTTGCTCTGCGGCATGTGGGATCTTCCCAGACCAGGGCTTGAAACCGCGTCCCCTGCATTGGCAGGTGGATTCTTAACCACTGCACCACCAGGGAAGTCCCTGGTGTCTTTTCTTAAAAGGACACAAATTCTGTCAGATCAGAATCCCACCCTTTGACCTCTTTTAACCTTAATTACTTCCTTAGAGGCTTCATCTCCAAACACACAGGGGGTTAGGGCTCCAACATATGAATTTTGGAGGATGTTCAGTCCATGACAGTCAGCTTAGTTCAGGCTCTGCAGAGGTATAAACATCTCCAAAAATCTCTGTGGCTTCCAAAGATAGGGGGACTGACTTGTCCTAATTCACCCAGGATTGTCTTGGTTTTAGCACTAAAAATCCTGCATCCCAGGAAATCCCTCAGTCCCAGATAAATCAAGGCCATTCATTTGGACTGTCTCAGTTTTAAAACTGGAACCCCCTTGGCTCTTGGGAAACCAGGATAGTTCATCACCCTGTAAAAAAAAATAAAGGTTTATCTTTCACTTGCGTTCCATGTCCGTCATTTACACATCCATCATGTACCTCACATTCCACGTTGGCAGCTGCCCTGCTTCAAATGGTTTTTACCTGCAACTCAGGTCACTGAAGCAGCCTCTCTCTAGCACATTCCTGGTCTGGAGGCAGAGGAAAAAGACACCCAGGGAAGCATGCACTGTCTGTTAAAGATTCTGCTTGGACGTGACATGGATCACTTCTGCTGTCTTTTCATTGGCTAGAACAAGTCATATGACCAAGGCTGCTTGGAGTGTTGCAGGATGGTAAAATCCTTCCTCCAGGAGGGGTGTCCCAGGAGAGGGATTTGGGCTATTTGGAGGCTGCTTGGAGGAGGTGATCGTAAACGTCTTGGGTGGCCACTAACCACTTCTTTCCAGAGCTGGGGGCCTCCTCTCTGTGTCTGCAATGCTCCGCCATGCTAATAACTTGAAACAGTGGCTAATTTGACAAGCCAAATGGAGTTCCCATGATTGCATTTGACTTTCTGACTAATGACAAGAGATGAACTCCCTTTTCTTAGTGCAGCTTCCAGTTGGATAGCCTTGGGCCATCACCCGATCCCAATGTTCAAAATGTTGCCTTGTAAATTGTCTAATAAAGTAATAAAGAAACAGACTTGCTAAATGATTTGTCTTTTAACCATTGTAATGGGATTTTTTTGGGGGGGGGTAACATTGTTTTATGTCAGAATGCAAAAATTATCACATGTAATTAGAATCATTTCAATTCCAGTCTCTGCCAGGCCTCTGACATATCCGGCAACTTGTGCCATGGCATGCAAGTCAGCTCGTAAAACCTAATCAAATAAAATTGTGAAAGGCAGTCAGATTTGGAGTGGTGCGGTGAATGCTGGAAGGGAAGGCAGCTCCTCCATGCCTTGGAGGGAGGAGAAAGGAAGGAGGGAGGAGGAGGAAAGATGAAAAGAGAGGGGAAGAGAAAAGATTCAGCTGCGTTAGGGCTGCTTTCCATCCGGGCAGCCCAGGACCCGACAGGCCATGGGTCCACCATGCTCTTAATCTCTGCCCCTTCGACCCCACTCAGTTCCCACATTGGTACCCTCCACCCCCTGAGTTTCATCTCATTCAGGCCGACCAGGTCCCTGCCTGTGCATCTTTTTAATATTTAATGCTAATCGTGCAGACACATGTATGGATCTATTTATCCACAAAAGCTGCAGTATAAATGTTTAACCAGAAAAGCACACGGCAGTTTGGAACATCTAACAGGCAAGCTTTTCCAAGGGCACAAGGATGGGCAGGCTGTCTCGCTGTGGGGAGAAGATATTTATTGAGAAAAATGTCCCTGGTTCCCAAAATGTCTGGGTCAGGTCTTGGGGGTGGGGGTTAGGAAAATGTTGCTTTTTCCAATTGGCTTGAATGAGAAGCTGCTTGCCTCTGACTGGAGAAAAGTGGAGAGTGAAGGCTGCCTCCTTCTAGATGTTGGTGGGCATACAGGCTCTTTATTTGTCCCATGATGTCCCTGTGCAATTATGGCAGCCCAGTTGTCCTCACTGGGGCCTGGAATCTAGTTCTAGGCAGGAGGGTTGTGCCCAGGCTGGGATGTGTGGGCGGCAGCGGAAATTCACACTGGAACCAGTGACCTGTGATAGAAGAATCACACTGTAAAGGGAAGTGATAACATCAGGGAATGGCAACAGAGTGCTTGAATATTCTGGGCACTTGGATCAACAGCCAGTGCCGGACCTGGCTCCTGATTCATCAGTATTACACATCAGCACTACGGCAAGCAGGCTGTCAGCAACTTTAATATTTGCCTCAAACCCAAGGAATTACAGTGGAAGTATTTCCCAGAGACACCTGGCAAGAATGCCAGACAGTGTATTCTTCTGCGGTCAGAGAGCATGGGACTGGGCCTTGGAGGCTCTGGGTTTGAGACCTAGGTGCTCCACTAAAAAGCAACGTAACCTTGGGCAAGTCTGAGCTCCCACCCACCCCCAACAGAACAAGAAGAAGGAAGGTGACCACCTAGTAAGTGCCAGCAACCACATTGCAGCCTTTCTGCAGAAGAGATATGATTGACCCCATTTTAGTCAGCATAAGCTGGGCTGCTGCAACAAAAATGCCTTATAAGCAAAGTTCATTTTTTGCCCCTGTAAAGTCTACCATGGGCCTGGGCAGCTGTGCTCCATGTGGTGACTCAGGGATCCAGCCTTCTTAAATATGTGTTTCCATATTTCAACATGAGGCCTACTGTATTAACAGGGGGCAAGAGAATTTCCTTAGTTTGGAAGTGATGCTTGTCACCTCCACTCATAGAACCAGTCACATGACCCCAACAACCTGGAAGGAGGCTGGGAAGGGGTAGTCTTCTGTGTGTCCAGGAAAGATGAATATGAAACAGCATTTGGTGAACACATAGCACCATTTCTGCTGCAACCACCATGTCTTATCTTAGTAGTTACCATAAGACCATGACTCTACATTAATTTATTTAAATCTTTAAAGATCCTTTTGGGTGAGGAAATTGAGGCCCAGAGAGGTTGAATAACTTGCCTAAATTCACAAATAATGGCAGATTCGGAATTTGAACCCAGGTTTGCATGCCTCTGAAGTCTGTGCCCTTCACCTCTCATGTGGTGGTGGACCTTCAGACTCCAGGGGAGCTGGTGGGGTGACTGCTTTCACCCTCGAGTGTCTGCTTGTGGTAGCCAGGCCTGGATCCATGAGGGGAAAGCACGCTTTGCTGACTTGGGAATCTCACTGGGTGGATATGACACCTTGCAAAAGGCAATCAGTGGTTCCTGACAATTTTTTCATTTAAGCAAAAAATATGGAAAGCATATTTTGATCTTTGCTTTTCTTTCATTTCCCATCTGTTCTTCATTAGGAGTTCAGACTTAATAACTTTCTAGAGTTGGTATTGAATTCAGAAGCTGACACTCCTTGGAGAGGATCCTTGTTGCAAGAGGATGGGTTGGATCACTCTGGTTGTTGTTTTCTCTTGCTCTTCTGTCTGTAAGTCCATCTGTTCCTTTTGCCTTCCATATCTGATCCTCCTCACCCAGAAAGTCAAACTCACTTGTGGGTGAAGCAAGAGACTGCTTTGGTGTATAATTTCAGGAATATTTGATTGGTCTACTGACCCTTCAGGTCCTCTCCCACTTATGCCTGTGCCTAAAATCCCACCATTCAAGAACCTTCCCTTTAGCGTAGGGGAATTCTTATGTTTGGTCAAGATGCCCAAGAAAGGTAATCATGTCCCAATAGTGTACCTTTTCAGTGGCTGGGGGAAAAATCTTGAAGAAAGCAGATTTCAGAGGGGAAAGAAGGCACAGGACATAGGGAAGCAGTGCAGTTGTGGCCAGAGTGTTGACTTGGGGTCAGAAAACATGGGGTTGTGTCCCACTTATGCCACCATCCTTGGATATGGGTCTAGCAAGCCATCCAACCTCTCTGACCCTGTTTCTTCATCTGTAAAATGTGGACATATGATGTATTTCTTGTAGAGTGACAGAGAAAATCAACAGAGACGAAAAAGGCAACTTACAGGAACTCAGTGTTTTACAGCATGGCAGGAAAATATTTTGAAATATTAACTGAGTTCCTCTTTAAAAAAAAAAAAAATCTGTGCATTTATTTATGTCCTGTGGCCAGTCTCCTCACTCAGGCAGCAGCCAGACCATGCAGCATGCATTGCCTCAGGGAAAGGATGACACAGCAGAACTCAGATAAGGAAGGGAATCCAATTTTGGCTTTTGAATTTTAAAAGCCAGCCAAGGACTGGGCATATGACAAAAGATTTGGAAGGATGTAAAAGTGAAGCAGTCCTGTCTCTAAGACTAGAGAAGATTCCCTGGGCTGCAGAACAGAGTTAAGTGGGAAGTGAAGGGAACATGGATGCTGGTGCCTCCTGAGAAAGGACAGGGAGGGCTTGAGGTCCAGGGTGAATCAGGGTGTCTGTAGATTACCATGGACCACACCTGAGAAAGGACATCTTAGCAAAAGCCAAGAACAAGATAAGATGACTCCTATTCCTGACACCCTATGGATAGCCATTCTCCAGGGAGCCTCCCCTCCTGGAATGCATACCCTCATGCAGTTTCTCCCTTCATTAAGTTGGGACTATCTGTGTGATCAGTACTGTACAGCAGAGGTGATGTGTGACTTCAGAGGGTGGGTCATAAAGGGCTTTTCAGCTTCCATCTTATTCTCTTAGGTTCCTTGCTCTGAGGGAAGCCATGCTGGGGGGACACATGTTTTGGAGATGCCCACATAGAATGACAGGAGGCTTCCGGCCAACAACCAGGTGAGTGAACCACCTTGGAAATGGAGCTTCCATCTCCAAACAAGCCTTCAGATGAGACCACAGCCCTAGCTGATATCTGACTGCAGTTTCACAAGAGACCTGCAGCCAGACCACCTGGCTAAATACTCATGAATTTCTGACCTACAGAAGCCATATGACATAATAAAAGCTGATTATCATTTAAGCCACTACATTTGGGGGCAGCAGCAATTGATAACTGATACACTCAAGTTGACATAATGTCATCTCTCCAGAATTTAGACACAGCCCTGGACAAAGGAGGAAGAGGACCCTAAATGAACTATAATTGTATTTCTGCCACTTGGTAGAACACAGGCTTGTATAGATATTATACTCCATTGCAAAAAAGTAAAGTTTTCTAGACTGCCTGAGTTTCTAGACTAGCTGTACTGCTGCAACCCACTCCAAAGGGCTTCTGTAGACATTTTCAGGACTGTGGGAATCTGGGGATGCCAGGACAAGAGCCACTAGACTTTTGGGACAAGGATGGGCAAACAAGGTGCCTGAAGATACATAATTCTCCAGTTCTTGGATTTGGGGACCACTCAGCCTGTGCCTGTCTCTTCTCTGGGTTCCCTTTGGCTCCTCACTGCACCCCCTCCCATGAGCACATGTGAGCTCTGCTTGACGCCCAAGCCCTTCAGTTTGTCTTGTTAGAAAACCCTTGTGTTAAAGAGACCATTAAAAAAAGAGGGAAAGATAAATTGCCTGAAGCTGCAAGGCCCAGGAGGAAAGAGGAGAGCAGGTGATGGAAAACAGGCCTGTGATTAGAGGGCAGGGGGTGGCACAGGAGCCCAAGGAGGCAAAAACCTCCACTGGAGATGTCAAAATATTTGAAAATTCTCTCCCTTTGGTGAATTGAGTTACCGAAATGTTTTTTTTTTTTTTTCTCCTTTTTTGCACACAGAGAAGAGTCTGGAGGAGGTTCAGAGCACAGTTTTGAGTCAGGCAGAGCTTGGCTCTGTCCCTTTCTCACTGCTGTCTGACCTCAGGCAAGTCTCTGAACCTCTCTGACCCTCAGTATCCTCATCTAGAAAGAGGGATAATGATAAGCCTACAAAAATGGCCCTGAATCTCCCCCTCTCTTTGTGTTTATGTTCCTTGCCATGTGACTTTACATCTCCTCCCATCTCAAGGTGGAGACTTGTCCCCCCATCCCTTGATTTCGAGCTGTCCATGTGACTTATTTTGGCTAATAAGATAAAGAGAAAGTGATGGTATGACAGTCCTGAGCCTAGGTCCCAGGAGGCTTTGTTCACTCTGTTCTCTGACCCCCCATAAGGAGAGTCTCAGGCTAACCTATTAGAGGATGAGAGGCCACATGGAGCAGACATAAGCTGTCCCAGCTGAGGCCATTCTAAAACACCTGGGACCCAGGTGACCACAGATGCATAAGTGAGCCAGCCAGTATATGCCAAGGCAGACCCAAGAAAGCAGAAGAGCTAGCTGAGTCATAGACTCAAGGGCAACAGTGGATACATGGACATTATTTTAAGCTGCTAGATTTTGAGTTGATTTGTTACACAGCAGTAGCTAACACATACTCCTGTATCTTAAGGAGTTGCTATGAGGGGGAAGCGCAATCAAACAGGAAAGCGATAATAGCTGCCATTGGTTGTGTGCTGACTGTCTGGCATTCTGCTGGGGTTTGACAGGCATTGTTTCAAGGACTTGCAGAGGGAGAGCTGAACCTGGGAAAGCGCATTCTAGTGGCTCACACCCAGAGCCTGACACATAGTACCTGCTCAACTCATATTAGTTGTTGGCTGCTGCTGCTGTTGGGAGACCAGCCCAGTGCCTCTGATTCGGCAGTGGGGTCTAAGCTGTAGCCTCTGTGTCTGGAGGCCTTGGTGAGTACTTAGCTGTGAGAAGACTAGGAGGCAGCATTGTTGGGTCAGGGAGGGGATAAGGCATTGGCCAGGGTGCTCCATACTCGCCCCTCCCCAGTGCAGTCCCTGGACCAGCATCATCAGCATCCTCTGGCCCCTTGTTAGAAAAGCAGACTCTCAGGTGCCACCCAGGTCTGCGGAATCAGAATCTGTATTTTAAAAAGATCTCTAGGGGATTTGTGTAATGTGAGAGTTTGTCTAGAACCCTGCTTCTCAAGCTACCTGTGCTGAAGGACCAGTATTCTTTTTACATTTCCAGTTCATTGCAGAATGACACTTGTAAAATCCAGTAAAAAATGAATTTTATAAAAATTAAATGAAACTTTAAAATAGCTGCAAAATCCAAGCCCCTGCTTTTTTATCATTAGATTCAATAGATATAAAATTACTACAAAAGTTTCTTAATATTAATATTTACTCTTTTTCTCTGTATATACCTCACTGTGCTGAGGTGATAAATAGTTTGTAACCTGGCACGGCCCGTGGACCATACTTTGAATAGCATGATCCTAGAGTTAATCATGATAATGGTATGAATACAATGTGATTACACATGATTGTGGGCTGCACATTGGCTGGTGGTAGGAAGTTACAAGCCTATGTACCCTGGAATCCTCTTGACAACCTGCGGGACAAGTACATGTTTTTATCTACACTTTCCAGATGAGGCAGTTGAAGTCCAGAGAGGCTAAGTGACTTGCCCAAGGTCACACAGCCTGTAAGTGGGGTAACCAGAATGCACCTGTTTAGCCCCTACAAGGCAGGAGGAGGGGGAGGAAGGTGCCACCAGTGACAGGCACAAGGGTCTTGTTCCCTGTGCCCTGTGTGAGTGACAGCTGTCAAAAAGCCAGGCCCAGGATGCTCACTGTCTTGGAGCCTAATAAGCTGTCTGCTAGCCCCGGACTGGGAGGATCTCCCTCATGCCTCACTCTTGGGTGCAGCCAGCGGGAAAGGAGCCCAGCCCTTGGCACCACCCTAGCCTGCCGGGCTGCCAGGGGTGAGGGGGCAAAGCCCCCTTGCAGGCAGCTTTCTCTCTCTTGCTTTCTCTTTCCCCTGGAGCCATGGGGGCCGGCGGAGGGGCCGAGGCGCGGGCTGGCAGGCTGGGTGATAGCTAGTTATCGACAGGTTGATGGCTGCCACAGAAGGCTGCCCGAGGACACGGAGGCAGGAGCCACAGCTCCAGGAGAGCCGGCTGCCAGCGTCTCTGCCCAGGGCTCGGCGCTTCCCCCGCCATCTCATTAATCCTGATTTACAGAAAAAGGCAGCAGGCAGGGGCCCTCGTAACAGGCCGAGCAGCCGACTGATTTGCCTTCACTGAAGACAATAGTGCCCAGGAGACCCGGCATTGCTGAATTATTCAAATCAGCCGCGGCAGGGAAATCTGAGGACACAGAGTGGAGAGGGTCCTCGGCCCCCAGACAGCCCTCTTTGCCTGACCTCCCTGGGTGGTGGTAGCTGGAAGCTTGGGGTGGCCGACACAGGGCTCCTTGCCAGAGATGCGGGCTGCTCCTGGCCACCCCTCCTCCCTGGATGGAAGTCAGAATTGGTGTTGATCATCTCTAAGCACCTTAGAGCTCTAGTAATGGATCCAAAATGACATTTCCCACCTGTTCGTCCCAGGGGGCATATTCTGACAAGGACTTCTGGAAGAACATGTGATGGGGATGGGGGAGGATGAGGGCAGCAGGAGATGGCTCTTCTGCCAGTGTGTGTGTGTGTGTGTGTGTGTGTGTGTGTGTGTGTGTGTGTGTTTCAAAGAGGCAGAGGACATGGGGTGAATCCTAGCTTGGAAAAACCCCCAGTTTTTGCTCTTGGAAAAAACCATAGTGAATAGGCAGCTCTTCTATTCAGAGATTCAGGAGCAAAGATGCTCAGACTCAAAGCTGACACCGGGTGAGGACAGAGCATGCCTTCTGTAGCATGGTGGACACCCAGAGGGAAGGAGCCTTTGGAGAGGAGGAGGGGTAAACAGAGGCCAAGAGGGACTTGCCCAAGGTCATCAATTAGCTTGTGGCCAAACTGGGATTAAACTGGGATTAAAAGTCATGGCAGGGGCTTCCCTGGTGGCGCAGTGGTTGGGAGTCCGCCTGCCGATGCAGGGGGCACGGGTTTG
>NW_006788040.1:1487634-1492619 GCF_000442215.2 Lipotes vexillifer
GGGCTTCCCTGGTGGCGCAGTGGTTGGGAGTCCGCCTGCCGATGCAGGGGACACGGGTTTGTGACCCGGTCCGGGAAGATCCCACATGCCGCGGAGTGGCTGGGCCCGTGAGCCATGGCCGCTGAGCCTGCACGTCTGGAGCCTGTGCTCCGCAATGGGAGAGGCCACAACAGTGAGAGGCCCGCGCACCACACACAAACACACACAAAAGTCATGGCATTCGACTGGGATTAAAAGTCATGGCATTCGACCTGCAATCAGGAGCTCTTTGTTAATAATGATATCTACCCTTTACAGGGCATGGACAGTGTGCCAGCCTCTGGGTTCAGGGTTTTGCAATGTATTATCTCTGTTAACCTCATGATAATCCCATGAGGCTGATGCAACTATTATTCCCATTCACCTGATGAGGAAACTGAGGCTTACAGAGATTCAACCACCAGAGGGGCTAGAAAGTGACAGATCTGGGATTGGAAAGGTAGTCTGTCTGATGCTGGGCCCTTAATTGCTATGCTTGAGTGGCGGCACCAGGATTCCAGCCTGCTCCCCCAAAATCCCTCCTCACCAAGGCTGTAGTGCCTGTACTGTCTCCTTGTGATGGCCTCCTTGGGTTAAGCATTGCCACCTACCCACTCTCCCCCGGGGGAGGCGCAGATTAAGGAGTTTAACCCTCTTCGGAAAGGCTGACTTCACAGCATCCCAAAGGATCTGCCCTGAGCCCGAGGAAAACTTGTAGGGGAGGGAGTCTTTGAATGGTGGAAGGAAATTTATTCATGAAAGGGTTCAGGATCTCTGGGCACAAAATCTGCATCTTTGGGGAAGCCAGTGGGTTCTTCTTGGTAGATCTGACCACCAGTGGAACAGCTTTCTTTCGGGGAGGCTGGGGACGAGAAGCTGGGGACGGTGGGCTAAACCAATCGTGTGCATTGGTGGGAGGGGAATAACAGCTTCTGCTTTTCTGCGTCAGCCAAATACCAACAACAGTAAGAATAGGAATAGGAATAGTGACCTTTATTCAGAGTTTGCCATATGCTGAGCCCTTGTTTTAAATGCAGAAGGTCGTTGAATCCTCGAGACTATGCGGTCCGTATCATTATGCCCATTTCACAGGGGAAGAAACCAAGGCTCAGAAGGGAAGCCGTTCACGCAAGATCCTGCTGCTGGGATGGAAACCCAGGGCTTGTGACCCAAAAATGTGGCCTTTGGGATGCACTGTGCATATATCCGTCTTCTCCGTACAGGTTAAAGTCGCTCTCACAGAGGGCACCCACTTTTTCCCTGCCCACAGTGCCCCCACTAGTGGCCCATTTAGGGGCCACCATCCATGTACCTGAGTCCCCAGAGGGAGGCTTGATGCTTCGAGGCAGCTCAAATGCACCTTTACAATCATGCCTTTACAAATCCTGTCCCTTTTCTTAGAGAAACCTGCTTTTTCCCAGGGAAGCTCGGCTCTCTCCTGCCCTCCTAACAGCTCCCATTTGGAATAATCAGCATCTGAATTAGTGAGGTCTCCAGCTTTTGCCTAGTGCAGAGCTGGCCTCCCTGGGTCCCCTCTCCCTCCCTGCGGAAAAACCAAACTAAGAGAGATTTATCTCCTGGGTCAGATAAAGGTGACTAAATGCAAACTGGACGCTTCCTTTCGGCAAATGGTTCCCCAGGGAGGGCTCCTGCAAGGAGAGCCAATCGATCAGGGAAATGCTTCGAGGTGACTTACAGGGGAGACTTAAAGGAAAAAAGTCCTCGTGTTTTTACACCCTCCAGCGACTCTGCAGAGCCTGTAAAACTCCCCGGAAGAGCCAGGGAGCAAGGAGGCGGGGAGTGGGGCTGCTCCTCATTTACCAGGCAGGCAAAGGGGGAAACTCTGCAGAGTTTGACCTCTCAGACTCCAGCTGTGTTCTTCCTTCATCCCCCAAGCATCTGTTGAGTGCCTACTGTGTGCCTCCTAAGCCCTGCTTCATTTCCCTCTGGTTCTCCTCAATTCTAAACTTCCCTCTCTGCTTCCAGACTCACAGAGACCTTCCTTATAATCTGGGGGACTGTCAGTAAATCCTGGAGACTGGTTTCCCTTGGCATCTCCAGGTTCACACCAGCCCCTGCGCCCACCTTTCTTCCCCTTCACTTCACTAAGGTGCAAATCCCACCTTCTGGGAAGGGTAACTGGATCTGGCAGGGGTCTGCAAGCTTTTTCTGCAAAAGGGCAGATAATACATATTTCAGACTTTTTCCTAACTACTCATTCAGCTCTTGTGTTTCAGAGACAGTATGTAAATGAATGGGCATGGCTGTGCTCCAATAAAACTTTATTTACAAATACAAGCCCTGGGCCAGGATTCAGCCCGTGCATGGCCTTTCCTTCTCTGACCTTGGAACAGAGGATAAAAGATTTGGTTCAGGGCTCATACAGACCTGTGGTTTCTCCCAGGTCACTTACTTCTTTGCTGTGTGACCTTGGGCAGGTTGCTGCATCTCTCTGAGCCCTGTTTACCTTCTGTAAAATGGGATAATTATAGCACCTGCCTCAGGAACTATTGCTAGGATTCAGTGAGACAAGGCAGTGAAGGCACCTAGCTAGTATGCAAACGGGTGACTGTTACTTTCTAATTAATGACCTTAAAACTTCTGAGGAAAGTCCCACTCCCTCCCTCGTTCTGGGGTAAGGGGAAGCTGTTATTCTATTTGGTGGCTAATTATGCTGATAAGATTTTCATTTTTTTCAAGTTAACACACTTGCATTTTAATGTTTTGAAAAGATGCAGGATGTGTCTCCTTAGGGGCAGAACTGGCTGCAGGCCTTTCTCAGGGCGATGGTCAGTGAAACTCCAGATGCCCCCAAAGTCCCCTTGAGTCCAGCTTCTGGTTCCCTCTACTGGCTCCAGAAGGACGGGCTGGGTGGGTCCAGCGTGCCCAGTGATCCTCTGGTTCAGAGCTGATCACAAGTAGCCAGTTAATCTATTACTTGCAGATACATTTTCCATTAGTGATGGTGGAATAGCTGACTTGGAAGCAATTAGTCAGTGTAACGAACTTGAGTCTGGGCGAATGGGGGAGAGGTTAACTGCTTGATGCCCAAAGCGGGCTGTGATGGTGGGGGAACAGACAGAAGATTGGGGATAATGGAGGGGCTGGAGAGGGAGAAAGGTCTGCAAACCACACCCCAGACTCACAGGTAGTAGGACAAGATGGCTTTGAGCCAAAGGGCTGGAGCTCAAAGCCAGGAAAAGGTGACTTTCCTAGTCACATGGACATGAGAGAATTGTTCTAACCTCAGTTTTCTCATCTGCAAAATGGGAGTCATAATAGTACACACCTCATAGGACCATTGTGAAAATCAAATGAGACATTGTATGAAGTACATAGTCTTGTGTTGGCACGTGGCAAATTCCCAATGGATGCTGGTCTCTCCCTCATGCTCCTTGACTTTGCTGGGGGTCATGAGGAGAAAAACAAGGGACCTCTTGACTTTGGGCTTAAAATAACAGAAACTTCTCCCTAAAATTGCCTTAGCTCAGATCCACAATTAACATAATTGCAAAGGCTAGGATTCCAACAGGTATCTTTGCTGCAGGCCTTGTCAGTGACTTGAACTTCTGATGTACATGGTGACTCTCCAAAAGGAGTTGGTCCAAATTTCCCAGACCTGTTAGAATGAAACAGTTTTCTTTTTCCATCACAGAGCATCTCCATAGGACTGGGAGTTTTGTTGTAAAAACAGTGGGAAATGATGCACTTGCCAAATTTTACCCGGTCTCTCCCCTGACGCCCTCCCATTCTTACACAGTCAACCTTCTCCCTCCTGTGATCTCTGACCTGCTTTTGGCCACTGCATTTGGCACACATGGAAATAGAAAGCCCATGTCTTATGTTTTTTTGGCATCATCCACGTTGCCTGGGACAAGTAGATGTTGGACAGTTCTAGAGTTTTGGTTGCCTTTCTAAGGGGGACCAAGAAAGCATCAGGTGGAGAGGTGAGCAAACTGTGGCTTTGGAGGTTCCCAGAAGAAACTGGAGGGCTGCTACCCTGGTGAGACCAAGTGAGCGATGGTTCAGGATGGTCTTCGGGTTCAGGATGACTTTCTACTTTACCTTCCACTAGATTAGCTGTGAAAACAATGAAATAGGAAATCAGTAGGATAGAGGGACGGTCAGTGGTGGGTGTGGAGGATGCAGTCGATAGGGTGGTCCAGGACTCCTTCTCTGTGGAGGTGACTCTGGACTAAGGCCTGACACATGAGAAGGAGTCCATCAGAGGAAGGGAACTCCATGGGGAGCAACAGCAGTGGCAAAGCCCTGAGGTGGGAACAAGCCAGTCCCAGACCCAGGCCAGTAGGGCCGAATGTGGTGAGCCCAGGAATGGGGGTGTCAGGCGTGGAAACAAAGTCAGAGAGGAAATGGGGGTGTAGGACCTCATAGACCCTTGCACAGAGTCTGGAGGTCATTCAAACAGGCCAGTAGAGGGTTCCATGCGGAGGAGGGACATGATTTGTTTTTAGAAGGGTCCCTCTGTTCAATTCACATTGTAGCACGCATCACAGCTTGGCTCCTTTTTACGGCTGAGTAATATTCCATTGTGTGCATAGACGGGGAGTTCCCTTGTGGCCTAGTGATTAGGATTCTGGGCTTTCACTGCTGTGGCCGGGGTTAAGTCCCTGGTTGGGGAACTGAGATCCTGCAAGCCGTATAGCCTGGCCAGAGAAAGAAAAAAAAGAAAAAGTAATATGTATGGATAGACCACATCTTTTTTGTCCTTCATCCACTGATGGGCATTTGGGTGGTCTCCATCTTTTGGTTATTGTGGGTGGTGCTGCTATGAACATCTGTGTACAAGAATTTGCTGGAACACCTGTTTTCAGTTCGTTCGGTCGTATACCTAGGAGTGAAATTGCTGCATCGTATGAATTTCACCTCAATTAAGTAAAAAGTTTCCTCTGGGGCTTCCCTGGTGGCGCAGTGGTTGAGAGTCCGCCTGCCGATGCAGGGGACATGGG
>NW_006788040.1:1493570-1498795 GCF_000442215.2 Lipotes vexillifer
GTATGTGGGCCTCTCACTGTCGTGGCCTCTCCCGTTGCGGAGCACAGGCTCCGGACGCGCAGGCTCAGTGGCCATGGCTCACGGGCCCAGCCGCTCCGCAGCATGTGGGATCTTCCCAGACCGGGGCACGAACCCATGTCCCCTGCATCAGCAGGCGGACTTTCAACCACTGCGCCACCAGGGAAGCCCAGGACCACTTCTTTGAAGGGTCTCCGTCCCCCTGAAGATCCAAAAGGGATGCCTGTAGCAGGAGAGAGGACATGGAGACGTACTTCCTGTTGGGGAGGCTTAGAAGATGCTTCTGTAAGGGTTCTCAGTCTTAGCTGTGTCTGTATCCATCCCCAGACCCTAGTACCCTCCCAGAGTGGGGCCGGGATCAGAAAGCCCTGAATTAGTGGGAGAGAGAGAGAGAGACAGGGATACATATATTATATGCAGGGTGTCTGTTGTGTATTAGGATTTGCTGTTCTCCCAGCTGTTTGCATGGCTTCTTCCCGTAGGACTCAGGGGACCAGCTACCTCTGCAGGGAGCCCAGCCCAGAGCTCACTCTCCAAAGTAGAAAACCCCCCTCCCCATCTCTCCCCAGCACATCGCCCTGTTTATATCCTCCCTA
The DNA here is from genome assembly GCF_000442215.2 of Lipotes vexillifer. NCBI lineage: Eukaryota > Metazoa > Chordata > Mammalia > Artiodactyla > Lipotidae > Lipotes > Lipotes vexillifer. The sequence continues at coordinate 1,494,185 of NW_006788040.1, forward strand.
GTTCATTGCCATCTATAATTATCTGGTTTATTAATGCATTTACTTGTTTACTGTCTGGCTCCCGCATTCCTGTCACCTCTGTGCTAGCAGGGGCCTTTGTCTGTCTTTTCTGCCTCTGCTTCCCGAGCGCTTGGGACCGTGTCTAGTATGTTGTTGGTGCTTAACAAATATTTATGGAATGAATGGATGAATGAATGAATGAATGAACTTCTGAGCATTTATAAGATACACAAGTAGCTCAGAGTAGCTTAGTGCACTTTTTTAAAGTTTTTTTTATTGTGATAAAACAGACATAACATAAATAACATTTACCATTTTAACCATTTCTAAGTGTATATTTCAGTGGCATTATAAGTACATTCATAGTGTTGTACAACCATCACCGCCATCTGTTTCCAGAACTTTTTCATCATCCCAGAGAGAAACTCTTGTACTCATTAACGATAACTTCCATTTCCTCCTCTGCCCACCTTCTGGTAACCTGTATTCTACTTTCTGTCTCAATGAATTTGCGTATTCTAGGTACCTCATATAAGTGGAATCATGCAATGTGTCTGGCTTATTTCACTTAGTGTAATGTCCTCAGGGTTCACCCATGTTGTGATGTGTGTCAATACTTTGCTGGGTTTTTTTATGGCTGAATAATGTTCCGTTGCATGGATAGACCCCATTTGTTTATCCATGTATCTGTTGCACAGTGCACTTTCGAGAGATGTGTAAGTGGTACAAGGTGAGGAATTAGCTATTTCTTCTCTTTGGCAACTTGCAGAATTAGAGGTTTCCCATCTAGTCTCATCTCCTGTCTAGGGCTTTTGCTCTAGGAATACCAGATTACGTCCCACCTCCATGCCTTTGCCCATGCTGTTCCCTCTGCCCATGCAGTTCCCTCTGCTCCAAGTGGCTTTTCCAGTACCACTTGTTGGCCCTGAATCAGTCTCTTTTTGTAGGTTGTAGAGTCAGTGAAAGCAAGGACCACATGTATTTTATTCACTTCTGGATTTCCAGCCCATGAGACACACTGTATGTGTGCCTGCATGAATGAATGAATAAATGATGCATTCAAACCCACAGTCCTCCAGAGGGTCCTCCTGGATTGCATCTTGTGCTTTGCAGCTACTTTTGCCTGTTTTTCAGTCACCACACTAATTGATTGATGCTACATCTGTCTCTTCTACCAGACTGTGTGCTCCTTGAGGGCAGAGCCCATTTCTTGCTCATCTTTGTGCTCCTCCCTTGGCACATCATCACCCCAGAGTAAATGTCTACTGAATAAAGATGAAGGTTGCACACAGACATCAGGTGTTATTAGTTCCTCCCTGCCATCCCACCCCTGCAAACTGGTTTCAGGCAAGTTTGTCTTCATCTCAGTAGAGACTGGAAGACCATAGGACACTTGCCCAAGCCTAAGCTCTGTCAAAGACTGTCAGTGATACGGTTCGGAAGGCTCCTGTTACAACCATTACACAACCTCTTACAAGTCTGTGCAGCTCAGACACTCATTAGCTAACTGGGGCCTCCAGCAGTCTGCTGATGATGTTTAACAGAAAAGATTATTATGTTCATTTTACAGGACAGGAAACTGAGACTCAGAGGTGGGCATGGCTATGCTGAATTGCACATAATTAGTTAGTAACAGAGTCTGTACCACCATCTAGATTTCCTAGCTTCCAGGTCCTGATTTTTCTCCTCTTTTCCATTCTGGGGGAACTGGTTTTCTACAGTGCCTAAAATTTGTAATGATAATAAAAACAAAAGCAATACAAATGACAGCTAACTTCTGTTAAGCGTTGGTTCTGGTTTGGTCCTGTGCTCAGGACTTTGCGCATTAGGGAGTGGGTCCATGGCATGGGTCAGTTTCCCAAATGTCTGCTTTGGAAGAGATTGAAACCGAGAGGAATTTGACTTATGTGTCTTTTGGATCAGAGCAACATTCAGGACTTGGAGAAGGAAGAGACCAGCCCTGATTCAAGTCATCACATCCATTTATCCGGGACTCAGTTATCCCCATCTGTAAAATGGGTGGTTGGATGAAATGAACACTCCAGGTCTTCTCAGAGCCAACATTGTGTTGCTTCTTCGGGAGTTGGTTCTGCCTCTGCCTGAGTGTGGCTTTCTCATGAAGGCAGATCCTAGAGTCAGTGGCGGTGACTCTGGGTCTCTGCCGTGGACCTTCGGGAGAGCAAGGAAGCACTAAGCAACACGAGAAAGCCACATGAGCCCCATTCTTCAACGGCAGCAATTTTCCGTGTAATTAAGTTTATTCATCATGTATATTAAGGGGAAAATGGAGACGCATGATCATCACAGTCCATTTGCCATGAACATCCATCTCTCAAGCATCGCTTCTGTTTTCTCCAAGACCAACTTGCCATGATAGATACAGGGACCGGGAGAGCCATCTGGTGTGAGGAGTGGTGGGAACCCAGCCCCCTGCAGGACCCAGGTCTCATCCACCTGGACAGACACTTCTCAAAAACCATCCCTGCCCTCAAGGGGCTTACAGCCCAGGAATAGGGTTAACATTGGTTAACATTGGGCATTGCTTTCAGTTTGTCTTCGTCCAGTGGAATGCTGGCAATGTCATTGCCGGACTAGAATGTGGGAATACAGCATTGCTGCAACGTTTCTACCATGCTCATCATTGCAGCTTCCTCTGGTGTGCTTTCTTACAAATGCACAGGTAAGGCTTAGCCTGACCCCTGGCACATATAGGAAGTTCAATCAACTTACCAGTTCATCCCACAAATACTTGAGTGCTTATCCATTCTAGGCTTCTGGGCTCCAACAGTGAACACAACAAAGATCACTGGCCTCCTGAAGCTTACTGGGTGACTATTTTGGAATAAAAGAATGAATGGATGGGCAAGTGCACATGAATGGCTTTATTCATTCGACACGGAGTGCCAATTATGGACAGCACTGTGCTCATCACAGGTGATTAAAATGGGGCCCAAACAGTGTGTTCTTTGCCCTCATGGAACAAATGGAGGATGAAGATATAAATAAAAGGATCACACTAATGAGTGACTCATTACAAACTGGGATGAAGCTCTATGAGAGAAAGGGATGCGGTTTTTTGAGAGGGTGTGAGGGGGCGGGGATTCAGGAAACCTGGAGGGAGGGATACTTAAGCTGAAACCTGAAATAAGAGTTTGCTTCAAGTAGTAAAAGAGAGTGGAGTGGGATAGGGTAGAAGCATGATGGTTCTATCTGTTAGCATGAGTTAGGTGGCCAGTGTCTGAAGACCCAAAGCAGTAAATAGTAAGGACAATTTACTGTCTCGTGTAATAAGAAGTCCTAAAGCAGGGCAGCTCCAGCGTTGTTTGATTCAGAGGCTCAGTGACATCATCAAAGACACAAGTTCTTTTCATATATTCACCCTGCTTTCCTCAGAGTGTGGACTTTTGTCCCCAGCATTATTTCTTCATGGTCACAAAATGGCTGCTGCAGTTCATCCTCACACAACAGCATTCAAAGCTGGCAGAGAGACTTCCAGTTCTCAGACTTCTTGAAGAGAGAGAGGAAACCTTTTCCAGAATCCTCCCAGGAGATTTCTCATTGGCCAAAGTTGTGTTGGTACATTTGAACTACTGGGGTTGAGGGGATGCTCATGGGGTGAACAAGAACGTCTGGGCTAGGAAGCCAGGGGACCTGAGTTGGAGTCCCAGTTCTGAAGTCAACTTGCTGTGTGACCTTGGATAAGTCTCTTCCCTTCTCTGGGTCCTAAGTTCCCAATATAAAAAACTAGATGATTCCAAGAGTCTTTCCGTGTATGAGGTTCCAGGATTCTAAATGGGCTCTTGTTATTGTGGGAGCCATACAGATTTTTGTCTGTCTGGGTCCCTTGTGGGTGGATGGGGCCATGTGATGAGTTCTGGCCTATGAATCAAGGGTATGTTTTTCTTTCTAGGCTGGGGCATTTAATGGCTGATTGGAGACTCTCAGGATTTATTTTTCCCTATAGCACAGCCACTGGTAACATTTGAGATGGGGGCTATGCCCCATCAACCTGAGTCCCTGAGTGATTATAATGACAGCCTCCCTGCTCCCTGCCAACCTAAGAGACATGTGGCTCAGGCTTGAAATAAACCTATAAAGATGTGGGAATTACTTGTTGTAGCGGCATACCTTAACCCATCCTGACTGATACAATAATAATAATAACATAATGGGCATAACAGGGGAATTGACTCTGGGCCAGGCAAAGGGTTAAACCCTTTATTTGCATTTTACTATTTAATCTTCACAGCTGCCTCGTGGGAGGGGCACAAGTACCACCCCTATTTTCAAGATGAGGCAGCAGAGTCTCAGAGAGGGAAAGTCAGTAGCTCAAGGTCACACAGCTGGGAAGGAGCAGAGTCAGGGTTCAAACCCAGGTGTGTCTGACTCTGAGGAATTAATCCCAGCACTATTCTGCCCTGATGAAACTTGGTGGAGCTTTTGCTCAGGGCTAAAGAATGGACAAGGAGCTTGAAGAACAATGCGTGTGTGTGTGTGTGTGTGTGTGTGTGTGTGTGTGTGTGTGTGTGTGTTAAGCTCACTCAGGCCCGGCCTTCACTGCAGAGAAGGGCCCTGGTGGTGGACGAGGGCGTTCCCAAGTTAGGGGAGACC
>NW_006788040.1:1498925-1501927 GCF_000442215.2 Lipotes vexillifer
CCCCGGCCCAGCTTTGTCTCTGCCGGTAGCCACCTCCTCCCCGCCTCGCAGCTTCCTCTGCCTCAAGCTCCCTGCAGGCCCTGAGCCAGCTCTGCCTTCTAAGAGACCTAATTAAGCCCCAGCGAGGAGGTCTGGAGCGTCAGCTCTTGGCGCGAAGCTGCCCAGAGTGGGGAGGTGGGTGGTAGGGCAGCCATGGATCCTGAGCTGCATAGCAGAGTGAGAGCAATAATAATAACACCTATAATCATAATAATAGTAACCATCACAGCTCAGGAGAGCTGTAAACAGTAACTGCCGTTATTGTTATCATTATCATTAGCCTGGCTCTGGGCTGTAATAAGCATTCGTGGAACATTTCCTGTTCACCATTAGGGTCTTACTGAGAGGTGAGACCCTCTCCTGTTCCATCCTCACCCCAGCTATCTTCTCGGGAGACTTTGTGGGAGGTGGCTCATCTAGAAAAACCCGAGCCTTGCCCCATTTTACAGATAGGGAGCCTGAGGCCTCAAAAGGCCATGTCCAAGGCTAGTCAGAGTCCCGATCAGGGTGGGTCTCGTGTAGGAGGGACTTGGTCCCTTTCAGGCCCTTGACTTCGGGCCACTGTCTCAGTGGACAAGGGGAGATGGAGCCTGGGGAAGGGCAGGTGTCCCCAGGGGTCACTCCTCAGCTGTGGCCGGCCCTGGGCTGCCAGAGGGCACAGGGTCATGGTGGGCCAAGGTCTTGCTGACGAGGCAGCCTCGGTGAGGGGCTGTGGAGCCTAGCCCCGAGGCTCCGGCTCCCCGACCCGCTCCCGGCAGCCACCGCCTCGGGGATAGCAGCCTTATTAGCGCAGCCGCCTGCAGGCCCTGGGTGCAGCCAGGGGCAGAAAAGGCCTCGTTTACCCCAGTGCTGGACCCTGTGCACGGTGGCCACACGCGCTCCAAGCGGGGCTCCCAGAGGCACATGGATGCAGCCACACACACACCTCACGCCCTGCATTGACACGGTCTCGGGCCCAGAGTATGCATGGCCAGGCTTACACGCTCAGGCAGATGTGTACACAGGCACACAGATGTGCACCCAGACATGTAACTGCTGTGGATGTACCCACATCCACACAGCACGGACACACACACATGCATCAAGGCGTACAAATGTGGGCACATCCACGTATGCTCGTGCAAACATAAACAAGCTCACCTCCCTGCACACACTGTACACGACAGGGGCCCAAGTGCACGGGAACACAGAGCTGCAGAGGCACAGACACAGACATGTGCTTCTGTCTGTTCACCTAGACACAGCCAGGCTGGTCAACACAACGTGCCCTGAAACACACACATGTGCAGGCCTTCAAATGCGGGTCATACTGGATCCAGGAATGTGCACCCACTGAACACACACACACACACACACATACACACACACACATGCCATTGTACAGACACTGCAATTCACAAACATACCCACCCTGGGGGACCCATAGATTTTTGTATGTGCTGGCACACACGTGCTCACAGTCTGTATTTATCTGTCTCTGTTTCTGATTCTGTGTGAAGCTCTATCCTCCTACTGATAAGTGGTGTTTGCAGGCACTTACATTTGAAGGCACTGTCCCCGAACAGAAGTTCATTTGGCTCCCACCACCTTCTTGTGGGCCAGGCTTTACATATTCCCATTTTACAGATGAGGAAACTGAGCTGCAGCTGGAGCAAGGGACTCACCCAAGGACAGCCAGCTAGAAGGTGATGGAGCCCTGATTACCTCCCAATACAGGTGGTGTTGTGGGGAGCGGGGCACAGGCCTGGGTTTGAATCCTGGCTCTGCTGCTTACCAGCTGCATGATCTTGGGCGGGTCTCCTCACCTCCGGGAGCTTTTGTCCTCACTCGTGAAGATGGGGAAGGACAGCAGCTGCTTTGTGGCATTGCCTGGAAGAGCAAGGGGAGAACCGATGTAGAGGGACAGGTACTGTGGGGGGGTTCCCTGTGAGCAGCGGGCAGACGTCATCTATCTTTATTACTATTATCCTAGTGGTACAGGCACAGAGGGAGGTGATGTGAGGATGCAGGAAAAGACAGCCATCGACAGGCCAAGAAGAGAGGCCTGGGACAGACCCTACCCCCGTAGCCTGCGGAAGGAACCCACCCTGCCCACACCTCGATTTTGGACTTGTAGCCTCCAGAACTGGGGGGCGATAAATTTCGATGGTTTAAGTCGCCTAGTTTTTGGTACTTTGTTACGGCAGCCCTAGGACACTAACACAGATTTTGGTCCATCGCATTTTGCTTCGTAGCAAATCCAGGGGGCTGCTGGCAGAATCCCATCCCTGGCATTGTCCCCAGGCCCCGGTGTGTCTCAGGCAAAGGGCTCCTGGCATCTCCAGAAGAACAGGATTCAGACCCTCCACGAGGAGCAGGGAACCTGCGAGCCCTGAGCATGACAGCCAGGCCCATTGCAACAGTGACTTAGAGCTGATATAACAACGCTCGTATTCTTTTAGTGAGGTCTGAAAGGTGCTATTAAATGGAATATTGAGATAAGGAACTGGGAGCAGGAAAGGTTAGACACTATTTATTCAGGTTTTCATGGGGCACTAAAATATCCTCCCTGCTGCGCTTGCCACCCCTCCGTCCTTCCCCCTCCACCCCCCTCCTCCCCTCCCTCCTCCCTGGTCCATGGCTGGTTCTCCCAGCACGTGGGAGTCAGGAGGTGCTGGGCTCCTCTGCTGTTCTGGGAGGGAGCCTGGACTTAGGATTAGGCTGGGTTCTGGGCTCAAGGGGACCCAGCTCTGAATCCCACCCCAGCTGACCTGTGGGTAAACAGAGCTTCTGTGCTTGGAAAGTGGCGGGAATCAAGGGGAGAGGGGGCAAGTGCATAGCACAGGGTTCACCGCCCCTCTCTTTCCCCAGAGCCCAGCTGGGGGTGGGAGGGGTAAGGGATGGCTCACAGCATCCTTGTCCCACAGCACGACCCCTCAGACTAGATAGGACCCTTCCAGCCACCCTCCCTCCCTCCCCCCTTC
>NW_006788040.1:1502484-1509863 GCF_000442215.2 Lipotes vexillifer
CCTCCCTGTCCCTCCTTCTCTCCCTCCCTCCCTCCCTCCCTTCCTTTCTTCCTCTCTCCTCTCCCCCTCCTCCCTTCCCTCCTTCCGTCTTTCCTTCCTTCCACACCTGTCTCCTATGCAGCGTTAGAAGACGGGCTCTTGCCCCGTACTGGGCTCACAGCTTTACTCACAACAGCCCTATCCTTATCCCCATTTAGCACATGTGGCAACTGAGGCTTTGAGCACTTGGGCAAGGCTTCCCAGCTGGTCCGAGGTGGATGAAGGACAGAAGCCCAGCTCTGTCTGACCTCTGACTCAGCTCTCTGTCTCCGAGGGCTGCCTGCAGGGACTGATGTGAGTACCCCAGAAGTGATGAGGTCCCCAAGCAAAAGTATGCCGAGTGGTGCCCATGAGGTGTGAAGGTAGTCCTGGGAGAGTGACCGTGGGACCCTGGCAAGGAGGCAGACAGATGGCAAGGACATCTCGGCACTTGGAGGGGCCTCTGGGATGGGGTCGGCCAACCTCGCGCCTGATTCTGGGGCCCCCGGGGCAGACTCCTTTCCAGGCTGTGGATTCTCTCAACCCATCTCCACCCACTTCTTCCATGGAAGGAATTTGCTACGAGATTATAGTGGGATTTTTTTGTTGTTGTTGTTTGTTTGTTTTTTGCGGTACGCGGGCCTCTCACTGTTGTGGCCTCTCCCGTTGCGGAGCACAGGCTCCGGACGCACAGGCTCAGCGGCCATGGCTCACGGGCCCAGCCGCTCCGCGGCATGTGGGATCTTCCCTGACCGGGGCATGAACCCGTGTCCCCTGCATCGGCAGGGAGACTCTCAACCACTGCGCCACCAGGGAAGCCCTATAGTGGGTTTTGAGGTGGACAGACTTGAGTTCAACTCCTAGTTCTGCCTCTTCCTAGCCATGGGATTGTGGAAAAGCGAGTTAAAACTTCAGCATTCTCATGAGTAAAATGGGCATGAGGACACCAACTTCCAAGTGATGTGAGAGTTCGCGGGGGGGCTACTGGAGGTAAGCATGCATTGTAAACTGTAAAGTACTGCCTGATGTGAAGTTTGGGCCGTTACCTGCCTTCAGTAGAGACTCAGCACCTTGAGAGCCGGGCCCTTGACTGATTTAACCATGTACATAGTTGGTGCTCAATAAATGTCAAAGGCATGATCTCTTGGGTGGATTATAGCTTTTGTCTTTTGTTTTATTCCCTTCGTGGGTGGGTAGCGGACTGTGAGCTCCTCTGGGATCCCAGGAAGGCTTCAAACATGACAATAATTATTATTACTTAATGAGAATAATGACAACAGCTCATTTCATTGAGCACTTTCTATGTGCTTGGCTCATCTAATCTTCACAACGCTATGAGATGTGTACTGGTATCGTCCTTACTTCACAGCCGAGGAAAGGGAGGCTCAGAGATGTTGTGTTACTTGCCCAAGGTCACACAGCTCATAAGTGGGGGGAGTTAGGACTTGAACCCCGGTCTGGGTTTTTCTGACTCTAAAACTGGGCAACCCCAACCACTGGGGACCCTACCTTCAAAGGTTTCTGTCCTCAGGCCTGGGCAGAAGACAGAATAATGTGAAGTCTGTCACCAGCTGGGCACTCACATCCACTAATAATACAGTCAATTGCTCCTTTCAAATTACAGTAAATGTTTCCCCCCTTGAACAAATCATTTACCGTAACTGCAGAAAGAGTGCCCTGTTTACACGCAGAGCCAAAGGAATTCCAATCTGAGTCTAATTATTGATGCTGCAGCTTCTATGGCCTTGGGAAAGGGCTGCCTAATTGCACCAATTAATACCTGCCGCTCGTGTGGGTCTGTCGGGTTTGAGGTTTGGTTTCCTTCTTCCGTGGGTGTGCAGAGAGATGGTTCTGTGCAGCCACCGTAGGTGCTGAGCCCCGGGCCACAGGCTGTGGATGGCAGGAGCTTGTTTTCAGGGTATTGTCATTTTCGGGGGATGGGCAGCCCAGGCATCCTGTCAGACCTCTGCCTGGCGGGCACTACCTCCTAGAAAGGAGGGTGAGGGCGGCTGGGGGATGCGAGTTCCACACGCCAGTCTCTGTTCTGCCTCTGATGTGCTCTGAGGTCCTGGCAGGGCACACTTCCAGCCTGAGCCTTGAAAAAAAAAATGGAGCTTATGCCCATTTTAGTGTTACCATGAGGATTTCACAGGATCAAGTGTATCAGGTACAGTTGCTGTGTGAACTCTAAGGGGCTAGCCAGACTGAAGAAATTGTTAGTAAAAATGGCAGGGCAGTGTCTGGGCATCTGGATATTGGGATTCTCGTCTTGGGTCCACCTCTTGCTTTGCTGTGGGCTGTGGGCCTTAACTTTCTTGGGCCTCGATTTCCCCAGCTGCAAAATAGGAATGATTTCATCTGCCCTGTCTGATGTCCATGTGGGTACCTTGCCAATAGTACCCTGACCAATGAATATGGAGGCTGTGATTGTCCCATGGTGCTGATGAGCTGCGTGATGAGTTGCTATATTGGGAAAAAGAAACTCTACCTGAGGTTGTTTGGGTGGCAGATGGGGTGCTGGGTGGGAGTGGAGAGGCAGAAGAAATGTCATGGGTCTTCAAATGAAACTGACCACCTCTGACTATTCTGAGCTGCATGGTCTTCAGTATAATACTTACAGCAATGACTCATTGGTGCTTGCTGTGTACTGGGTACTGTGTGATATATGATTACATTAAACCCTCTAGGACGTAGGTATTCTTTTTATACCTATTTTACAGATGAGGAAGCTGTGGCTCAGAGAGGTCAAGTAAGTTTCCTGAGGTCACACAGCCAGGTATTGTCAGAACCAGGACTTGGACCCAGTTCTCTGGGATTCCGGAGCCTATTCCTATCGCTGCTACATCTTCCTGCCTCCAGTTGCCTCAGCCTCCCCATCTGTATAAGGGGCTCATGTTAACTTCTTCGAGGCAAAGATGTGGTTAGGATTGGGCAAGGTCAATTACGTGAGTCTCAAGGCCCATGGCGTGGCTCCTTCTTCATGAATATATGTGGGTTGGGAAACTCATGGCCACTTTTCCATCCTCCCACCCACCCTAACACCACAAGGCCTGGCGGGAAGTTGGGCTGTTTATTTCCCAAGAGGGGGCTGGGTGGGCTGGTGTCTTCTTATCCTTGCAGCCCCCTTTGCTGGAGATTCCTGTTTTTGGTTTCCTCGGCACCACTGGGGCTTGTGGTCCCACCTGAGCACACGTGGGGCTGTGTTTTCTGATGTGACACATTGTCACCGTGCATTATGTGTCATCAGCCCCGCAAAGTAGTGACACCGGAGTCTGATGCCACATGAGCGACAAAAAACGATGTGGGCCCCCTGGGGGAGTCTCGGGCCTTGACAGGTTCTCTGTGGTCCGCCCACCCCCACCTTCAACTCAGAGCCCCTCTGCTGCTTCTTGGCAGAGCCTGCAAGGCCCCGAGGGGGTGGGGCTCTGCTGGCGGGGCCGTGGTTCACAGGGGGATGAGTTTGATGTCCTGGAGCCTGACACATGCCTTGTATGAGGCCCCCAAATTAAAAGAAACAAAGCTCCTTAGTCAAAGGCAGCCTGGGCCTGGTGGGGAGACGTGGCAGGGCTCTGGAGTGCGGCGACTGACTGATTTCCCCTAATTACCGCTGGTTTAATATTTATAGGGTTGGTGCCAGAGGGCTGCAATTCAGCCCAAATGGCTGCTGGGGTGGGGGAAGGCTCTGGTGGGGGCCACTGAACAGGCAAGAGTCTGCCTGCGCTCAGGGTCCTGCTTGGCCAACTGGTCTGCCCCTGGCGACTTCCTGAGGCACAGAGAACATCCATTTATGTGGCACAAACTATGTGCTGGGCCCTGGGATCAAACCCAGCCAGCCTGGAGGCCTCTGTGGCCTAGTAGTTCAAGGTGGGGGCTCTGGAGTCAGTTAGATCCGGGTGTTTAATCGAAATTTGACTTCTTCCTGGCTGTGTGCCCTTGGGCCAGTGACCACACCTCTCTGAGCCTCAGTTCCTTTGTCTGTAAAATGGTGGTAATAATATGCCTCCCTCCCGTGGTTGTTGTGAAGATCCAATAAGGTAAAACATGCAAGGTGCGGGCTTCCCTGGTGGCACAGTGGTTGAGAGTCTGCCTGCTGATGCAGGGGACATGGGTTCGTGCCCCGGTCCGGGAAGATCCCACATGCCGCAGAGCGGCTGGGCCCATGAGCCATGGCCGCTGAGCCTGCGCGTCCGGAGCCTGTGCTCCGCAACTGGAGAGGCCACAACAGTGAGAGGCCCGCATACTGCAAAACAAAAAACAAAACAACAACAACAACAACAAAAACATGCAAGGTGCTTAATACAAAGCCAGATACATAGTTTGTGCTTGATAAATTGTAGCTATGTCAATGAATCTATAGATATTACTTTGTGGAATGGAATTCCCCTGTATCAGTTAGCTATGGACTCAATGATGCTGTGTAACAAATCAGCCCCAAACTTGGTGGCTTAAAACAACACTAATTTCTTCTCCCAGATTTGTGGGGTGGTTGAGGGTTGGTTCCTCTAGACTGGGCTCAGCTGGGTGGCTCTGCTGATCTTGACTGGACTTGCTCAAGCAGCTGGGGCTTGGATCATCCAGGCTGGGCTCAGTCTACATGGCTCTCTCCCCTTTCTGGGACCAGCACTGGGCTGTGCATGTTACTCTCTTGGCAGTGATAGAAGCATGCAATATTATTGTCTATCCTTCCACCTGACATTCCTGTGAAGGAGAAATTATTCCCATTTTCCTGATGAGGAAACAGATTTGGATTCAGGAAGTTACTAAATGGTGGGGCTAATATCTTAACACTTCAAAGACTGTATTCTTCTCAATTGCCAGGTACTCTGAGCCACCTTGAATCACAACAGCATGTACCATTTATTAAACTCCTACTATATGACAATTGTTTTGCATGACTTATCATTAATCCAAAGCAACTTTTGGATGAAGGCATTTATATCCCCATTTTACAGACAGGGAAGTTGAGACTAAGGCTAAGTAACTTGTCCAAGCTCTCATAACTAATAAGTAAATGACAAACTCAGGATTGGAACACAGGTCTCTTTAACTCCATGCCAGCATGTCTTTGTATCTGAGGTGTCCTCTGCCTGTTGTCTCTCTCTCTCTCTCTCTCTCTCTCTCTCTCTCTCTCTCTCTCTCCCCCGTCTTTCTGCAACCAGACTACATCCATCAAAATAATGTGTTCAATAAATTAAAATAAATAATAGACACCAGGAACTACAGTGATGCTATCCCCATTTTAAGGATGGGGAAACTGACTTGAGGAGAAGTGAGGTCTCTTGCTCAGGTCACAGAGCCAGAAGTGACTTTGCAGCACAGAACCAGCATTTGAACTCTGGGCTGCCTGCCACCAAACCTGCAGTTTTTGTGTCTAGGCAATGCTGAGGTATGAAGGAAGGGTCAGTTGCTGTGTGTTATATAAGAAATTGGCCCTCTCTGGCCTCTCTCTCCTCTTCCCCGCCTGTCCTGTTCTCCACCTGATTAATTGATGCCTTTCTGCACTGAGGCATCTGCCTTCAACAGGCTGCCCTGCATCACACACCTTTTCCTCTTTCAACAAAACATGCCTTTGTGGTCCCATTGCATTCGGTCTTGCTGGGGACAGGAGCTCATCTGACAAGCTAACATGGGCCACCTTGCGGTGTAGGGCTGAGGATGGTATCTCATATAGCCTCTTCTGACCACCCCACCGAGCTAACCTGAGTGAACATTCCCTCTGACTCCCTGAGCCTCAGTTGCCTCATCTGGAAAATAGGGAGAGTCACACATACTTCGAGGGCTGTCGTCAGCATCAAACTGTGCTTATGTCTGGTCTTAGCACAGCATCTGGCAGGGAGGAAGCATAAATGTAAGCTATTGTTACTGTCAGTCGGGCCCTGCAGTATTTTTTTTCACTCTGAGGGGGGGGAAAAAGCTTAAAATTATGGAAGCCGGCTGACTTAGGTTCCCAATCCATCATTCTGCAGATGGAGAAATTATCTAAACTCCATCCCAGACTGCAGGAGTTCGGGAGAGGAGGAGGGAGAGATTCCACAGGCTTCCAGCTGTGGCCGAGGAGGGGTAAGGAGGGTGCGGGCATGGAGGGGTGACAGTATTCTGTCCGATGCCCTTCTTTTCCAATTCGAAGGCTCAGAAGGGCCCAGGAATGCTGTCACGTCCACATAGCTGGCTGCCAAGGGGCTGAGGCCACTCTTGGACCGAAAGCTCCACAGCTCTTCCTCTGTCCCGGACTCAGGCCTCCCTGGGCTGCAGTTGGGGTGCTGTGAGGTGTTTCAGGGAAGAGCAGCAGCGTGGGGAGAGAGAGAGAGAGAAAGAGCTGCTAAAGCAATTCTCAGTGAAATCCCCGGGGGTTGGTGTCAAGGACAAAATAGTGTGTCCCATGGGTAAATATAGTTAACACAGCTGCAAAACAGAATTTATTTCTTGTTTGAGATATCATTTTTAAAGTATGGCATAGGGAGAGCTTTAAAAATGAAATTATAGCAGGCAATAAAAAACCTCATAGGCACTGTATTCAAATTATGCTACAGTAATAGGCCAAGTTCATAAATAAACATTGCCGGTTAACCCTTTCTGAGCCCTGTGGGCAGAGCCACTGGGATTCAGCTGGGAGTGGTGGTTTTAAACCCCAGTGGGAGAAAACAGAATCGCCTTCCTGTCCTCCCAGCCTTCTCTCCCTGGCCTCTACATTCAGGTGTTAAAGGGCCACAGATGATTCTTTGCTAAAATGAGAGGCTTGGGTTTGCAGAAACATGCTCCATAGATGTCTGTGCTCTCTGAGTAAGGAGTATTTTAGGGTCTCGATTAGGTAGATTCCTCCTCAAACTCTCCATATTTCCCACCTCCTCTTAAAAATAAAATATGTTACTATTCTCCCTCTTATTATAGTACATGGGTTCTAACCACTGCTGGCGGTGATTTTGCCCCCCTGTGAACACGTGGCAGTATCTGGAGATGTCTTTGGTTGTCACAACTGGGAGATGCTACTGGTATCTGGTGGGTGGAGGCCAGGGATGTTGCTCAACATCCTGAAATGCACAGGTCAGCCCCCATCCCCCATCACAAAGAATGATCCGGCCCCAAATGTCCCTGGTGGCGAGATTGAGAAGCCCAGCTTTACCATGATGCCTTGTTCGGTCTCTGCCGTCCTCTTTGAAAGCTGGCACGTGCCGTCTTGTTCACTGCTCAATTTTATCACTCAGCCTAGTGCTTGGCACACAGTGGGTCTTCAATAGGGATTTGCTAAAAGGTTGAATGAACGAACGGAAACTCTGCATTGCCCCTTCTCCCCTTGGTGGACTCCAACCCATCCTTTTGTTCCCAGCTCAAAGGTTGCTTTTTACGGGGGGGGGGGGGTCCCC
>NW_006788040.1:1509956-1520213 GCF_000442215.2 Lipotes vexillifer
CCCCCCTTTTGTTCCCAGCCCAAAGGTTGCTTTTTCGGGGGGGGGGGGTTCCACTGGACCCCCTACTCCGAGGTTATACCACCACCGCCCACCTCCCATTAGACATTTTGGTGATACTTGTTCCTTGTTTCTCATCCTTGGATTTACTTGTCCATTGTTCACATTTCTGGTCAAACGTCACAGCTTTGAAGCAGCGTCTTGACTGCCTTCGCTAAAGTGGCCTCGCTTGTGTCTCTCTCATCCTCCTGTTTTGTTTCCATCATAGCATCTATCAGTAGCTGAAATCATTTTGTTTATCATGGGCTGGGGCTTAACCATCACTGGGTTCCTAGTGCCCGGTGTAGCCCCTGGATCAGAGGAAATGCTCAGTGAACACCTGCTGAATGTGTCAGCGAGGGTCGGAGAATGGGGACGGCCTCTATTGCTCTAGATACCTGCCTCTCCTTCTCTGGAATCCTCCCACATCTCCTTCCTCCGGCATGGAGACTGTATTAGAACTGAAAAACCTGCCATATCCCTCTGCACTGTTCCAGTAACTTGTTGGAGAAACTGGCAAGTCCCTATCTCTCCCTCCTCTGCAAAATGGGGTACATCCATGCTTTGTAACCAGGGATGTGTGTGTCAGTATCACCTTCTCAGACTTTTCCTAAGAGACAAAGCCCTACTTCGTGCAGACCTGCAGAGCCAGATTCTCTGCAAGGGCGTGTGCTCTCCTCTGTGCTTTTGTAAAAACTCCCTGGGTAATCTGGATTCAGGGTATGATTCAGAGACAGAAAACCGGGGACCTTTAGAGCCCCAATTCCAGCCCCAGCATCTGACATCTCCATGATTTAAAGTTGCCCAGCCTGGGCCATTTATCTGAGTGACTCTCTTCCCAGGCTCCCCTGGCATTTTTGCTAATTTAATAGCATTTAATTTAATTTTGAAATGATTTTTTAAAAAAGGCTGTTGCCGCAGAAGCCCCAACCATCTCATTCTTCCTCCTCCCTGAGGCTGGAAATACATCTTGTGGCTGAAGCCAGGTTTCTGGCCATGGATGTCCCTTGGAAAGCCCACAGCCTTTTTGTGAAAAATGCTGAGCTTGCTCTCTACCCATTGGGCATAATTACCTTTCTCCTCTCCAGAGCCCTCTGCTCGTTCTGTCCTGAGGTGGAAAGAAAGGGCTGGAAAACCAGACCAAGTTAGTGTCTGACTCATGAGCTCTTATCTTAGACAAAGGGATTGGCGTAACCCAACACGTGTACACACATGCACATACTTACACACGGACACAAACACATGCACACACATGCACCCGGTTCATTCTTTCATATTCTCTGGGGCTGAATGGCTATAGCTGTTGGCTACATTTAGCTCTGGGTTTTCTCCTGAACTTTCCAGATTTTTTTTTTCCTGGACATTCATGGGCTTTTTCCCAGGGATATGCCACATCAGTTTCTTTGCCTCCTTTTAATTATTTTCTGTTATTTTAAACCCAATTTTACATGTGCTTGATCATTATAACTTATCTTAGATTCATCTATTCATGCATTAATTAATTTTTATTGAGAATCTCCCACGTGGTCAATGTGAAGACAGGCACAGTGGTGAGTCAGACAGACCTGACCTTGTCCTTAAGAAAGACAGAGCTGGCACTTCCCTGGTGGTCCAGCGGTTAAGAATCTACCTTCCAATGCAGGGGACGTGGGTTCGATCCCTGGTCGGGGAACTAAGATCCCACATGCGGGACAACTGAGCCTGTGCACCGCCAACTAAGACCCGATGCAGCCAAATAATAAAATTTAAAAAAATTTACTTAAAAAAAAACAAAGAAAGACAGAGCCTGCCTAGGAGGAGAGACAGGTATGGGGAAGGGTTCTTATGGGCAAAAATGGGGAGGGACTATGAAAAACGGGGATGGGCAGGTAACCCCAGAAGTCTTGGGGGAGGTCTCTCCTGTAGAATAATTATACTATTTGTCTGGGTAGCAACCAGAAGCAAAAAGGCAGAATGGAGATGGTGAAAGCATCCGGTCACACCCAGACAAGTTGAAGTTCTTTTCTCTCCTGTGGCAGAGATTACTAGCTCTTGGCCAAATCTGTTTTGTCTTCTTTCAGGACACACAGCTCAGGTCCCAGCCTCCCTCGCAGTGGCCATGAGACCAAGTTCTAGTCACATGCGAGTGCAGGTGATGTGCTCCACACCCAGGCCTTGTCAATAAACCCTCCCAGGTGTGATCTTGTGTGCTCTTTCCTGTCCACTGATTTAATTCAGATCAGTCCGTGAGCTGGGAGACCCCGAGCTGAGGATGGAGGAGCCATAATATGGCAAGAACCTGGGTCTCTAATACCTCTTGGAGGAAAGTCACCCTAAAGAGTTGCCCAACCAGGAACGTCTGCAGTGGACTTTGCAAGAGCTAGAAATAGACCTCTAGCATGGTTAAGCCATTGCACATTTCAGGGTTTGCTTGTTACATCAGCCAACATTACCTTAATCCATGAGCCCCAACCCTCCTGTCACCTGTGTTTGTAAATTATGTTTTGTTGGGACACAGTCCATGCTGCTTTCAGGCTGTAGCAGCAGAGTTGAGTAGTTGTAACAGACTGTATGGCCTGCAAAGCCTAAAATATTTATTCTCTGGCCTTTTACAGAAATCATTTGCTGACCCTGGTCTTCACTAATGCACCAAGCATCTAGGCAGAGCTAGAAGCAGTCTAGATTCTTCTCCCTCTCTCCAATATGGGTTTCTTTGAAGAGACCACTCCCAGATGCTCAGACTTCCTGCCCTGACTTGGTTCTGGCTTCCTCGGCCCCTTTGGCCCCATTCCTTGGGCACAACTAGGCTTTGTGACTTAGACCCGAACAGAGACAGAAAAGGATGATTGGTGGTCATCATTCTTCAACTTTCTCAACCGTTAGCTCTGATCTTCTGAATCATCTAGTTTCAGCCCTTGACTGTCTAGACTTGGAAGCTGACATCCAGAGAGAAAGGATTAGACTTTTCCCAGGGTCACTCAGCCAGTGAGTAGCTGAGAGGTCTTGCAGAAATAGCTGGGGGTCAAATAAACTGCTTTTGGATAAAAACAGCTAATGTTTATTGAGCGCTCGTTATGGGCGAGGCACTCATTTACTCCTTTCAGCAAACCTCAGTGTGCTATCATCATGATCACTCCCATTTTACAGATGGCAAAACTGGGGCACAGGAGGTTAATTCGCCAAGGTCCACTCTGTTGGTGAAGCTAGGATTTGAATGCAGCGGTGTGAGTTCAGAGTCCATGTTCTTATTCATGGTGCCATATTGGACTTCTCTTCCAAGCCCGCTTTGAGTCTTGAAACTTTCCCCCAATCAGCATTGGTAGAAAGAATAGACTCAGGTGTAGAGGGGGGTCCTTTTTTTTAGCCCCTGCTCTCCTGTCCCACCTCCCTGTGATTCTCAAAGCCCGGAATGGTTCATCAATTTTGTTTGCATATCCAACTTCAGACACTGTCATTTCATTAACTCAAGTGAGGGGCTCTTCATATGAGGTTGAGCTTCAATAATTCTCTTTAAAGTTATGGAGAAATGTATGCTTAATTATATTTGCATATGAAAAATAGGGTCTAATTAGTTTGATTGATTATTATTTTAGCCCTAATGGCATTTTGAGTATCTGTCCCAACTAACAGCAAGTGTATCGCTAATAAATCATTGAATTTTTATGACATGGTCTATTGAGCTGGCTTATGAAATATATTTTATTAATATCCCGGAATGTATTGAAACTGATACAAGTCAAACAACTGCTCATTTATTAAACTGTTTAAATGTCAGTTTTATACAAGAGTACTAATACAGGAAATATGTTCGTCCAGGAGACATCAGTATGCCATGGGTACTCACAATATTAGTTATCTTGGAAAAATATATTATGGAAATAAAAGTCCAATTATGTCATTTATTGCATTAAATAAATCTATATTGACTAACATAAATGTGGCACATTAGCAGATGCACTTTCTTTCAAACTTTTTAATTCTCTAGGATTTCACTCAAGGGCGTAGTGGGGCCTGGATCTCCAGGACAGAGGAGTCACTGAATGTTGTGGTCAGTTCTTCTCCTTGTGCTGTGAGTCTGTCCTGTGCAATAAAGGTCCCCAGGATGTCCTTTCCTTTTTTCTTTTCTTTTTTTTTGCGGTACGCGGGCCTCTCACTGCTGCGGCCTCTCCCGTTGCGGAGCACAGGCTCCGGACGCGCAGGCTCAGCGGCCACGGCTCACGGGCCCGGCCGCTCCGCGGCACGTGGGATCTTCCCGGACCGGGGCGCGAACCTGCGTCCCCTGCATCGGCAGGCGGACTCTCAACCACTGCGCCACCAGGGAAGCCCGGGATGTCCTTTCTTAAGCATTCCTCTTCTGGGACATCACGAAGGACTCGGGTTCAGGCCCAGCTCTTACAGGAGCACAGGTGTCATCCTTCATTTGTTCATCTGATGAGGTTTTTTTTTTTAATTGGAATATAGTTGATTTACAATGTTGTGTTAGTTTCAGGTGTACAGCACCTGTATGAGTACTTTTGGGGTGCATGCTGTGTGTCAGGTGTTGCACCCTGGGGACACTGGGGTGCACCAGATAGGTAGGGACCCTACTCCCATGGAAGTGACATTCTAATGGGGGTAAAATTAAAAAAGAAACTCTTTTTCTCTGCTACTACTATGCATAGCAACTAAAAGGAAAAAACACTGTTTTTCTTCTACTGCTTACGATGCTTCTGACACCCAACGTGTGGGTTTTTTTCCCCACACCAAACAATTCTCCAATTCTCTGGACACCAACTAGGTATCCTATTACCCAATTCTGACACTAGCCACCTGGGCTTAGTGCAGACTCTACTGGTTGAGGACTCAGTTGAGGACAGTTGAGGACAGACTGGCCCCTCTGCCTGACCAGCTATACGTTGAGGATTCCCACAGGGCCCTCCTTGGGTTCAGTAATTTGCTGGAACCCCTCACAGAACTCAGGACAGTGCTTTACTCACTATGATTTGTCAATTATGAAGCATACAACTCAGGAACAGCCAAATAGAAGAGATGTGTTGACTGACAAAAAATGTACAATGTGAGAGTTGTGAGTTAAGTTTTATTTGAGGCAAAATGAGGACTATAGCCTGGGAGACAGCATTTCAGATAGCTCTTGGAAACTGCTCCAGAGAGGTAGCGGAGAAGGTAAATATATACGTGATTTTGATGAAGGGGGAATACATGCAATCAAGCACATATTTTTTTGCAGAAGGTTTCTGCTAGTCACAAGGAGCAGACGTCACCATGAGGATTTTAGTGCTTTTCTAGATACGAGGAGATCCAAGAATTGGGCTCATAAAATCGTCTCCTGCAAATACGTAACTATCTGAAGACCTGTTCTGCCAGTTTTTCCCAGAGCACAGAGTGCCTCCTTCCTGATCTCCACTCTGAACTCCTTTCAGGGGGTCAGCAGCTGCAGCAGCTTATAATTTGATCCTTGTAGAGGTAGATGGCAAGTGCCAATTTGTAGGTGACAGATGCATAGGGCAAGGGATGTGGGAAGGGGCATGGAGCTTTCATGCCCTCTCTGGGTACACCACCCTCCTAGCACCTCGATGGCTTCACCAACTCCGAAGCTATCCAAACTGGTGTTTAGGATTTTTACGGAGGCTTCATTACCTCCATTGCAATGATTAAGTCATTGGCCATTGCTTATTGAAGTCAATCTCCAGACCCTCTCACCTCCCCAGAAATTGGAGGGGTGGGACTGAAGGTTCCAACCCTCTAATCTTAAGGTTGGTTCCCTTGGCAACCAGCCCCCATCCTTAGGGGTTTTCCCAAAGTCACCTCATTAACATAAACTCGCTAGAGTTGAAAAGGACTTATTATGAATAACAAAAGACATTCCTCTCACCCTTGTCACTCAGGAAATTCCAAGGGTTTTAGGAGCTCTGTGCCAGGAACTTGGAACAAAGACCAAATATATATTTCTTATTATATCACAACATCACGGGGAGACAATGGACAAAAGAAAAATGAGATCATTTCAAATAGCGATATGGGCTATGAAGGGAGTAATGCAGGCTGCCGGGGTGGGGAGTGCCGTGGGCGGGGTTCCTTTACATGGGAAAGTCAGGGAGAATGGTGAGAAGGAGATAGCCAGTAACAGAGCCAAGGGCATGGACTTCCAGGCAGAGGCAATAGCAGGTGCAAAGACCCTGAGTTTAGAGTGAGCTTGTCTTGTTTAAAGAACAGAGTGAGTGCTGATGGGGCAGGAGCAGAGTGTGCTAGGAGAAAAGTGAGAGCTGGGGCAGCGGATCATGAAGGGCCTTACAGATCAAGAAAAGGAGTTTGGGTCTAATTCTGGGTGCGACGGGGACGCCACTGGACTGTTAGACTCAGGAGAGGGAGATGGTCATACTTATATTTTGCCAAGGTCACTAGGGTGCTGGGAGGATAATGCACTGCAGGGGGCTAAGATGGCTGGGGAGAAACGGGGTAGGCAGGTGCAGTCGTTAAGGGCGGGATGTGGGAAGGAGAGAAGTCCACGGTTCGGGATGTACGTGGAGGTCGAGTTGACAGGATACGCTGATGCATTAGAGATGGGGAGACAGGGAGAGAGGAGCCAAGGATGCTTCCAGTGTGTGATCTGAGCATCTGGGTACCATTTCGCGTGCTGAGGAAGAGGGTATGGGAAGGAACAGCTTAAGTAGCAAAGTCAAGACTCGAGGGGCCAGTAGGAATCACTTAGGCTGGTGGTTCTCAAATGTTAGGTGTATTGGAATCACCAAGGATTCTGGTCGCCATCCAGGGTCCTGGACCTTGTCCCCAGGGATTCTGATTCATCAGGTCTGGGTTGGGGTGTCGACATGAGTTTTTTTTGGTGGGGTGGCTTCTGGTGATTCCAATGTACAGCCATGTTGGAGGACGGCTTTTCCAGTCCCCTCATTTTTCAGAGCGGGAAACTGAGGCTGGAGAGGAGACAGGATTTGCAAATTGGTGGCAGACCTAGGATAGAAACATGTTCATCCTGACTCTTGGCTTGGCTATTGGCTCTCCCATGGCTCAGGCTGCCTTTGTCATCAAGAAAGGCATATTCTAGTGCCCCGGGTAGGCAAAGCCCAGACATTCCGGCTCAGCCAAGCTCAGAAATGCTCAGGACAGAGGTGGGGTGTAGGGAGTTTTAGAGTTAGATAGAGGCAGTTAGGGATGGTTCAGCCTTTGGGCACTGCCATCTTGCTGTGCATCCTTGGGCAACTCATGTAACCTCTCTGATCCTTGGCTTCTCTATGTATAATTGGTCATAAGAATGATGCCTTCTTCACAGGGTGTTGTGAGGATCAAATGGGACTCTCACGTGAGGGGCTTAGCACAGCTCTTGACGCGTTGTGAGCCCTAAGTACACATTAGCTGTAATATTGATACAAATTACTGTGGATACCCAGTGGTGACCTGGGGAGGCAGCCCAGAGCAGTGATAGTAGCATGGACTTGGGAATCAGGCAGATCCAGGTTCAAATCCCACTTCTTTGCTGTGGGGCCCTGGGAAGGCATTCTACCTCTCTGAGCCTCTGTAAAATGGGAGGGCAGGTGTTATAATGCCCACATGTAGGGTTTGTTTGTGGATTTAAGAAAAATGTGCATCAGATTTCAGGCTCAGAGTCGGTCTTCAAGGGCTGGGTGTTATTGGAATTATTATGCCAACTTCAAGTCACTGACCCAAATCCCAGTCAGTTGCAACCCCTGTAGAAACCGCCACTGCCACCCCTGTAGAAACCGCCAGTGTCACCTGGGGACTGCCAAACGGGTGGCCGCGGAGGACAGCACTTGCCTGGGGTCTCCTCCCTCCATCTTGCTAACTTGCTGTGTGACCTTGGGTGAGCCCCTCACCCTCTCTGGCCCCTGTTGCCTCATGTGTGAAATGAGGAGGTTAGTCTGGTTAATCTCCAAGGTCTTTTTCAGAGCCTTAAAAAAATCAGTGACTGTAAAGGTCTGTGATTAGTGAGAAACCATCTGCCCCAGGCGAAGACCAGACCCTCCCCAACCTTTGTGTGTGGGGGGAATAAAACAATAAGCAGAAGGCTTAGCAAATTGCCATCTCACAGGCCTTAAAAACGAATATCTGCTTTTGTATCAGCCTTGATTGAGATCCTTATGCTATGGCGGCCGTCCCCGCCATCAATGCCTTAATTAGAAATTAGGACAGTCACATTGGCATAAATTAAATCAGACTAAAGATGATTAACAAAGTAATGCAAGAAATCATTAAATTAAACCATTGTGCCAAGTCCACTGCTGATCTATCACAAATTTGGGCTGCTAATGAGGTCTTAATTAGTAAGTTAGGTCGAAATAATTCATGTCATTCACTTCAAAGACAGCCCTCTTTCTTTCTTTCTTTTTTTTTTTTTCCTCTTTTTGAATCCAGCCCCTAATGTAGATTTCCTGGGCTGCAGAAGGAGGCGGGTGGACATCATCAATAAAAAACAGAATTCTTCAGATTATCAAAACCTGCTTGGCATCCAATGTATTTTTTGGGAGGCTTGTTCTGATGTCAGATTAGGCGGAAGCAGGATGAACAGCTTGCTATCCTAAGATGACAGAATGGCAGAAAGAGATGAAACAGTTTGGAAGTTCATTCCTTCATGATACAGATGGGAGAACTGAGGGCCGGACAAGGTAAGGGTCTTAGAGTGTGTTGGGGGCAGAGCTGGGACCCTGGCATCCTGAGTAAGGATCGGCTTTTTTTTCTATTGCTTTGTGATGTCTCCCCCTTTGTCCAGAAAAAGCAGCAGGTGGAGGAAGCAAGTTCTGAAATGGTTCAGTACTATCCAGTTTAGTCAGTAGGAGTCCCTGCCCCTGTTCGGTAGGAGGCCCTGCCCCTGTTCGGAGATTGACATCTTCGTGGTCTTCCAAGGGACCACTTCAGTGCCTGATCTGTGGCACGCTCTCAGGAGGAATGGCAGTTGTTATAATGGCTAGCGTTTCCTGAGCATGTACTACATGCCCAGCACTGTGATAAGTGGTTTCCATGCCTTTCCTCCTTTCATCTGGAAAGCATTCAGTAAAGTAGACCTTACTGTGTTCCCCATATTATTGATGAGAAAGCCGAGGCTCAGAGAGGTGAATTAACTTGTCCTAGGTCACACAGCTGAGAAGAGACAGAGCTGGAACTTGACTTTAATGCCAGAGTCTGAATGCTTAACTGCTGTGCTCTCCTGCCTCAACAAATAATTGCCGAATGAATGGTGGGGTGGCTGGGGTGGGTGACGTGGGGGCATGTGGTAAGAGTCCGTTGGAAAGGTGATCAGGGAAGAGGGAGCCAGCCACGGATAAATGTGCTAACTCAGCATGGTTTTAGAGCAGAGTGGGGCTGTTGGAAGACCGATGGCTTTGGGGTCAGACCGGTCAGAGTGTGACACCTGGTTCTGCAAACTCCTAGCCATGTGGTCTTAAGCCAATTGCTTCCCATGTCTGAGCTTCAGTTTATTCATCTGTAATATGGATACAATTAATATTTACCTGTGAGGAATCTGTGGGGCTTCAATGAGATTATATGAGGAATATGCTTTGTACATAGTATGTGTTTCATAAATGTTTTCTCCCCTCACCTTCTCAATGGTTGTCTGTTGATTAAGTTAGCTTGTGCTGTGTAACAAACTACATGAAACCCAGTGGCTTAAACCAAGAACAATGTAATTAGCTCAGGATTCTGTGGGCTGGTCATTTGAATTGGGCTCAGCTGGAAAGTTCTTTGGCTGGTGCTAACTGGGCTCACACAAGAGTCATCCATTGATTGCTGGTCAGCAGGACTGCTCCAACATTGGGGTTTGGCTGGCTGTTGGCTGGGGTGCCTGGGCCATGTGTCTCTCATTTCCCAGAAGGCTAGCTTGGGCTTGCACTCTAGGTGGTGAAGAGTTCCCAGTAGAGCAACAGAGGGCAGCCCTATGGCACAAGTGCTCTTTAAACACATTTGCTGAAGTCTCACTGGCTGTGGTGGACTGAATGATGCCCCCTACCCCGCTCCTCAGACCTCCAGGTCCTACTCTCTGGAACCTGTGACTATATTACCTTATATGGCAAAGGGACTTGGCAGGTGGGATTAAGGATCTTGAGATGGGAGGTGATCCTCAATTATGGGCTGGGCCCAAAGTCATCACAAGGGTCTTTATAAGAAGGAAGCAGAGGGATCTACAGAAGGGAGGAAGGTGATGTGGTGATGGGAACAGAGATTAGAGCAATGGACTTTGAAGATGGAGGAAGGGGCCACAAGCCAAGGAATGCC
>NW_006788040.1:1520257-1531701 GCF_000442215.2 Lipotes vexillifer
GGCCACCAGAAGCTGAAAAAAGGAAGAAGGTGGATTATCCCATTAGGACCTCCAGAAGGAGCCAGCCTTGCTGACACCTTGACATTAGCCCTAAGGCTCACTTTAGACGTCTGACCCCCAGAAATGTAAGAGGATAAACATGCATTATTTAAAGCCACTAAGTTTGTGATAATTTACACACTTACAGCAGCCATGGGAAGCTAGCACTGGCCAAAGCAAGCCCAGATTTAAGGGGTGGTGAAATAGACCCCAGTTCTTGATGGGAACTGCAAAGTCCCTTTATAAAGGGTGTACATTTAGGATGGGAAGGATTTTTGGTCATTTTTTGCATTCTGCTACATCTGTGAACATGTCGCTTCAGCCCAGTAATTTAAAAATAATAATAGTATTAATAATAATAATGTATATTTAGTGAGCATTTTCTAGAAGCCAGGCAGTGCAAGCACATGGCATGCCTTATTTTTATCCTTTACCCGTATTGTGGTAAAATATTCATAATATAAAATTTCCCATTTTAACCATTTTTAGGTGTACAGTTTAATAGCATTAAGTTCATTCACGAAGTTGTGTAACCATCACCGCTATTTCCAGTTTCTTTTCATCATCCCAAACAGAAATTCTGTAACCACTAATCAGTAACCCTCCATTCCATCCTCCCTGTCCTTCTGTGTCTGGCTTATTTCACTTAGCAGAATGCCTTCAAGGCTCATCTGTGTGGCAGCATGTGTCAGAATCAAATCCTCGCAACCGCCCTCGGGGGCAGCTGAGGCTCAGGGAGGTGCCATGACTTGTCCAAGGCCACACAGCTGGTAAGTGGTGGTGTCAGGGCCTGAACTCGGATCTCCTGGATTCTAGGTGTGCAGGTTGACCTCCTTTCACTTCTCCATCCTGCCTCTTGTGGCAGGTACTGGGCCTCCTGGGTCTTGGTACCCACAACCCAACCACAGCTCAATAAAATTTCCCTCCCCCCCGACCCCCCAACCCCTCCTTCCCACCACCATGCTGCCCGAAGCCATCCATTTGTTTCCCACGGCCGAGATGGTGCCCCACCCAGCCAGGGCCAAAATGATCACTTCTTCATTGATTCCCTGTCAATTAATTAAAAAATCCATCCTGAGGATTCAGAAGGAAATAAATAAATTAGTCCTGGAACAGGAGTGGAAGTGAGGTGGTGGTGGA
The DNA here is from genome assembly GCF_000442215.2 of Lipotes vexillifer. Classification (NCBI taxonomy): domain Eukaryota; kingdom Metazoa; phylum Chordata; class Mammalia; order Artiodactyla; family Lipotidae; genus Lipotes; species Lipotes vexillifer. The sequence continues at coordinate 1,521,437 of NW_006788040.1, forward strand.
GGGAGCAGATGGGGAGGTTCAGCTCCAAGGATCCAACTCTGCCATGCTACTTGCACAACTTGTGGGGGACCCAGGAGCCCCCCCAGACCCTTTGCAGATGGGCAGGGGCCAACGACCTGGTGCTTGTATTATTATGAACATCCTTAATAATACCTATGTTTTATTGGGCATTCCTCTGTGATGGGCATTTCAAATATGTTCCATATACGTTATCTCATTAACACCTCATTGCGTCTCTGTGAGCCAGCTGAGGAAACTGAAGCTCAGAGAGGTTGGGTGATTTGTCTGAAGCCACACAGCACCTCTTTGGGGGTGCATATTCTGATTTGCCCATTGTAGTGCTATGAGTGGAAAGGGCATGGGGTGGGATTCTGTGCCTTGGAGGTAGTCTGGGGAATTGTCTCCAAGGGGGATGACTTGGATGTTGAACTCCTGGGATGTTATTTAGAGCTGGAGACCTTACCAGATCATTTGCTTTGTTGACTTTCAAACTATTTTTAGCCTGCAGATTCCAGTGTTGAAGTGAAATCTTATGTAGATTTATGAAAGGAAAAAAACAAAAATAATGCTGCTTGGATGAATAGTAATAATAATATAAACAATAATAATAGATGGCTCTGAGGTGCTGGAGCTGGCTCACACCAGTTCACAAGAGCCGATTGTTAATTATTCAGGAGTTTTCTAAGCCACTTGTTAAACCATCGGCTTGAAATTAGTTGTGATGGGAATATTTGCACCATGGAAATTGGCCAGCGTGAGAAATGAGGGCTCCTCCATCCACTCCCCAGATCTGGATATCTGGGATGAAAGCCACGTGCCCCGCGTTTGATGCCATTTTACTGTTTTATCAGCTCTGTCTCCAGTCTCAGCTCCTCGACTGGGCTGTGGGTCTGAAAAGCCCCGACTCCACCTCTCAGGGAGGATGTTAGGTGAGATAGGCCACCTGTCAGAAAAAGATTGATCTGGAACTTGGGGCGAGGGAGAGGCAGAGCCAGACACTGGGACCTGCTCAGTCTATTTCCCTCCAGTGGGGCCGTGTGTGCGTAGGGGTGTGTGTGTGTGTGTGTGTGTGTGTGTGTGTGTGTGTATGTGTGTGTGTGTGTGTGTGCGCGCGCACCTGTGTAATGATGGAACAAAGGTTACCCTCCCCCTCTCTCCATCTTTGCCTGTCCACAGTACTACGGGTACCACATTAAATGAGGTCCAGTAAGCCCAGAGGGCACCCACACACAGCTGGCCATACTTACACAGCTTTCCTTCTGGGGATTTGTTGTTTTAATTTCCCCCAAAACAAGCAGTTTTAGGTGAGAAGAGTGATGTCCCGTGCACCCCATCAAAGGTGCTGAGGCAGACTTCTTTATTTCGTGTGTGCGGCAGAGGCTTATAGTCACCCAATAGGCAACTGCTGAAAGCCTACAATACACTCATTCATTCATTCACTCACTCATTCATTTATTCATCTATCAGCATCTGTGTTTATTGACCCCTTGATGAAAGGCCAGGCCCCATGCTAAAGCTGTGGGGATTCAGAGAAATATAATACCTGAGCCCCCACCTACAAAACTCATTGTAAGGGGGACAGATGTCACACTATGGGCCAATTAGTTCTGTGCTGGTTCTTATCAGAGGCATGTACAAATAACTGTACATGAAGGGGCAAAGCAAAAGCTTCCCTGCCGGTGGGGCATTTGACTTCGGCTCTGAGGGATGCCTAGGAGTTCACCAGGCAGAGAAAGGCATTGCAGGCAGTGGGAATACCACAAGAGATGTAGAGGAGGAAGTCTGTGTCCAGAGCGGAAGTGTTGTTTGACTAGCACATGGGATATCTTTGAGGGTATACCTGCATGTGTGTGTGTGTGTGTGTGTGTGTGTGTGTGTGTGTGTGTGTGTGTGTTTGTGTGTGTGTGTGTGGGTGCTAATAATGAGGTGGAAAGCTGAAAAGGTAGGTTGGGGCAGATTACTAAGAACCTTGAATGCCATGCTCAGGACGTTAAATTTTGCTTAGCTGGCACAAGGGTGGGGGAAGCAGAGATTTTTATATAAAGGAGGAAATATCAGATCCATGTATTTTAAAAAATGATGTTAAATAAATTAGGGATCATGCTCCCTTCAAGGTGTTATAGAGACTGAGTGTATGAGTACAGCTGCATCTCTGCCACCATGAAACACAGCTAGCTGGGACTCTAGCAGCTCTGAGACTCAATTTAAGTCCTGCCTCTTCCAGGCAGCCTCTCTTGATCACTCCTCCTCCAGATGGTATGGTTGGCTGGTAGGAGCATTTGGGTGTCAGCCACATCTGGATTTAAATTTGAGGCCCATATTTGACCAGCTCCGGCTCTTGAGAAGACATTTTATTCCTAAGAGTCTCACTGTTTCCTCTGAGAGAGGGGCATGATAATGATTATGATAGTAGCCTGGTAGGACTGTTGGGAAAATCAAATGAGATCACGGACGGGGAGGTGCCTACTGCTGAGTCTCCTCCCTGATAAGAGGGGTCGGGAAATGAGTCTGCCTTTCCCTGACCGCTCAACTCAGATGCTCTGGAAGGGTCTGGCCCATTTCCCCCTCCCTCCCAGAGATGTCCACTCTGACACTGTTAGTTTTATTTCTAGAACACAGGATCAGGGACAAAGCGAACCCTCTTAGTGCCAGGAGTGCTCATAAATTCTGGGGAGATGAGAATATTTTAATACAAACCAAAGAATCTCAAGGACAAAGAACTGTTCTGAGAATGTGTTTTTTTCCCCCTTTCTCACCCTTTCTGTTCCCCTGATATTTGGAGCTGAGAAGACTCCTTGGGGAATTTATAACAAGTGGAATATTTAAGGATAGGGAGCCAGAGGTCTCTCTGGCGTTCTCTTTTCAAGGGAAGTCACCTCGGAGTGTCTGGTACGTGCATGAGTGACATGAAAAGAAGGCTGTGCGTGGAGAAGCGGAGGATATGCCAAGAATTGTCAATTATGAAAAAAAAAAATTGCTTGTCCAAAAGAGTGATGTGTTTGGCTTTATTCCCCAGATGGAGTTCAGCATTCTGGTTGGGACCCTTGCCACACTGTGAGTTTTCCGGAAGTGCCTTGGGGCTTGGCTTCTCTGAACCACCTGTGATGACAGGTCACTTGGTCAGCTGGGGGGTCACTTTCCACCTGCTCCACCAGCGACAGCTGTGGGATTTGTGCTTTGATCTGTCTTGAAGAGACCCTGATATTTTGAGTCCTTGGGTTGGGAGATAGTTTCCAGGAGTGATCTGGACTGGTGGTGTGTTACACCCAGTGCTAAGCATCTCAAAGCTGTTCAACGAGTGTATCGTTGTCCACTGCCATAATGATGCTGTGTAATAAACAGCAACACAGTCTCAGGAACATATGCCAATACACTTTTCTTTTCTTTTTTTTTTTTTAAGGGAATTTATTTATTTTTATTTATTTATTTTTGGCTGTGTTGGGTCTTCGTTTCTGTGCGAGGGGCTTCTCCAGTTGCGGTAAGCGGAGGCCACTCTTCATCGCGGTGCGCGGGCCTCTCCCTATCGCGGCTTCTCCCGTTGCGGAGCACAGGCTCCAGATGCGCAGGCTCAGCGGCCATGGCTCATGGGCCCAGCCGTTCCATGGCATGTGGGATCCTCCCAGACCAGGGCTCGAACCCGTGTCCCCTGCATCGGCAGGCGGACTCCCAACCACTGTGCCACCAGGGAAGCCCCTTGTTTTCTTATTTTTCTTCCCCCCCTTTTTTTTTTTTTTTTTTTGCCCAGCTGGGCTTTCTCACCTAAGCTGGTGAGGTGGCTGGAGGCTGGCTGGTCTAGGATGGCCTCACTCTCAAGTTCTACGGTTGAATGGCTGTTGGCTGGGGTGATGGAGGTGAGTGGGCCACATGTCTTGTGCCCTCCAGCAGGCTAGCTTGGACTTGCTTGCCTGGGGGCTGGCAGGGTTCTAAGGAGGGAGAGTGGAAGCTCCAGTGCTTCTTAAGGCTCAGAACTGGCATGGTGTTACTTCCACCACATTTTATTGGCCGAAGCGAATTACATGGCCAGTCCAGACTCTAGAGGTGGGGAGAAGTTTCATCCTCTGATGGGAAGAGTTTCAAAGTCACATTGCAAAGGGTGTGGATTCAGGGAGGGCAGAGAATTGGGGCCTTTTTGCAAACCATCTACCATAATGGATGAGCAGAAATAGTGAGTTTCACTTACAGTTATTACTGGCATCTCTATGCTGGGTCCTCTGTAGGATGCTGGGATAAGAAGTGAATATGAGATTTTTTCATTTCACATTCTGAGGGCAAGAAACAGACATAGATACAGACGATTATGACCCAGTGATACAGATGATTATGACCCAGTGTAAGTGCTGCAATGCGTGAAGCTAAGGCAGTGGGGGGAGCCCCGAAGAGGCACCAAACACTCCTTGGAGATCAAGGAAGGCTTCCTGGAGGAGGTCACTCTTGATGTGGGTTTTCATGTTTGAGCAGCAGCTCACAGGGTGAAGGAGGTGCTGAACAGGGTGATGGGAAGTGGAGAAGCCATCTAGGAGGAGGTATGTGCAAAGCCATGAGCGTGAGGGAGGAGCTGGGGGTGAGGCCTCAGTCACGATGGCTGGTAGTGGGTGAGGACAGAGGCAGTGTAAGGTGAGGCTGATGTGGAAGCAGTGACCCCTCAGGCAGGACCTCCAACCTGGCTCTTAGGGCAGCAGGAGCCTTGAAAGGTTTCAGGAAGCAGAGTGACATATCACTGGGTGTTTTTAAAGCATCCTTCTGGCTGCTGTATGGGGACGATTTCGAGAGTGAGACCGAGGGCAGAGGGGAGGCCTGGGATGTGTGTGACCTGGTTAGGGCATGATGCCCGTTGACAGGAGATGATCACCCAGAGTGGGGTTTGGAGGGAAGTTCTGATAAGGGGGTGCAGAAAAGGATGAGCAGAGCATTGTTAATAACAGTGGAAACCCTCCACTCACCCATCTCCCCCCAACACTGAGCATTGGCTGTGCGCCTGGTCTTGTGTGGGTGCTGGGGTCTCAAATCAGGTATAATTTCTGCCCCTGAAGACCTCACTGGGTCTCAGAGATACGCTTCTGCTCCCTTGCTTTCCAGAGTCTGCAGATAGGGCTAGGAACTGCCCCACTCCCACAGCCCACCACTCCCAGCCCTGTGGACCCCATCACCCCATTTCATTTCCTTCTCAGCAGTTAGGTACAGTAAGTCCCCTACATATGAACCTTCAAGTTGTGAACTTCCAAAGATGCAAACATGCATTCCATCGACGTCAGGCATAAATGAAATTGCAGCTTGCCCTCCATCTCTTATTGCTGACGATCCTTCAGCTCTACCATCTCCCACCTCCTCTCCCTCCTCCAGTCAGTAACTCCTCTTGCCTGGTCACTCGATGCCAGTGCCTGTATGCCAGCTCTTGTACTGTACTACTGTACTTTACAAGGTACTGTACTGTAAGATTAAAAATGTTTTCTTTAGTTTTTGTGTTTGTTTTTATGTATTGTTTGTGTGAAAAGTATTATAAACCTATTATGGTACAGTACTATATAGCTGATTGTGTAAGTTGGGTACCCAGGCTAACTTTGTTGGACTTAACGAAAAAATTGGACTTACGAACATGCTCTCGGAATGGGACTTGTTCATATGTAGGGGACTTACTGTACACGTGAAGTTGTCCTGGTTCTCTCTTTATTCACTCAAGCGCTCTCTGCCTCCCCCACTCTGAGATAGTGAGCTCCATCAAAGCATCTTTTTTGTTCAGGTCTGTATCTTTAGTACCCAGCTTGGTCCCTGGGCATAGTGGGTATACAGACTGCCTTAGCTGAATCATTGACAGGCCAGCTCACTGTGAGATGCTGAGCAAGCCATTTGCCTGCTCTGAGCCTCAGTTTGCACATCTGTAAATTAGGGATGTTGTACAACAGCCCATCTTCCCACTATTTTCTGAGCTGCTACTCTGGGGCCAGACTGTGTGTTGGGTGCTGGGTACACAGGGATGATTCTGGCCTGTGGATTTTCTTGCCTGTGGACAATGTCTGGACTTTGCACCTTCTAAGGTGGCTGTGAGGATGGATTAGGAAAAGGACGTAAAGCAGGTGGCAAGAAACTCTACAAACAGGAGACATTTTAGTCCTACTTCATGTTCTCCATCTTCTAGGCTTTTCAAAGCTTTCTCCACCCCAACGGGGACGCCCAAGGTCACCTGTGCTCATGAGGAAGGTGGTGTAAAAATCGACACCTGGAATTATGTTCCAAGCAGTATTATTTATGCTCTGCTCCCCCACCTTCCTTATCTGTATCCAGGTGCTTTTTAAAAGGATGCCAGATACCCACATTCTCCCTGGAGCTTTGCTTCCGAGTCTCTTTGTTTGAATCCAGGGGAACTAGCCAGACATGAAGCCATCGAAACCAAAGTGGCCCAAGATGTTCAACTGGCCTGAATTAGCCAGAAAATAAATATTTCCTGGCCGTCAAAAGGGCTCCGTCGGACCCAGGGTCCTGAAACCTCCATCCCTCCCCTCCCCAGGAAGAGGAAGGAGCAGCTGGCTCGGGTCACTCTCCCAAATTCCTAGCCCAGCAGTGGTTAAAATGTGATCCCTTTTATTCAAGTAATAGAGATGAAGTTCCTGGGCCTTCAAGGAGCATCAATCCTGAGATTTATTAACCAATTTAAAATACTATTGTCTTTCACTTCAGAGCAAGATTGAGGGGTGTTGTTGGAGGAATGTAAAGGCAGAGTGACTGAGCCTCAGAGCCAGGAGGTGTCTGTACCTGGGACTCAATAGATATTCATGAACATTCCTGTATTTAGTGAAGGAAATAACTTAATACCGACAGTGCGATGGAATAATAGCTATTTCCTGGCTGACTTGCAGGCCTCAGAAAATGAGATTGTGGCGGCTTCATTTTTCTTGTCTTTTCCCGCGCGCTCCCTGCCAGAGAAGGCGGCCACCGCTGGGATTCTTTCTGCATTTCCAATGAGCTGGGGCCTGCAGCCCCCTCCCAGCCCTGGTGCTTCCCTTTTTACCCCCTCCCCCTGCCATGACCTTGGCCTGGGCTTCCTCGAGAGGTCACCCTGTGCCTTGTTGTAGTAGTCCAGACTGGGATTAAAGTCGTTCAAGCTTTATTCAGGTGGAGGGGCAGGCAGATTGGTTCACTGGTTTGAATATTTGTTCATTCATTCATTCATTCATTCCATATTCACTGAGTGTCTACTATGCACTGGATGCTGAGGACACATATAGGACTGCCCTCAGATCCTTCCCCCTTGGAGCTCACAGGGCATTGATGGAGGTGCAGAGAAAAGCATTCCAGGGCCCCCAAGAGCTGTCCACACAAGGTCCAGTGATGGTCACAGAAAAGTGGGTCCCTGATACCTCAAGGGACAGATGGTCAGTAATGGCTTTGTAAACCATTTGCTTCTTAAAAATTTCCTCTCGTATGACTCATTGAGTGACCTCCTGCCAAGCACTTTATAAGTATTATTTCATTTGAACCTCACAGCAGCTTCATGAAGTGGACTATCATTCTTCCCATTTTATAGGTGAAACACTGAGGTTCAGCCAGACGAATTGGCTTCCCCCAGGTCATGCAGCTAGGAAGTGGCAGAAACAGAACTGGAACCCAGGTTTCCAGGCTCTGCACTGTCTCACTGTCCTGTTGCCCAGGTGTGGGTGTGGGGAGGGCATTCCAGGGGGTGGGAACAGCCCGGATAAAAGTTTAGAGATGTGAAATGACCTGATGCTTTTTGGGAGCCATGAGATGTGGCTTAGGGCTTGAGGGTGAGATGGGAGTGGGTATTGGAGCAGGGGTGGGGTGGGGACAGGTGTAGGGAGTGAGGGGCCGGGGGCATCCTGGGGAGCTTGGAGCTTAACTTGTGGGCAAAGAGGAGAAAATGAATGATTTCAGCCTAGGGGGTGGAGGGCTCTATGTGGGATGTATCCTGCTTGACCCTCCAGACTGAGCTCCATCCTTCACCATCCTGCCCTGAGCCCAGGAGGCTGACCTGATTGGACACATCGACATGTTCCCATGCCCTGTGGCCCTGGCTGCGTTCAGCCAGTGAAGAGACTGGCAGGAGATGAGGGGATGGGAGGACAGGAAGGTTGGGTGTTTATCCACCTGGCCTCCTTGTGCTGACTGTGGCCTTTGAAGGTCATCAAGGGGGGTTGCTCTAACGCCACTCTCTTATTCCCTTTCCAGCATTAATGACCACCGAGGCCAAAGGCTTTATTAACGTGCTTGTTCATTTATTGTGTTTTGCAGGCTCCTTCAGGGCAGAGACCACGTCTGTAGTGGTACCTTGGGCTAACATCATGAAGTGATTATTATGCACTGTACCATCTTCTAAAAACTTTCCCTGGATTAACTGTCTGAATTCTGACAACCCAGTTACTCCCATTTTATCGATGGCACACAGAGGTAAAGTCATGTTCCCAAGTTCACACAGCTAGCAAGTACCCACACTGTTATTTGAATCCAGACCATGCCTAACTCAGAGTAGGCGGTCCATAAATGTTTACTGCAAGAATAAAGGTATGGGTTTTGTTAGAAAAGAGCTAGACTGTGGACTGATTGCTTGATTGTCAAACCTTGTGGTTCATCAAGTTACCAGAGTTCAAGCCAAGCTAATCAAGTACAGGTCAAACTGATCAAGTGCCCCCTTGGGGTCCCAGCCTGTGACCAGATCTGACCTCCAGCTCCCCAAACACATACAGCTGCAGGACTGCATCATAGCGTTCCTGGGCTCTGTGCACTTTTGCCTTTGTGGGCCCCTTCCTCCATTAAAAAAATAATTAAAATTATATTTACGACTGTTGGTACGAGAAGGAACATTATTCAGGCTGGATTGTATTACAGTTTGTCTTTTGATTTTAAAAGAAGTTAAACATTTTCATGGGCCCCTAAAATATCATGGTCCCTAAACATTCCACCTTCTGTGCATAGTGGAGAAGTCAGGCCTGAGTGACTGAGCTCACAATCCTGTTCTGGGCTCAGAGCATTCGTCACTGAATTTAAAATGCACACAAGCGTTCGTAGAGGGCGTGATTATGTCCATTAGAGAGATGGGAAAACTGAGACTCGGAGAAGTTGGCCAGCTCACCCAGGAGCACAGAGTGAGTCCGTGGCGAAGCTCGCGTCTGAGAGTTTGCCATGTCATCAGAGGAAGTTCCAACAAGGGCACTCTTGGGCTGTGCTGAGGATGACATCCACGTGGCAGTGAATTTGTCACAGTGTCAAGATAAATGTGGGACTGGCACAGGGATGGCCGACGGAACAGAGAGATTTGGGAGACTCAGAAGGATTCTTGCTTGACTTATGGCCCCAGAGTGGTGGGGGGCAGAGGAAGGGCCAGCTCCTTGTCCTTAGACTTGAACTTCTGGACGAAGCTGGTGGCCTTTGAGTCTGTGACTCTGTTGGGGTGGAGACTGGGCTATTTATAGGCTGGGAATGATCCCTCCCAGCTCCGAATGCAGGTGGTCAGTGATCAGGTTGCTGCTCTGTAATGAGCTCAGTGGGAAGTTAATAAACGCCATTATACTCAGAGAGCAATTGCAGACTTGAGCATGAAATAAGAGAAATAGCCAAGGGGCGGCAGGACCCCTGAGCTGAGGAACAGCTGCGATGAGCACACCCTCCCCCCGCCCCGCACCATGTCAGACAGTCTCCGCTTCCTGCAATGGCTCAGCTGTTCCCTGGTGTGTGACCTTGGGCGTGTGGCTTCACTGTCTCACGGCTGCCTCCTCTGTACATTGGGGCTAATGGGAATTAAACAGCTATGGCACCGACATCATGGGCACGCTAAGATGCTGAAGCCGGGCATCCTGTTGAGGGCCAATGCACAGGGCTGCTCTAAACAGCTCAGAGCCAGGAGCTCTTCCGCTACAAGTGAAGGACTGGGGGTTTGCTGATTCAGCCCCCAGGTATTTACTGAGTTCCTGCGATGTACTGGGTTCTCAACTGGGTGCTGCATCAGACAGGTCCCCTGGGCCTTAGGTTCAAGAGGAAGGAGACAGAAAATAACACATAAACAAGGATTATACAGTATGTCAGAGAGAGGCAGTGAAGGAGGGCAGGGGAGGAGTGGGGGGCTGCTCTTTTACTGAGGGGGTCAAGGAAGGATGCTCTGGTAAGGTTACATGTGCACAGAGTCCTAAAGACAGTGAGGGGACAAGCCATGGAAAGAGCTGGGGGAAAAGCACTCCAGGTGGACGGACCAGCAAGAGCAAAGGCCCTGAGGTGGGAAGGTGAGGCTGGGTTTGAGGAAGGAGGAGGCCAGGGTGGCCAGA
>NW_006788040.1:1532305-1546042 GCF_000442215.2 Lipotes vexillifer
GGGGGGGGGGGGGGGGGGAGAACTGAGGCCAGAGAGGTCATGGGGGCCAGGTTGGGTGGGGACTTTGTTAGGACTCTCCTTGGGGGGAAGGGCTTGTGGCCGCGGTGTTGTCACTGGCCAGCGGCCCTTAGCTGTCAGCCCCAGGGATGGCGCAGCTGCAGGGAGCCACCTTGCCCGTCCAGTAATTGACAACGGTAGGGGTGTGACGGCCGGGCCACTTCCGCCTGACGTGGGCTAACTCCCATGGGCCTTTCTGGCTCCGGGGCTCTCCTGGGCCTGCCTCTCCACCTGACTCATCCCTCTGCCCAGGCTTCCCTGCCCTCCCCTTCCAGCGGCGTTGATCCCGCCGGGTGCATGCTTCACCCCATCTCAGTTTCTCCTTTTAGAAAATGGCATTGATGACCCCAAAGATTCTTCCATCTGAACCTTCTGGATCGTGTGATAAAAGGCTGTTCTGGCCGGGGTGTGGGGTGGCTTTTCATGCCTTTGCTTGAAATCCAACCTGCTACAGCCTTGTAGGGAATTTTAAGGACTCAGGCTTTTAGTGAGATGGAGAATGCTTGGAAGGTTGGGCTCCCAGGAGGGATGTGACCTGATCTGCCTTTTGGAAGGATCACCCCGGCTGCGGCCAGGGTTGGGAGGCTTGTGGTGGCTCAGGTGTAAGGTGACAAGTCCCCTTTCTAGTCTCACAGCCAGAAATACGATCACTGTGATTGTCATTACTGCTGTGACCGCTGATAATCCAGGCAGACAGGGGACAAAAGTCCCGGTAAATAGGGGAGGAAAAAAATCACTTCTGAGTGTTGCTCAGAGGGGTCTTCTGGGGCATAATCTTCCCAGGACTCTTGGGATCCCCATTACCCCGAATTTAGTTGGGGTTCACTCTTCACCTATACCTCTTGTGTGCCAGGTCTGTCCTGGGTGTCGGGGATAGAGTTTTGACCAGAGTCAGATGATTTTATGATTTACTGGGGGAGACAGACAAGTGGATGGCAGATTGCAACCCAGTGAAAAGTGATCTGATGGGGAATAGAGGGGCCTAGGATGCATTCGGGAGGCTCCGAAATTAATTTAGGGCGTGGTGCAAGGAAAGAGGGGAGATGTCCTAGCAGGAACGGAAGCATGAGTAGGAGTTAGCCAGGGAGGGGACAGCATGGGCACAGGCCTGGAGGTGAGGGAGATTGGGATGGCTCCTAGTTAGGACCTTATCCTCTTAGTCAAGGCTGTCCTGCTTCAATGTCACAGCTACTCACATAAGAATTTGTGGCCATAGCTCTCCCTCTCATGGCTAAAAAGGTGCCCAGAGAGTCCCCCTTACCCCCAGGATGGCCTTTATCACACAGTCTGGAATGTTGAGATGGAATCACCCTTGGGGTCATCAATTCTGTTTTCTAAATCGAGAAACTGAGTCCCAGACAAGAAAAAGTGATTCGACCAAGGATGCACTGCAAAGCTGGGCCTTGGTGTGGGACTCGGGCTCTTTGCTGCCTTACACGTTGAGGGTTTGTCCCTAAAGCTTTGCCCTGTGGTTTGAGCGAGCAGCTAAAACTTGGCTGAAGCCCCCAGCATGGGCTTGGCACATAGTAGATGTGCAGTTAATATCATTCTCTTTCCGTCCATGTGTCCTAGCTCTGCCACCACTCCCTGGCTGTGCAACCTTTGGATAAGACCTCACCCTCTCTGGGCCTCATGTGCTTGATGGGAAGGTGGGATGGAAAACCACCTGGGGTATCTTCCAGGGTTAACCTTCTGAGAATAGAAAGGGATGGACAATCATTTGGCTAGCAGGATAGTTGCATGATTCCATTTCTGCTAAGATTTTCTGCCTCTCAGAGCAGCCTCTGGGATGTTTTACTTTGCCACAGGCCTGGGGTGCAAATTGGAAACAGAGGCAGGGGGTCCAAAGGGGAGAATCCACAAAAGGCCGAGGCGGCCCCACGGTGTGTGTTTGCATTTGCGTTTCGTCCCTACAGAAGGCTTATTTCCAAGCCAGCAGCTGCCCATCCCCTTTGAAGAGCCTTCACGGCAGCCGCCATCCATCACCCGCTTGGCATGACTGTTAAGTACCAGTGCTCAGCGCCGAGCGCTGAGGGACGGAACTCCAAGAGGGGTCAGCCCAGGGCCAGGGAATTAGAAAGAGGCAATCGAAGCAGAGGGGCTGGAGCAAACTGGTTAACACGCAGGCTTTGAGTGAGGAGGCTCTGGGTCACATCCCCGTGTGGTGGGCTATTGCTGCTCGGCTGCCTCATTCTGCTCTGTGGGGTTTGAGAACAGATTCTTGGTCTTCCTTTGTGAGAATGTACCTTTCCTACACCCTAAACCCCTCCCAGCCTCAGAAGTGGGCATGCAATCCTGGTTCGGACAATAGTACCTTCCAATCCTTCTGACCACAGAGAGCAGGTTAGATGGCCACACAACCCTCCAGGTTGGTCCAATGATACTTGCATTTCGATGGTGGTGCTGAGTTGGTTTGGGGTACACCTAGAGCTGCTTTTGGCCATCTTACCTCCATGAGGGAGAATTCCCCTGGGAGTAAAACTATCACAAAAGAAAGCACATCAAGAGATGGAGAAAGACAGATACACGAGTGCCTAGATCCAGCCATGCCTGATGCTGTTACCTTAGATTTTTCTGCTACATGAGCCTATAAATTCCTTTCATTGGCTTAAAGATTTTTGTTTTTAATTGGAAAGAGTAGCCATGGGTTCCCACTATTACACTCATTAGGCATATGATTTCACCTCTCTGGACCTCAGGTTTTTTACCTGTAAAATGGGGGTGACAATAATACCAGGTAGTTAATATTTAGGTTAAATGAAATAATGTATGTAAAGCACTCATCACAGTGTCTGACTGTAATAAATGCTCAATTCAGCTATAATTAAGCCATCCCCATCCTGTTAGGGTCCACAGAGCCCTTTCTTGGCCTCTTGTTCTCATGTGAAGGGTTCCTGTGAGGCTTAAACAAGGTGTTATGAATGCAAAATGCCTACCATGTAGTCTGGCACATTCAGGTACGGCTGTTCAGTGGTTTTCTGGTGAGCAGGTTATGGAAGCCCTGAAGAACTGAAGAACAGGTGAATTGCGAGTACTGCAGAGCCAAGAATGGAAGGCAGGGAGAGGTGGTCTAAATAGGACAAACCATCCACCTTGGGGACATCCTATGGGTCCCAGGAGCACACTCCCCTCTCATTACCCGAGCTATATGCTCTAGCGGTTCTCCCTATGAGGGGTGCATGGGTCCTTCTGTTGTGGTGGGCTATGTGGGTGGTCTTGTAGGCTTGATTGGCCCCTGGTCCAGTTGGTTGCCAGGCCCTGCCTTGTGTGGAGGCTGCCGGCCACTGGTTGGCAAGGCTGGGTCTCGAGGTGGCTGACTACAGAACCCTAGGGGACCCCGGGGCTAGTACTGGCTCACAGGTGGGCGGAGTCAGGGTCCAGAAGACTCTAAGGCTGTTGCCCCCCACTGGTGGGTGAAGCCAGGTCCTGGGGGGCTAGTGCCGGATACTGGCAGGCAGAGCTGGGTCCTGGAGTCTGGCTGCAGGGCCCAGGGGTCCCAGAGCTGGTGTCAGCTCACAGGTGAGGGGGGGCAGTTCCTGACACAGTTGGGTACAGAGTCTGGGGTGTCCTGAAGCTTGTGTTGGCCTGCTAGTGGGCAGGGTTGGGGCCTAGCTGGTCCCAGGGAAGGGTCTGGCTTGCTGTCAACCGGCTGGGTCCGCAGGCTGGGGGGTTGCGGTTTTCTTTCATGTTAGGTCCGCCCCAGGTGGGTGGGGCTGGTCCAGAGGCTCCCCGGGGCGGAGCCTGGCGCAGGGGATTCTGGGGCTGTGGGCGGAGCTGAGTTCTGGGCCCTCTGGCGGGCTGCGATCCGTCCAGAGGCCTCTGTGAGCTGAGGGGGTGTTAGGTCAGCCTGACTGCTGGTGGGTGGGGCTGTGTCCCCGCCCAGTTAGTTGCTTGGCCTGAGGCGTCCCAGCACTGGCCCCAGCAGGCTGTCGGGTGAGGCCAGGTCTTGTCGCTAAGGAGCTGGAGGCCGGCATCAGCCTCCCTCAGTGGAAGGAGCTCCCAAATATGGCTGCTGCCAGGATGAGCCCCAGTCTCCCCGCCTCACCCGGGGACCTTCCAAGACCTGCAGGTAGGTCTGGCCGAGGCTCCTATCAAATGACTGCTTCTGCCCCGTGTCCTGGAGCGCGTGAGATTTTGTGTGGGCCCTTTAAGCCCTTTAGGAGTGAAGCCTCTCTTTCCCCCGGCCCCCTGGGACTCCTGAAATGAAGGCCCGCCCGCCTTCAAAGCCAAATGCTCTGGGGGCTCGTCTTCCCTGTGTAGGACCCCGGGCTGGGGATCCCGACGTGGGGCTCAGAGGTCTCACCCCTGTGGGAGAACCTCTGTGGAGTAATTATTCTCCGGTGTGTGGGTCGCCCACCTGGGGGTATGGGATTTGGCTATATCACGAGGCTACCCCTCCTGTCCGTCTCGCTGTGGTTCCTTCTTTAGTGGTGGAAGATCTTTTCTGGTAGGTTCTGGTCTTTTTCATCGATGGTTGTTCTGCACACAGTTGTGATTTTGGTGTGCTCCTGAGAGGAGGTGAGCGCAAGATATTTCTACCCGGCCACCATGGCTGATCTCTCTTATAACGCTTTGATGGTTAATTTTATGTGTTAACTTGATGAGATCACAGAGGGTCCAGACATTTGGTCAGACATTCTGGGTGTGTCTGTGAGGATGTTTCTGAAATTCCAAAACCGATGATAAGTGCAGTTGCTCTCGCCAGAATAATGGTGGTGCCAATAATGCTGCAGAAACTTCATGTTTTTTACTTTGTTTTCATCAAGGCCCATCTGCCTCTCTTTAGAACATTTGTTAAGGAGAAATGCAGCATATATCCGAAAAAAGGGTATATATCTAAAAAAAACGCCACTAATACGAAAAGGTACATGCACCCCTATGTTCATAGCAGCATTATTTGCAATTGCCGAGGTATGAAGCAACCTAAGGGTTCATCAACAGATGAATGGATAGAGGATGTGGTGTATATATACAGTGGACTACAGCCATATAAAAGAATGAAATATTGCCATTTGCAGCAACATGGATGGACCTAGAGATTATCATACTGAATGAAGTAAGTCAGACAGAGAAAGACAAATATTATATGATATCACATATATGTGGAATCTAAAAATACAACAAATTAGTGAATATAACAAAAAAGAAGCAGAGTCATAGAGAACAAACTGGCAGTTACCAGTGGGGAGAAGAGGGGTAATATAGGCGTGGGGGAGTAAGAGGTACAAACTATTCAGTATAAAATAATCTACAGGGATATACTGTACAACATGGGAAATATAGCCAATATTTTATAATAATTGTAAATGGAGTATAACCTTTAAAAATTGTGACTCACTATATTGTACATCTGTAACTTATATAGTACTATACAGCAAATATATTTCAATAAAAAATAAAATAAAATTATACTAAAAAATAAAAAATGTAAGAAAAGCATTACAGGACTTACAAATACGATTAAAACAGTTTTGCCCTTGAAAAGCTTACAAATTAGTGCCAGAGATAGACTAGAGAAAAAAAAAAGTGTTCTTTGTCAATGTTATTTTGATTGGTTCTGTTGAATTCCATGATTTTTGAAAAACATTTCTTTATTTTGGCCATTTTGGCCATTCCTGCCCAACCCCCACCCCCGATTTTGGCCATTCTAAATGATGTTTCTGAAATGTGTTGTTTTCTATTCTATCTTGGCCCTCACATAGACTCTTCCCATGTGAAGGAGAGCACTCTTTGCCCTGTCCTCCTTTAATTTGAGTCATCCTTGAGGTTGCAGCCTAGACACGCCTCCTCCTGGAAGTCTTCTGGGATGCAACAGTTCTTGATCACGTGCCCCTCCTTCCTGTAGAGCCCTGTCCTTCTCTCATCACAATGTGCGATAAGCATCAAATGGCTTGCTTCTAGCTTGACCTGGAGTTCTAAAGATCCCAGGGCTGCATCTTATTCATAGCTGTAACTGGTACAATGCAGCACAAAATAGGCCACACTGTAAATACTGGATAAATGTTGAATAAACACTGCAACACACATCCTTGGATCATCGTGGGGAAAGTATTGGCACCCCTGTTTGATAGATGAGGAGCTTGAGACTCAGAAGGGCAGCGAAAGCTGAAATGAGGCAGAGCTGCATTCAGAATTTATTGAATAGTTTCCTCTGATTCCAAAGTATTGTTTCCACTTTGTTATACCTCCTCCATTTCAGCACCTTGGATTGCTTCTCCCATTCCTTCCCCCAGCTTTCCAGCTCCTGGAAAAGGCTAGAGATAGAGGTAAAGAAACTGGAAAGAGGGCTCTATAATCTGGGGAGCAGAAGACATCACCTGCTCCAGCAGGAGAGGAACTGGGAACACTCACATGTGCCAGCATTTCCCATTATTTTTTTCTGGAGGAGAACCTGGCCTCCTTCCCTCATGCTGGGGACTCACAAAATCCGATTTGAAATCTACTCAAGTGTACACTAACCAGCTTCCTCTTGGCACAGGCTAGGGAGCCTATAATTAGAGCAGACACCATACCAGTTAGCGGGTTTCATTCACATGAACAGAAAGTGTGTTTGCAAAGGGAGATGGCTGGAGAAGCAAACTTGGGAAACTTCTCTGGAGTGCTTGCACCTGCTGAGTGCCAAAAAGATGCCTTTCTAAGTTCAGAGATAGTGGCTGGCTGAATGTGGGTGGGGACACCACTCCAGGAAGGTGATGCCAGGTAGTTCTTAAGCACATCCCAGCTCCAACAGTCAGGTAAGTAACTCAACTTCTCTGAGCTGTATCCCATCTGTGCGGTTGGGACATCATCACCGACCTCGCAGGGCTGTGTTGGCAAGGTCTAAATGAGACAGTGTATAAACAAAACCAGAGCAGGTGCTCAGAGATAATAACAATACTTATTATTCTTAAAACCACCACCTCCACCAATAAAATAGCCAGCATTTACTGAGCACGTATTAATGTCCCAGACCCTGTTCTAAGGCTTTACATGTGTTACCTCAGTTTCACAACATTTGGTAGGCAATGTATTTGAGGAAACTGATACCCAGGGATGTCATGCCACTTGCACAAAAATCACACAAAATGGTAGCTTTTTACTAACAATCCAAGGGGCGGGGAGAGCATGGCAGTATAAGACAGTGTGTGGGGTCTTATGAAACATACAAATGCATCAGCGCTGGGGTCCACATTTTCCTTATTAGGATCCTGGGACCCAGAAAGGGGAGAGAGTTTGCAGTAAACGCATTTATTTGGCACATCTAGTATAACCTAGCTACTTTTATAGGTATTATTTTATTTAATTCTTCTGCCTGGGAGATTGCAGGTGTGAAAGGATACACTCAGAGATTGATGTGTCTTGCTCAAGGTCATGCAGAGCTGTGATTTAAACCCTGGACAGTCCAGTCACAAGTGAATTGCTCATTTTGTAATACCACAAGATCACCTGAGCCCATCAGGACTCTTTTGGATGCAGGGGCTAACTTAAGGGAAAAAGGAAATTTGTTGAATCATCAAATTGAAAACTTTTGAAGGAGGCCTTCAGGCATGGCTGAATCCAGGTGCCTGAATAAAGCACGCAGGCATTTATCTTTCAACCTCTCTTCCCTCTGTGATAGCTTCATCCTCAAGAAGTCCCTCTCCTCTTTATAGTGAGATCTCCATTGGCTGTTTGGTATCAGGCACTGGCTGCTTTCCTCCCACCTCCCACCATTGGCTTCATTATCTCACCCCAAGTTAGAAGATGAGGTAATGTGGTCCCCATGGGTCAGCCTCCTGGGACTCAGAGCAGAGCAGGGAAGGAAGGAGAATGGGCTTGGGATAGAGGCCGAAAGGAAAATAACCAGCACTCCCTCCCACTTCCCACCTCTAGGCTCCAGTCTTGGTTCCTTCTTAAGCCCTGCAGATTTTCTGCCAAAACAGGAGATAGTCCTGAAGCTCAGTTTTCATCCTAGGGATTGGATGCTCTTTACACTCCCAGGCATTGGCTGGGCCTCCTCCCGGTGGGCCAGTCAGGAGGAAGCATGAAAACACTCTCCCTCTGGCTTGGGCTCTCTCTCTGTCAAGACCCAAGGCCGTACCTCTGGATGCCTGACTTTGGATTTCTCCCTCCCCTAGCAGCCCACTCACCTCTTGCCCAAGTCCACCCAACTCCAGTAACTTCCTTGGGCTCCATTTCTTTCTTGCTTGTACCCTGGCACTTAGCTCTTACTCTGTCCAACCACATCTGTTCCTTACCCCTCCCTCATCCCATCCCCCAGGCCTTGGCCCATTGAGGCCCTCTGTCTGGCTCCCACCTCTTTCCAGATGTGGCATCAGGGGACCAACCCTCCTCATGCCTTCTCTGCTTCTTTGGCTCTTGTCCAGCTGGGGATGATTCATCTGCTGTGTGATCAAGGGTCAGTTACCTTCTGCGGGCCTCGGTCTTCTCAGCTGCAGAAATGGGGATGATCCTTTCTGATCAGTTGGCTGCAGTGGAAGCCTGAGTTTGGCGATTGTATTTACGGTAACATGAGTGCAATATGTGAGGAATTACTAGGAGGCTCTGGGCTGCCACGAGGCCGGATTTGTACTGATATTGCCCCATTATGAGGTGTCATGTTGCATTTGCAGGAGGTGGCTGTATGGAATTCCACTCTCTTGCACCACGTGAAATATTCACCCGCCTCCCCTGGAAGGGATGAGAGTTTCCTCCCTGGTTCCTGGCTGCTCCTCTGTGGAGGGAGCCAAGCCCCAGGCTGTCACTAATACAGGATGACACCAGGACCCAAAGCAGAGCCTTGAGCATCTGGGAAAGAGGGGTGAGGCTGGCGGGTGGTGTAGAATGGAGGGAGGGAACATGATGTCTGTAGCGGTCCAGGGTCCATCAGAGCCTCATTACTCACCTGTTCCCCATAGGCAAGGACACATGGGTTTGGAAGGAGTTACAGGTTGAATTGTGTGTCCCCATCCCAAATCCCTATGTGGAAGCCTTAACCCCCAGTATCTTAGACTGTGACATTATTTAGAAATAGGGTCGTTGTAGATGCGAGTAGTCAAGTTGAGGTCATACTGGAGTAGGTGGACTCCTAGTCCAATATGTCTGATGTCCTTATAAAAGGGAGAGCTTTGGAGACACACAAATAGGGAGAACTCCATGTGAAGACTGGAGTTATGCTGCCACAAGCCAAGGAACTGCCAGAAGCTGGGAGAGGAACCTGGAAGGGACCCTTCCTTAAGGTCTTCAGAGAGATCCTGGTCCTGCTGACGTCTTGATTTTGGACTTCTGGCCTCAGAACTGTGAGACAATAAATTTCTGTTGTTCTAAGCTGCCCAGTTTGTGGTGCTTTGTTACAGCAGCCTAGGAAAATAATACAGAAGGGAATTCACAGATCCCCAGGGGGCCAAGGAGGTGCTACATGGTCAGGACATAGAGGATGAACTCTGGAGTCAGCCAGAATTGACTTTGAAAGTGAGAGTTGAAGTTTTAGGAGAGAATTTGGTGTTGAGAGTCAGAAATCAGGGCTCTGGAGATAGAATGTGGACATCCTTACTTCCTTACTGGGTGACTGGGTGACTCATCTAACTTCTCTTGGCCTCAGTTTTCTCATTTATAAAACAGGGACGAAGTACTGTTGTCTTCATAGTATTGTTGGGAGATTAAATGGTATAACACCTGGGAAACAATTAGCATCTGAAACATGTTAGCTTTCCTCATTGCTCGCTGAGTGACCTTAGGCAAGGCACTTTGTTTGTATAGGCCTCAGTTCTCTCATCTGTAAAAAGGGGCTAATAATTCTGACCTCACATTTTTGTTAAAAGCATAAGGAAGGTATACAAACATTTGTCCTGATAACTGGCAGTAGGAGATAAATAATTGTTTAGCTTTATTCTTTCTATTTAGGTTTCCCACCCATGTAGTTGCTCAGCTTCTGCTTGAATACCTCTAATGATGGGCAGCTCATTACCTTTTACAATGTTCAATTCTATAGGGAATAGAAGCCTCACACACAGAATCCTGTTTCAAGGGACTTTCTAAGGTCCTATACATGTGTTATTCTTACTCTTCAAAATGAGGGGCCTGAGGTCCAGAGACCAAACAGAAAGATTAGAAACAAGGTCTCCCAAAAGGGAACCCTCCTACACTGTTGGTGGGAAGGTAAATTGGTGCAGCCACTATGAAGAACAGTGTGGAGTGTCCTCAAAAAACTAAAAATAGAGTTGCCATATGATCCAGCAATCCCACTTCTGGGCATATATCCAGACAAAACTATAATTCATAAAGATTATATGCACCCCTGTGCAGCACTGTTTACAATAGCCAAGGCATAGAAACAACCTAAATGTCCAACAACAGGTGAATGGGTAAAGGAGATATGGTATATATATACAGTGGAATACTAGGTCCAGTGGATGGACCTAGAGATGATCATACTAAGCGAAGTAAGTCACAAAGAGAAAGACAAATACCATATGACATCACTTATATGTGGAATCTAAAATATGACACAAATGAACTTATCTATGAAACAGAAACAGACTCACAGACATAGAAAACAGACTTGTGGTTGCCAAGGGGGTGGGGGTGGGGGTGGGGGAGGGTTGGATTGGGAGTTTGGGATTAGCAGATGCAAACTAGTATATATAGGATGGATAAACAACAAGGTCCCACTGTATAGCACAGGGAACTATATTCAATACCCTGTGATAAACCATAATGGAAAAGAATTTGAAAAAGAATGTGTGTGTGTATGTATATATATGTGTGTGTGTGTGTGTGTGTGTGTATATATGTGTGTATATATGTATATGTACATATATATGTATATATAAAACAGAATCACTTTGCTGTACAGCAGAAATTAACACAACATTGTAAATCAACTATATTTCAATAAAATAAATTTTAAAACAAGAAGTAAGGTCTCCCAACTCCTTCTAGGCCCTCCGTGTTCCGGCCTGCACACAGACCAGCTATCTCTCTGCACACTTCCTCTTGAAGCTCTGTGAGTGTGAAAAGGGTGAAGGGGGAGGGTGTGTGAATATGTGGGGGCGTGGCCCCCTGCAGTAGCCCCCTCTTCCTGCCTCTCTCTTCTTGTGCACTTGCCTCTTCCCCGCTATGGCCTAAAATGTGAATTAGCTCACACCCTTTCCTGCTTCTGACTTTCAGTGGCTTCCCATTGCACTTAGAGAAAATCCCAAAGGGCTTCGCTTGGCAGACAAGGACCCACATGACTGTGGCTCCTTTGCCGACCCCATCCTGGGATATTCCACCCTTAACAACCTTACTCCAATCTCAAGGACTCTTTTCATGTCTTCAGATGGACCATCCCTGTGGTCACCTTGGGGCCTCCCTCTGCTCATCCTTCTGTCTGAGCATCATGTGACTGCAGCCTCTCATCTTTCAGGCCTTGGTCTAAAGCTCACCTTCTCCTAGAAACTCCCCCACCCTCACCCCACCTCCAGCGCCTCCTAGCTGGGTCGGTCCCTACCCCTGCATATGAGCCTCCCTTACTCTACCTGTTCATTTCCACCATCACACATGGCACCAGTTGCATGAATATATTTATTCTATGCTTGTTTGATGAATGCCTCTCATTCTCAGCAGACCCAAAACTCCAGGGAAGCAAAATTCATGTTTTTTTAATTTACAGTTGGCCCCTTGGCACCTGGTAGGACCTCAGTAACTGTCTTTTGAATGGTTGAATTGCGTGTGTTTGAGTTTGGGTCTGGGGTGTGCATGAGGTGGGTGGGACATGATTGTCTTTCCCAGGGGACTGACATATGTATCAGATTTGTAACTCTGAGATGACAAATTGGTGAGTGACCAGAACTGTGTTTTAAAAGAAACAAGTGACTAAACTATGTGTTAAATCTGGCAAGGAGTAGACTTGGGGAATGTGAGCCATGTCACTGCCCCCACTGAAGACAAGACTCTTCCTGTTCACCATGATGTCCCCAGAATCTAGTCCAGTCTCTGACACAGAATCTAAACTTGAGTGAATATGTGCTCAGTGGATGTCTAAAGAGAGAATACAGAGACACAGATCTTGTCTCAGTCAAGGAAAATTCTTTGTCATGTTTGGAGCTGGCACATGCTTGGAGGATAGTGAGTGGCCTTCACCTGGGGTCTTCAGGTCCCTTTCAGCTCTGACACTTAATGCTCTAAGAAACCTTTCCCTGGCTGGGCAGACATGGACAGAAGACAGAGTAGCTTTCCTTCTTGCAGGGAGCACTGGGTGGGAGGGGTGGAAACAGACCAGTGCTTCCCTCCTCAACCAGAGTCTGGTCCTGTTTATCTTAGCCCTGGGCCTGGACGCAGCACTACACTCCCTGAGAACGGACCTCCTCCATTCTTCTCCCTCTGTAGGTCCTCAAGCATGAATCCTAAGCAAGGCTTGTTACCTCTCTGCTTGTTTAATGATTTCCCCAGGTCTCACAATGCTTATTATCGAAGTCACAACAAACAGTCACAGGCCTCCTAATTAAAAGCCAGCCTTCATTCGGTCCCTGTGCTTGGGACTGCAGCTTGGCATAACCTGTATCCAAGAAGAAAAACTAGTTGGCAGAGGCCTTAGTGAGAATGTGTTACCCAGGAAGTCAGGACAGAGCCAGTTCAGAGGGGCTGAGGGAGCCTGGTCGTTCTCTCCCTGAGGTCAGTGGGGCTCATCAGGGTAGGTTGTATGTTCAAAATGACCCTCATGTAGAAGCCCAGTATGGTGAAAATAATTCGGATTGAGACAACTAGGGTTTAGAGTGCCAGCTTCTCTAGGTGACCTTGAACAAGTCACTTCATCTCTTGGGCTTTAGTTTTCTTATCTGTAAATTGGGGATTACAACAGTTTTCACCTCTTAGGGTTGCTGTGAGAAGTGAGTAAAATAGTGAACGCAGAAAGCTCTGGATGGTCAGCATTTTGCCTTATGGGAGGCAAAGATGTATTTCTTATGCTGAGGAACTTAACATTCTTCCATTTCTGCTGCTTGGCCCAGTAGTTGCCTAATAGTGGAGAAGTGCTTTTTTGGCCATTTTAAGTGAGAAATGCGGTCATTTCTTTCACTCCTGGAAAAAAATTGGCATGAGGAATTTCAGAATGTCAGCAGAGGGATGGATGACCTCAAATCCATTTAGCTTGACTCCCTGACTTTGAAGTTGTAATACCTGAGAGCCAGAGAGGGAAGGATGCTTGTCCCTGGTAACACAGCGTGTGCATGCAGAACCAAGATTAGAACTCAGCAATCTGATTTGCCCTCATACTCTTTCTAGGAGGTGATAGCAGTATGGTAGTTGGTCATAGTCCAAACCCTATTGACGAGACTAGAAGCAGCCTTCCTTAGTCACTAAAGCTGGGATCCTGGACATTCTCTTCAACCCAAGGCCCGTGCAGGGCCAAGTCTCGGCATGGGAATTTGAACATAACAAAACCACAGGCTGACAGCCTTGTATTCACAAACACAGTGTTGGGGGAGATGAAGGGGAAGAAAGTGCTCTCTTGACTTTCCAAAGGAAAACAGTTTTCTTTCTTGGTAACAGCAGTTACTTGAAAACCATGTCAAAACAGTCGTTTTTCTCCAATACTGTCTCTCTCTGTCTCTTTCTTCCTCTCTCCCTCCCTGCCCTCCCTCTGTTCTTTCTTACTACTGTTCAAGTGGCCAAAGAAACTGCAGGGTGATGGAGAGAGCAGAGATCTCACTTAAGGACCTTGGACAGAGATGCACCCCCCCC
>NW_006788040.1:1546052-1548973 GCF_000442215.2 Lipotes vexillifer
CCCCCGCCCCCACCCCCGCACTGAGCTCTAGTGGAAAGAAGGGCAGCAGCCAATTAATGCCCGAGTTCTGAGTCTGATGAGCTTAGCTCCTCACATGCGTATTTCATTGCGTTTTGGTTCCATTTCCTTATAAAGTGATGAGTGCTTTATTGATGGACTTTTTTTTTTTAATTTATGAGAAGCTCAGAGGGCCCCCATCTCTCAGGAACACCCTAAAAAGGTTGTCTTCACTAAGTGAGAGTTGCTGCTCCTTCTAATTATGGTCCTCTCCAATTCCAAACCTCTTTGCGTAATAAATAGATACTGAGACTTGGAAAAACAAAAGCTGCACCTTTAAGCCATAGACTAGAGTTCATTGGCAACTTTGGGGCCACTTAGCTCCATGACTGCTTGGACAACAGTGTCTGTACCTAAAACACCCAATTAATGGTCCTGTTTCCACTGTCTGATTGCTGAACAGACTGGGGGAGAGGTCACTAGATTCCCACTCACAGAGTTAAATAAGACACCTTTGTTGTAGGTTCTCCTCAGCACTCTCTGTTTAATTACAGAAACGATTGTTTGAACAAATTAATGTATCAATTTAGCAGAAGGGTCATTGTGTGAATGCAAAGCCCCTCCCAGGCCAGGAGAACAAGGATTTAACTTCCACTTCTGCCCCCAACCAAACCTGATTTATTTTAATCGCACATTTGTGACCTATTTGGAGTTCATGTCTCTGTTATTCATTTCTTTAGAAGTCCTGTCTTGTGGGTGTGATAGGCAACAACCCAAGTTGTATCTGCCCCTTTGAGACTCTCAGACCCTCAAGGGCAAGGAACAGACCTCACTTGCCTATAGCATGAAAAAGTGCTCAACATCACTAATCACCAGGAAGATGCAAATCAAAACTACAATGAGATATTTCCTTACAGCTGTTAGGATGACTATCATCAAAAAGCCAAGAGATAAGTTATGGTGAGGATGTGGAGAAAAGGGAACTCTTGTGCATTGTTGGTGGGAATGTAAATCGGCATAGCCACTATGGAAAACAGTATGGAACAATTAAAAATAGAACTACCATATGATCCAGCAATCCCACTTCTGGGTGTATATCCAAAGGAAATTAAAAAGGATTTTGAAGAGATATCTGCACTCCCATGTTGATTGCAGCATTATTCACAGTAGCCAAGACATGGAAACAATGTTAAGTGTCCATTAATGGATTAATGGATAAAGAAGAGGTGGCATATATACATATACACACACAATGGAATATTATTCAGCCATGAGGAAGAATGAAATCCTGCCATTTGTGACAACATGGATGAACCTTGAGGGCATTATGCTAAATGAAATAAGTCAGACAGAGAAAGACATATACTGCATGATATCACTTACATGTGGAATCTAAAAACGCCAAACACATAGAAATAGAGAGTAGAGTGGTTGGGGGGTGGGGGAAATGGGTAGATGTTGGTCAAAGATGATAAACTTCTAGTTATAAAAAGTAAGTTTTGGGGATCTAACGTACAGCATGGTGATTATAGTTAATAATTCTATATTATATACCTGAAAGCTACTAAGAGAATAGATCTTAAATGTTCTCACCACAAAACAGAAATGGCACTTATGTGACATAATCATTTGGCGATATATAATATTTCAAATCAACACATTGGACACCTTAAACTTGCACAATGTTATATGTCAATTATATCTCAATAAACCTGGAAAAAATTATGCTGTGAAACAACCATAAACCTCAGTGGTAGACAGCAATAATGTTTATGGCTCAGGCAAGCTGGGCTAGGCTGGGTTGTCCTTCTGGTCTTGCCTGGGCTTGCTCATGGGCTGGTTGTGGGCTGTCGGGATGGCCCCTGCTGAGATGCCTGGGGTCATTCAGCTCTGCCCCATCCTCCAGCAGCCTAGCCCAGCCACGTTCCCATGTGCTAAATTCCCATTGGTCAGAGCAAGTCACGTGGTGGACCTCAGAATCAGAGTGGGTGGGCACGACAAAATCATATGGCAAAGGGCATGGAGGCAGTGGTCATTTTTGCAACCTACCACAAAATAGCAGATTTGAGGTTTTTTTCCTCCTCTGTGCAGACCTGGCACATGGTAGATAATCAAGTATTCACCTGAGGCAACCAAACATCCAATGTGGTGGAGGGTCTCAGGGGTGAGGTGCCTGGCATAGAGCTGGGTACATAGGCTTATGGATTGGCTGCCTTTCAGTCAGGTGACCACCCTTGGTACAATCAGCTCTGGCTGGGGAGATGGGGGGTGGTATGTGATATAAAATGTGTCTGCCTAAAGTCTTAAGTTCTCAGTCCCAGGACTGTGGCAGTTTTTCCCTGCCTGAGCCAAAAAGAATCTCAGAATCTGGGATGAGGTAAAGGGGGACTAGTTTTCCTTTCCTCGCCTGTTGTAATAGTAGCTCTGGAGGAACTGTTAGTTGGTCATATCTGAGAGGATGGGTGTTTGGGGTCAAGTGGCCTCAACACTGGGGTGGGAGAGGGATGCAGGGTCTGGGAGATAGTACGGTCTGGGAAAAGGTTATCCAGGCCATCTCCTTGAACTCCCCATCTAAGCTGTGGACTTTTAAAATTGTATCTTATTTATCCCTGTCTCTAGCATCCAGTGGGACATCTGAAGCAGCAATTCTCAGTAAATGCATGATTGAATTTAAGAATCAACATGATTGTCTGCTCTGGGGAGGATCATATTTTCCTATAGGGGAAATCTGAGAACAAAAACGCGGTGGTCAGAGGCGGGTGGACCCTGCAGGAGGATTGTGCTGTTGGCACTGTGCCTACACTTCTCACTAGGGGAGGCCGGTCATTAGTTACTGGTTATGGAGAAATGTTACCCAGTGTCAGCACTGTTCAGCCTGCCTGCCTTTTTCTTGAGGACTCAGAGACAAACACCCGCCCCCCCCC
>NW_006788040.1:1548988-1557394 GCF_000442215.2 Lipotes vexillifer
CCCCGCCCGCCTGCAGCTGAGAAATGCCTCATAGGCCAGTCACCATCCTTTTAAGCAACTGGGCAAAACAAGAAACTTTGGATGACTTTTGGAGGCAGGAACTGCTCATTCCAGCCTTGTTGGCCCTCTTGTTTTCTTCTCTCTCTGGATGAGGGATAAACAGTTTAAGAGATTGAATTTCTTCAATGTCAAACAGGTCTGAGTTCAAATCCAGGGTCTACCATTTGCTCTACTTGTAACCTTGGGCAGGGAATGTCCCTTCTCTGAGCCTCAGTTTCCTCATCTGTAAATGGGTATGATAGTAGCAGAGCCCCATTCTTATAAAGATTCGGTAAGGTATTCTAGGACAAGTGCTTAGTCCTGATCTCGTCGAATACTTTTCGAGGGCTAGCTAGGTGCCAGGACTTGAGGGATATATTGGAGACAAAAACAGACATGTACCTACCTCTGTTGTTCGTAGGAGGGTGGTGGTAACCGTCGAGTTAGACACCACACAGAGAAATGTGAAATTGCAGTTGTGATCACTGCAGTGAATGGAGATGCATGGATCTCTGAGAGTCTCCAGTGAGGAGTTCGACCATGGAGGTCAGAGAAAGCTTGCCTGAAGTAGTGACTCTTGGACCAAAATCTGAAGAAACAACACCTAGAAAGCATTCGATATACGTATCATTCCTCACCTTCAGAGGTCAGTTTAGGAGCAGGAAAGGGCAGGATTTTTAACCTTTGAGCACCAGCTATGTCCCAGACAATTTGCACTTTATTATCTCATGTAATTCCCCAGCAATCTCCCGGGAAGTAGGTAGGATTGTTGTTCTAACACGCTGAGTCTCAGAGATGTGAAGTCCTCGTTCAGAGGAAGGGACAAAATAGAGGTTAAAATCCAGGCCTTTCGGACTCCAAAGTTCTTTCCCCTGTACACACAGCAGCGTGGTTCATATCTTCATGGTGTGATTGATGCCTAGGAGTCCCTGCAATGTGATCTGCACAACCCTTGTCTTCCCAAAGGTTCACTATGCCTGGAATACCACCATTAGCATGGTAACCCTTCCAGTCCTCTTCTGGGTAGAATCTTTTCCCCCTTATTTATAGTGGCCAACAAAATGGGTCAACTCCTCATGAGGGGAGACAGATTTAAGATGCTGATCTATAGAGAGATTTGGGAGCAGGTATAATGAAAGGTAAGGTGAAGAAGATACCTAGACTCCTCTACCTCCCCACAACCCCGTAATGTTAGAGAGGGTCAAAATCTTAGTATCCACTCATTTAATGACTGAGAAACCTGAGGCTCAGAGAGGGTTAGGTATTTGCCCAAAGGCACACAGTATGTAACTTACGGCATAGGGACTTGTACAAGGGTTTCTTAACTGCTCTTGTGCTTGCTTTTTTCTGTGTACCACATTCCCTCTAGTTTTACGGGGGGACCTTAAAATCACCTCCTAAAGGAAGGCAGCAGATTTATGGGTTAATAAACATTTACAACGAGCTGCTGAAAAAACAGACTCAGGTAGACAGGAATTATTCATTCAAATTAACTATAAATTAAGATCAACCTAATTTAGGCCTATTAAAATGGAAAGCATATTATCTTTCATTCAAAGGAATTTGTATTTGATGCAAATAGAACAAGTTCCTAAACTTTAGAAATGTTCTTGGATTTTTCATCTGTGTAGTTAACCAATGGAGAATGGGCCCCCAATTTAAAAACAGGGGAACATAAGGAACAATAATCAGTTATGTAAATAATGTGGCATTCTTGTTTATAATTAGTTCAAGAATAAAATAAAATTCACGCATGTCACAGGACTAATTTTCGTATGCAAATGAACAATCAAAATTATAAACGGTAATAATGCAGTTTGGGAGATGTGACATTCTCAATTTATTAGCAGAGGTGCCAGTTACAGCTGATGATGGCTGACGTTGGGAGATTTCAAAGGTGCCCAGACCTGGAAAATTCTCACCCATCAAGAGGAGAAAATCTGGGCTTCCCTGGTGGCGCAGTGGTTGAGAGTCCGCCTGCCGATGCAGGGGTCACAGGTTCGTGCCCTGGTCCGGGAAGATCCCACATGCTGCGGAGCAGCTGGGCCCGTGAGCCGTGGCTGCTGAGCCTGCGCGTCTGGAGCCTGTGCTCTGCAACAGGAGAGGCCACAACAGTGAGAGGCCCACGTACCGCAAAAAAAAAAAAAGAGAAAATCTAACTAAAATATTTTCACCCGTTTTATGTTGCTGCTGGCCACAAAGTGAGCCCAGGGCTCCCCCAAGCCTGGAAAGACAGATGGCCACACCAGGGAGAGAGGACTCCAAGAGAATCTTTGAAAAGATTGCTCTGGAATCTGGCTGGTGGAAGGAGCCAAGAGAGGGCATTCTAACCTGGGCTCTGGACCTCAACTATGTGTGTGACCTTGGACTAGCCACCTGCCCTTGCTAGGTCTCATTTTCCTCTTTTAAGATGGAGGCTTTGTGAAAGAGGAGGTGGAGGTTTTGCAATCAAACAGATTTGGGTTGGAACTTTGGTTCTACCACTTGCTAACCGCAGGGCTTTTCTTCCTTACCTATCTGTGCTTATGTTTCCTCATGTGTCAAATGGCAATAATAATAGTGTTCCTTGTCTGTAAGCAGTGCTGAATTAGCTCAGAGAAGGACTATGTACATGTTTGGAGGAAAGTATAATACCAGGGGAAGAAAAAGAATGAGATAATCAGCAGGTTTAGAAAAAAAAGTACTTAAATTTTGGCATTAGTGAGAGCTTTGTGTTGTTCTGAAAAATAACTTGAAAGTACACCATGTCACCATGAAAATGTGCATCGTGTTACTTGAGATTTACCTATTCATCCATCCATCCATCCATCCATCATCCATCCATCCATCCATCCATCCATCTAAATATTAGGAACATTTAGAAGGTTAAATGTATACCACATGATGGGTGGAAACTCCAGTTCCATTTAACTGGTGGCACTCTAGATTTGGGATGGGAATTAATGATTATTGAGCAACTACTCTGTGCTGGGCTCTATCTAGAAGCTTTAGTTACATTATCTCATTTAGTCCTGACACAGCCCTAAGAGCTATAGATAATAATACACAAAATGATAATAGCTCTCATTTACTGAGTGTTGCTCTGCACTAGGCATTGTGATTAGCCCTTTATGTGAATTATCTCCATTAATGTCCTCAACAGTTTTGAAAAGGAGTTACTCTTACTTCCCAGATTCAGAGAGGTTAAGTGACCTGCACTAGACAGTCGTGGGAGGAGGAAGACAAATGCCTTAGTGCCTTCTCCCAGAACTGTCTCTGCTCCTGACCACAGGGGGCATCCCCTCCTGAGCACCCTGACAGGTCAGCCTGTGCTCAGAGCAGGCTGGGCGGTTGCTCCACAGCTCCCAGATGTGAGTGCACACAGCTGCCATGCTCCCAGGAGTCTCTGGATCCCAAGAGCAGTGGGGGACTTTTCAGGATTAATTGCTTCTCCAGCTCCCAGCAGGGAGGCAAGGGGCCGAGACAGTTTAGCTTGGTTAAGGTTGAAGGGAAGGCATGCAGGTGGCAGAGAGCAGACCCCTGTAGCTCAGGGGCCTCTGGTCTGCAGGCCAAAGAACCTACAGAGAAAGGCTCATGGCAGGTAGGGAAGACTGCAGAGGGCCTCGCTTCTTCCAGGCAGAAGATGTCAGACCCTGAAGTCCTCTTCTCCCACGCAATTCTAGAATTACACAACTGGGAAAGGAGCCCCAGGAGGATCTGTTTTCACCTTTTTAATTCTTCTGGTGTGCCCTTCTTCCCTGTCTTTCTCTCTTCTTCTTCCACAGTTATTTTTGGGCACGTACTGTGTATTATGGAAATACCAAGAAGAAACAGGCAGACCCAGTTCCTGACTCCATGGAGCTGGGATTCCAGTGAGGAAGACAGACACCATCAAATAATGGCACAAAGAAAGGCACGTTTACAAGCTGGGCTGAGGGTTATGTCAGGGAGTCACAGGTCTCCCTGTAGCAGGGACTGGCTTCCATGGGGGGTTGGCCAGGAAGGGCTTTCCTGAGGGAGTGACATGGGCACCAAAACCAAAGGATAACCAGGTGAAAAGTCACTTGGCCTCTCAAAGCCTCAGTTTTCTTGTCTGTTAAATGGGATGACGGTAGTACCTGCATTCTAGGATATTTGTGAGACTGAAATGCCATGAGACAAGGGAAAATGGATAGCACGGGGCTGGTATGTAGTGAGCACCCAACCTGTCATAGCCATGGTGGTATTCCCTTCACATGAAGCCACCATACATTGGAAGGTCCATCTTTGACTTAGGAACTGCTGCCCAAGGGGCAAAAAATTGTAAGCCCACTTCATGAAATGCTTTGATGGTGAAATGTACAGAAGAGGAAGGGCCTCACTGTGCCGTGTGTGTTCATTTGTGTGTGTGTGTGCGTGTGTAAAAGAGAAGGGGCAGAGAGAGATAAAGAGGACTGCATGGAGAAGGTGGTGCCTGGGCCAAGTCCTGAATGGTTAATACTGTTCAAGAGAATGAAGGAGGGAAGGGTGTTGGAAGGAGAAGGAACAGCAGGTACGAAGTGATAAAAGTATGAGAATAAATGTCATCTGTTGTCTGATACCTGAAGAAGTCAGATGGGCACACAGGGCAGATGTTCAAAGAAAAGAAGCTTTAATAATACAACACTATTAAAAAATACAGCACTACTATTCCTAATAACAATGGCAATGCAAATAATAATAACAGTGAGCACAAAAGCAGAGGGAGGCCGCTCTTCGCCAGGCACTCTACACGGCTGACTTCACTGACATGCTAAAAGTACATCCCACCCATTCTGTGATATGTTGCATGACTTGGTGTCTGACATTGTGTGGGCTGCTCACACAGGTGAGGAATTGAGGGTAGAGCTGTGGAGGGATTTTCTGTTCCATCCCAGAAGAGATGCTCTTAATTTATGAAAGGCTATCCTCAGTAACATGAATGGTCTACACAAGTTCTTTCTTTTTTTTTCTTGGAGGGTAAAATTGGGATGGAAATATTAAGGAAACAGGTTTAACTCAGTCAAAGGATGATTGTACAGGGCTCTAAGAGGTAGTGAGCTCCCCATTATTGGATATGCAAGTGTAACCTGGCTAGTTCCTCATTGGAGATGTTTTGAGGGCAACCAGAAAGAAGTCAGAGGAAGGGAAGTGTGAGGAATTAGACTAGGAGACCCCTGGAATCCCTCCATTTCCAAGATACTGTGGTTTTAGGAAGGCGGGAATGATCTCCTTCTATGAAAGGCTTTTACAACAGTAGGAAACACTGCCATCTTTGCTGTCTTGAGGAGACTTGACTATGATTTGCACAACTGCAGGCGGATGGATGCCTTACTGTCTCACAGTTCCTTTCCAGGCCTCAAGAATCATTCTGGTCTGTGCTTGCAACCCTGCTCTGAAACTGTCAACTGTCATGAAGGTGAAGGAGTCACCTTCACCTCCTCTCAACTGTTGCCACAGCTTCCTAAGGGGTCCCTCAGTATTCCTTTTCACCCTATGATCTATCCTCCACCCAGCAGCAAGAGCCATCATTGACATGGAAAATCAGATATAATTCCCCCCTACAGTTCTAACTCATGGCCATGGCCCTTCACAGCTCAACTGGGTCTCCTTCCCCACCTCTCCCCACCGAAAGTACATGAGCCACATTTCCTTCTTTTGTGGCCCCCAAACACTAAGGCTTTCACACTTCCTCTGTCTGGAGCCCTCTCCCCCTAGGACTTTGCAAGTCCAGTTACTTCTCATCATTAAGCTCCAAGTTCAGCCATCACCCTGGTCTTTGCAAGTCCAGTTACTTCTCACCATTAAGCTCCAAGTTCAGCCATCACCCTGGAGAGGTCTCTCTGACCCCTCACCAATCACTCCACCCCTATCATCCGTTTGATTTTCCTTTTACTGCTTATCAATACATCTCTGGACCTCTCACTTACAGCTAACTTATGTATGGTCTCTGTCTCTTACTAAAACATAAGCTTCTTAGAACAGGGGCTTGGTTTTCTGTTGTCATATCTCCAGTGCTGAGGACAGAGTGTGGTGCAGAGTTGATTTTTAAAAATATGTGTTAACTGAGGGGAAGAGGGAGAGGGATAAATTAGGAGGTTGGGATTAACATATACACACTACTATGTGTAAAATAGATAACTAACAGGGACCTACTGTATAGCACAGGGAGCTATATTCAATATTTTGTAATAACCTATAAGGGGAAAGAATCTGAAAAGGAAATATATAACTGAATCACGGTCCTCTACACCTGAAACTAACACAACATTGTAAATCAACTATACTTCAATAAAAAAGTATGTATTAACTGACTGAATACTATTTTTTAAAAAATTAATGAATGAATTAATTTGTGGTTGCATTGGGTCTTTGTTGCTGCGTGCGGGCTTTCTCTAGTTGCGGCCAGCAGGGTCTACTCTTCTTTGAGATGAGCGGGCTTCTCATTGTGGTGGCTTCTCTTATTGTGGAGCACGGGCTCTAGGGGTGTGGGCTTCAGTAGTTGTGGCACGCGGGCTCAGTAGTTGTGGCTTGTGGGCTCTAGAGCGCAAGCTTAGTAGTTGTGGCGCATGGGCTTAGTTGCTCCGTGACATGTGGAATCTTCCCAGACCAGGGCTCGAACCTGCATCCCCTGCATTGACAGGTGAGTTTCTTAACCACTGCACCACCACCAGGAAGTCTGAGTGAATACTTTTTAAAAAATATATTTATTTATTTATTTGGCTGTGCTGGGTCTTAGTTGTGGCACGTGGAATCTTTGTTGCTGTATGCAGGATCTTTAGTTGCGGCATGCGGGATCCTTAGTTGTGGCATTTGGGATCTAGTTCCCTGACCAGGGATCTAACCCAGGCCCCCTGCATTGGGAGCACAGAGTCTTAACCGCTGGACCACCAGGGAAGTCTCTGAATGAATACTTGTATGGGGACAGCAGTTAGCTATATGCAGAGAACATCACACATTATGTAGGTAGTTCTTTTAAAATACCATCCACTATTGGATTTCCTCATTTTAGGTGTGTGAAATAAGAATACACAGGCTTCCAAGACACCTTGGTTCTATTCCTAGCAGCATTTCGTCATGGAACAGATATTTGTGGGGGCCAAAAATAGATAAATCACATTAAACTTAAGATTAAAGTTGAGAATGTTTGTTCACTGAAAGACACCATTAAGAGCGTGAAAAGGTAAGAAATCTAGTGGGAGGAGATATTTGAAATTCATGTACTTGACAAAGAACTCATATCTAGACCAAATAAAGGACTCCCACAGTCGACACGAGAAAAGCAGATAATCCTATAGAGATATGGGCAAAAGACTTGAATAGGCATTTCACCAAAATGGATATCAAAATGACCAATACACATGTGTTCTGTTTCAGAGGTCAATAGGATAATTCAGATTAAAATCATAATGTGGTACTGCTGCATACACACCATAATCATTAAAATATTTAAAAAGCTAGGGAATACCAGGTGTTGGTGAGAGTATGGAGTAACTAGAACTGTTTTACATTGCTTGTGGGAGACTAAATTGAGATAACCATTTGGGAAATCCGTTTGCTGTTTGCTGGCATCTCCTAAAGCCAAGCTTATGCATATCCTATGACCTAGTAATTCCACTTCTTGGTATAAATCCAACAGAAATACATACATATGTACACCAAGAGACTTATAAAAGAAAGTTTATAGCA
Organism: Lipotes vexillifer; assembly: GCF_000442215.2. NCBI lineage: Eukaryota > Metazoa > Chordata > Mammalia > Artiodactyla > Lipotidae > Lipotes > Lipotes vexillifer. Next base: position 1,556,693 of record NW_006788040.1, read on the forward strand.
GCACTATTTGCATTAGTCCCAAGCAGAAACAACCCAAATGCTAACAACAGAAGCATGGCTAAATAAATTGTGTTACATTAACATGGTAAAAAACCAAGCACCTGTGACAGTGAACAAACCACAGATATATATAAAAACATAGATGAATCTCACAAATGTAATTTTGGGTGAAAGAAGGCAGACCCAAAAGAACACGTGCCATGTGAGTCTATCTGCCTCAAGTTCAGCAGCTGGACAAGCTAATCTGTGTGTCAGGAGTTGGGAGGGTGGTTATTCTTTGGGGTAGGCATAGTGACTTGGGGGTAGGACAATCTTCTGGGGGTGGGGGTTGGGGCTGGGGCTGGGGAGGTTGGAAATGTTGTGTGACTTGAGCTTGGTACTGGTTGCCCACGTATGTTTGGTTTGCAAAAATTTGTTGGTTGCACACTGTGACTTGCATCTTTCTGCATGTATGTTAGGTATTAATAGAGTTTATTTAAAAATATTTATGGGGTCCTGCAATGTGCAAACCGGGCTTGACTCTGGGGAGGCCTCAAAATCAATGGAGAGGGAAGCCTCCCCATCGTGGAACGAAGTATTCGGCATTCTAGTGAATGCCATGGACTCGCTGGGTGCCCTCAGGTAAGGGACATCGTTTCCCTTAGAGATAAGGGAACTGGGTCTCATTTCCCTTATCTATAAATTGAGACTCCTAACTCTTTC